>NC_092797.1:11288413-11604211 GCF_918797505.1 Bemisia tabaci | reverse complement strand
TTACCAATGGAATTTTTATCTGAAATGGAGATGTTGCATGTGTGAGTAATTTGCGATTTGACTGTTGATTCTCATGTAAAAGTTCGCGAGAAACACGATGGTGCCACTGGTTTTCTCTGAAATCAACTCCCAAGCTCAAAAAAAGCTCTCAAGTTGAGGCCAAATGGAGGGGATATCCCACGCTATCCCGAGAGTCCACCTCTACATCAAGACAAACTCTCCATGCAAAGATATAGGGAGCTAATACATTGACAGGGCTGCCAATTTATTTGGGGACTCTAAAACTGAAACCACGGCAACCCCGCTAAAAATGTATTTGCTCTCTATCTTAGCATGGAGAGTTCGTCTTGATGTAGAGGTGGACTCTCAAGATAGCGTAGGATATCCGGTCCATTTTGACCTCAAGTTGAGAGCTTGTTTTGAGCTTGGGAGATGATTTCAGAGAAAACCAGTGGCACCATCGTGTTCCTCGCGAACTTTTACATAAGAATCACCAGTCAAATCGCAACTTCCTCACACATGCAACATCTCCATTCTGTTTAGTGTGCTCTATTTCCATGACGTTCCTCTTTTACCTCCACTGCCTCCGATTAACCAGGTCTCCCCTGACTGTGGCCACCCTCGCTAAAGCAACGACGGGTTAGAAATGGCGTGCGTAACGAAAAATCCCATTTTTGCTTTAAATATTATGAATTATGGCCAAAAAATAATATATGTACAGGCTCAACTATAACCGGTAAATGGCGTCTTCTATACCTCCTGGAGACGAAGATAGACCGCCGATGACACTGCGGAGACTTCTAGATTGTCTCTGTTTCTTTATCTCGCATTGTAACAGTCTGTTAAGTCGCGCATTTTCCGGAACTCCGGTGCAGTCTAAAATGGACCGCGTTAAGCAGAAAGGACCCAAGCCACATCAGCTATTGTCAAATTTAAGTGGGCAATTCAATTTTTCGCGCGACAACGGTTGTGCGGATTTTGTTGCAAATTTTAGTGAATTTTCTGCATAGTACGAGGTAAATTCCTTAAAATTTGCAAAGAAATCCGCACAAACGTTGTTATGTAAAAATGAAATTGCCCGGTTAAATTTGGCAATAGCTGATGTGACTTGGTTCCTTTCTGCTAAACGCGGTACAAATCATAGTGTACTCAGGATCATAAAACACCTCGGTTAAACCGAGACTTGTGGCTAATAGAAAGAGAGAACTATAATATTATGATGTCCCCCTCAAGAATTTATCCGTTCAGTTTTTATTCGCGTCGCGGAGTCTGCGGCTTCCTCCCCGCGCTTTGCTAAAACCGCGTATCCCGACGGAATTTCGTATGGAATATACGCGGTTTTTACGCAGCAGGAAAGTACTGGAGGCTATGATAGCCGAGCGAAGAAAGGAGACGGTGTGGGCGACGCCGGGCTAGAACCGGTTTTTTACCCGCCAAGTATCCATCATCCATGCTGCCGTGCTAAGTAAAAACGCCGTATGAGCCTTCAGACGTTGCCAAATTTCCTTCGAAAAAACACGAATTTCCCATGAAACTTATGAGTATTCTTTCCTCTAATTTTTTGGATAATTTTTCCCGCAATTTCTGCTGAAGTTCCTGAAAATATCAATGAAAAATACTCATATTGCCCCCCAAAAAGTAAACATTTTCTGGGATGAAATTTGGCAACTCTCGAATGTTCATACGACGTTTTTCCTCAGCACGGCAGTATGGAAGGGAGACTCAAGGTAAGCCATACGTGCGGTTTCCAGGGCAACTCGACGAAATCACGTATCTTAACGGCTGCGATTCAAAATTTCCGCGCACGCTTTATTTTTTTCGATGGGAGGTAGATCGACACAACGGCCCAAAATTTTTGAAGGATGATCGCTAGATAGTGAAGTAGATTTGAGAAAATTTTAAGTTGTAATGTTGATTTGTTTTCACTTTGTAATATTTAGTGTGCGAGGGAATCTTGAACCGGTACGATTGAGATGCGTGGTTTTTTAAGTCGAGCTATCAAACGGAACGGAATTCAGAATACATGATGTTTCCGAAATTGTATCTTCGCGCTAAAGGGATTTTCCTCAAGACAGCTTTTATGCCTACCCGTGGGTTTTCACCGATGTTGATGTTCTACACAAAATTAACAAATAACACAATTTTAGGGACGTCGCGAGGTTAAAGTTGAAAAATGAAAATACTGGCATCTCCAGAACGGTCAAATCCTCAAACTTTTTTTCGGTCGGAATTGCTACGGAAACATTTCACTTTAATTAAATTTTGAATTTTTTTTTAAAACCCGGATAAAGGCTAGAGTGCGAATGTATTTCTTTCGGGACAAATGTTGAAGAGGAAAATCTGAATCCTGGATTTTACAGACTCTCTCGTTTTAACCCTCAAAGTCAGAGATGTATGTATGTATGAGCCGCTTTTACGGCGCGCTAGGGCGCTCTGCGACGCCTATTCTCCACAGGAATCTGTCATGGTAGAGATCCTCCGGAAGCTGGCATCTCTCCATCTCTTCACGGATGCCCTCTACCCACCGTTTGGCTGGACGCCCTCTCCGTCGCCTACCTGGGGGGACCCACTCCAACACCTTCTTCGGCAACCTGGTATCAGCCATTCTCTGCACATGCCCATACCATACCAATTGCTTGGTCATGATATCGTGCACAATCGTCCCCTCAACGCCCATTATCTCTCGGACACGTTCATTCCTGACACGTTCTCTCCTCGAGATTCCAGCCGATCTTCGCCAGAAATCCATCTCGGTCGCCTTGAGCATTTCTTGGGTCCGCTTCTTCAACTGCCACACTTCACTGCCATAGGTGATAATAGGCTTGACAACCGAGTTATAAATCCTCTTCTTGTTGTCTTTGGAAATCCTTTGGTCCCAAAGGATCCCATTAAGCATGGCGATGGCTTTCCTTCCTAGAAGATTACGGTCCCGAATGGCCTGATCCAGCTTCCCATCCGAAGTCAGGTTCACCCCCAGGTACTTGTATTGTTCGCAACTTTCTATATGTTGACCATCCTCCAGGACTATGCTTTGCTGAGCACCTCCGACTGACATCTTTTTTGTCTTACGGACACTAACCTCGAGGCCCCATTTGCGGTACTCCTCCACCAACTTCCGGGTCATATACTCCGCGTCATCGTGATCTTGACTTATGACTACCTGGTCGTCAGCAAAGCATAGCGTGAACAGTGTTTCTTGGTCATTTAGAGGGACGCCCATGCCGGCACACTTTCTTTTCCATTCCTTCAGAACGTGCTCTAGATATATCTTAAACAGCGTCGGTGACAGACAACATCCCTGCTTAAGCCCCTTGGTGACAAAAAAACCGTCTGAAAGCCTTCCTTGGCACTTAATTCTAGCAAAAGCCCCCCGATAAAACTGCTTGACTGCCCCAATAAGTCCTTTACTAAAACCAGTTTCTTCTAGGACTTCCCAGAGTTTCACAAGAGGAATACTATCATAAGCCTTTTCAATATCCAAAAACACTAAATGAAGCTCCTGGCCAACAATTCTCTTCTTTTCGGTTAACTGGGTAACACAGAACAGATGATCAGCGGTAGACCGACCAGCCCTAAAACCTGCTTGCTCCTCCGCCTCGAACGGGGTCCACTCCTCTTCGATCTTCGCTTTCAACACTTTTCCATAAATTTTACTTATCGTTCCTGTCACCGCTAACCCTCTGTAGTTCCCACAGTCATCCTTCCTTCCTTTTTTATGCGACGCTGTTATCCAGGCCTCTTTCCATTCTTTCGGGATGTCATCACCGTCAATGCACTTCTGCAGCAAATCCCTGAGATGGTTAACCAACTTGCCAGTCCCACATTTAATTAACTCGGCTGGAATGTTTCCTGGCCCAGGAGCTCTTCCATTCATCAATTCCCTGATTGCTTTGACCACCTCCTCAACTCGAATTTCCATTGAGTGATCCCCGACTATATTTTCAGCATTCCCCGTTTGAAACTCTGGTCGTCCTTCCGTCAATAATTTATTAAAATGTTCGTCAAGCTGTGAGATTGTTATCGGAGATATAATGTCCCGTTTCATGTCCCTTCTTAGGCCTTTGATCAGCTTCCAGCTCTCAGCACTCTTCCTTCCCCCCAGGTATGTGTCAATCCTTGAGCAGTTGGTCTCCCAAGACTCGTTTTTCTTCCTGGTGATTAAAAGACGAACCCTCGCCTGGGCTTTCCTATACGCGCCGCGGGTGTCTGCAGTCCTAGAAGCCAGATAGTCATGGTACTTCCTACGCTTTTCTTCAATTACCTCCTCTACCTCTTTGTCCCACCAGTAGGGTTTCTGTACATCCTTGCTCTCATTACACATACCCAGGGCTTCCTTCGCAGCTGAATGTATGCAACTTTTGATGAACTGGTACAACTCTTCTGCAGTATCGAAAGTTTCTACTCCCAGTTTCTCATCCAGCCGCTTCCTGTAGAGCACTTTCACGCTTTCATGCTGTAAGCTATCGATGTTGTAGTGCACTTGTTCGATCTTCGTTCCTTGTGGCTGGCACTTCTGATGTTGCAAGGTATTCCTCTGCAGCCCATACTTAACCGGAAATGCAATCTCCGCCTTGAGAAAATGGTGATCACTACCACAGGAGAACCCCCGGCAAACTCTTACTTGTTGAACCTTCATGGTACTCGTTTGCCTGGTGACCGCGTAGTCGATGATTGACTTCAGCCCCCGAGTTTGCTGAACCCACGTGTACTTATGGATATCTCGATGTTGGTAGAATCCGTTCAGTATTTTCAACTCGTTTTGTTCACACATATCAATGATGCGTGCACCGTTGTCATTCATCGCCTCTTCACCGAAAGGTCCAACAACTTTAGAACCATTCCTTCGTCCGGTTCTACCATTCAAATCTCCCATGATAATGACCTCCCTTGTCCTTCCAACCCTCAGAACCTCGTCGTTGAGTTGCTCAAAGAACTGATCCTTTAGATTGACGGGAGCATCATCATTCACACCATATACTCCTAACAGGGCCACCTTGTGACCATGCAGTGTAAGATGCATTCTGATGATCCGCTGGTCTACTGCTTCCCAAGTAGTTATAGACGGACGCAAACTTTTCCGGATAAGTATGGCGACTCCTTGCTGTGCGCGTTGATCTTTACTGACACCACTATAGAACAGATCATAACATCCTAAGTTTTCTGATCCTGTGCCTTTCTTTTTCGTTTCTGTTAACACGGCGACATCTACATTATACTTTTTTACCTCCGATACAACCTCTGTCAATTTATTAGAAATGCCCTGTACATTCCATGTCCCAAAAACCATTGTCCTTTTCCGTAGTTTGTGTCGCAAAATCCGTTTTTTTCCATTATCACCGAGGCTATCTTTATTAGGCTTTTTAACATTAAGTTTTTTTCCGGGTATCGGGGAGTTAGCCCGATGCCCCAACCCCCAACCTGGAGGACCAGGGTTTGATTTTGGAGTACCGTCTCCTAGACAGGCTGCTTTCACCACAGCTATGAGCCCTGTCTGCCCCTCTGATGAGTGGTTCATACGCCATGAAGCCGGTGACCATCTCCACCCCCCTTTAAGGCAGGGGCTACCAGCTGGGGTCCGCAGGCTTGCTAAACCTGTGACAGTACTGAGTACAGTCCCCCATACGGCCCAAAGTCAGAGATACAAAATGAAAAGCGGAATGTAAAAATTTTATGCACACTGGAAAAAAAAAAACACATTGTATCCTAGAGTCTAGACTCTTGAAACATTGACAAGAAGAAAATAACTCTTGATTCAATCGGGATTTTTGCTTGAATCAAAACGAAATCCGCTGAAATTAAGAGGCTTGGTTCTTGATTTAAGTACATTCTGATTGAATCAAGAGTACTTTTTCTTGTCGATGTTTTAAGAGTCCTGACTCTAGATCCTATGTGGTTTTTTTTTCCAGTACAATGTTTCTCTATGGGATAATTTCATCCCATTCACCTTAAGAGATCGTCCAATAATAAACTGGACCGTACCTCAAAATCTACACGAGTATGGGGTACATACTTGCGGCCCAGGAGGCAACATGGCCTCACCTCGTAAACCGTTCGCTCAGCAAGGCGTTTTATCCGAAATTTTGTGTTTTGAGCTGTTGCGAAAGCCGAGTTGCCCAACGACCTCTCGCCTCCGCGCGCCGAAGCGCAATGTTTTTTGTTTCTCACCGAAAACTAATGAAGACAACCCATAATAAACAACGTAACACGGGAACGCACCACTCGAGTTGGGGCAACACGTCTCGCCCGTCTTGAGAAGAAACGCATTATGCACCTTCGATCGCTGCCAAATTTCTACCGATTAATTGCAAATTTTATATTTTTTTTTAATTCTCGGTTTTCAAATTTTTCTGAAAATTTTCTCCGGAGATTAATCGAATGTTCCTAAAAATTGCAAGAAAAAATATTGCCAACTTTTGATTGTAGTAAATGTATATTTCAAGTAGAAAACCCAAAAAGGAAAACTTAAAGAAAAATTAAAATACCCCAGCATTGAAACCAGTTACGATCCTTTTTTGCCCGCGGTAGGTTAGCCTAAGGTAAGTTAACCTAACACCTGTACTGCCCACTTGTATTATCAGTAGTTTTTTATCACTTTACTCTGGTAAATTTTAACAACAATTTTAGTCCTATAATTTTATAATTTGCAGTTTATTTTGTATCCAGCCTCACCAATATAAGTGATTTTTAGAATTTAATAAAATCGTGATGCCAATTTTTTAACGTAAATTTCGTTTAAGTCTCACTCAAACACATCATATTTTCTACGCTTTTTTTAAGGCCGAACTGAACAGTCCTTGCCCTAAGGGTGTCGTCAAAAATGAATATTTTATATAAGGAAATTTGGCAACGTCTGATTGTTCATACGGTGTTTTTCCTCACTGCGGCAGCGCGATAATCAGTGCACCGACTCCATCACGCGCGTTTATTGGAGTCGGAGGGGACTTGAGCCGCACCGCGGAAATTGTTAATTCGTCGCTCCGCCAACGAAAGGACGTAACTAAAATCAGAAATGAGCCCTGTGGCATATTTAATTCAATGCTCTATAAGGCTCATACGAGAACGAACTTAGGGCGTTCAGTCGGAGTGGCAACGAATTTCGAGGGACCCCACTTTTAGCGACTGGGAGGGGTCAGCGTGACCTTTCGCAAACTCGCGGTCGGTGATTCTCTTCACGCGGTTTTCGGTTACGTAAAGATTCTCGCGCGTTCGGGTATCATTACCCTTTGACCGCTCTTTTATTAACTGTGTTGAATTCGGACGTTTTGGTAGTTTTAATTACCGACGCGCCTTGATTTATCGACTTGCGATGATATGCTGTCTGATGATGTTCCTTATTTTCTGTTTCAGGTAATTTGTATTCTTTGCCTTTGCAATCCTCGGATGCAGTTTTTTCTCCTAGGTTTTGGTAAGAAAGTACAGAATTTCGCCCAATTTCTTGTTCTAAAATTTCATGTCAAGTTTCAAAATTTTGAATTTTTTTAACCAAAAAAAAAAAGAGAGGGAAAAAATATAAGAAAAGTGATCAAACGATTGCCACTAATTTAAAATTTGTGTTGAAGGAATCATTCCAAATTTTCCGGAGTCTGTTTTATTGAAGCTGTTTCCAAACTACATTTTTCTTGAATATATTTTCCATGTATTGAAGGATCTTCTCTATCCCTACCCTGTCAAACTCCTCTAGCAGGAATAATTCTGATTACACGAGGATCATGCGCAATAAATAATTCCTCTCATGTGTATTCAGCCCTAACTCTGCAAATGTTATTTTACTCATTACGGAGTAGGACTCTCATGCACTTCCACCCCCATTACGGTCAGACATTTACATATTTACACTATTTGCAAGCACGGGTTACGATATGAAAGTGGGATTATAATGTGCCTTCCAAAATTTTAACATCTGTATTGTTGCCTCAACCGCCAATCCTCTACTCTCTTTAATAAATCCTGGCTGGATTGCCAGGGACCTGATTCCAGTCAAAGTGTAGTAGGGGTGTAACTTTAAAATTCACAGAAACCCCCTCAAATCGATCAAAATGGACTGAATTTGCGTCGACAAATTGTCAAATATTGAATGGGGACGGGAAGATATAATTCATCACCTCACACGTAATATGACACTCTTGAAGGCCGTTTCTCCATTAATCCTACAATAAACAAGATACAAAACTGACGGATATCTGACAAAATGTGAGGATGAGCGGCATGAATGAAGATTGTAAAACTGCGTTCTTTTGTACATATTGTGAATCCACCACGGTTTTACCATCATCTGTTTTTTGTTTACTTCAATTATTATTGCCGAGCAGCTGCGCAGTTGGTGCACCACGACCGGGGCCATATCTCCGGATAAATCGTCGTTCCGGTGACATACGGATATGACTACTCCTCAAGATGAGCCCTATTGCCCATGCGATTGCATTATTCCAAGGGTTCGCTCGGGTACGGAGTTACGTTTCCGTAGCACACGAATTGACACCCTTTGACGATTTTCCGTAGCGAAGTGTCAACTGCAGTCGCAGTTTGATCGCAGGACTCGTCGCCAGAGGTGACTTTTGGTTTTTGTTGCGGGTGTCGCACAATGTAGTGAGTCACAAAAAGTTGGACAAACTAAGAACTTTCAAAAGTCGCGTTGAACGGAAAACGGAGAAGCTAAAAAAAGCCTTCATGGGTTTCATCGTGAATTTTGGGGAAACCATCGAGAAATCGGGGAATTTTAAAATATCTGGAAGGTCGAGTAAAATTCAGAGAATTTCGTCGGAGGTCAGGGAATCTTTCTTTTTGTAGATTAGACTGCTTTTAGGTGCACTTGTTACCCAGGAAGATAATTAATTTAAGCTTAAATATCTTAAAATTAAATTAAATATAAAGATTCACTGAAATAGTACATGTCTCCAGTCTTTATGAAAGGTTTGTCTTTTCAAAAATCCTTTCCCAAAAGAAAAGAGGGCAGGGTTAGGGTCAAATTCGGGAGTTTCGCTAAAATTAGTCAGAAAAAAGTGAGGGATTTTTTATTTTTCAGGTCACTTTCCATTCTAAACAAGGTGACAACTGCTTAAAAGGTCAGGGACTTTAGCCCAACCGTGAAAATTGTGTGAAAAGTCCGTAGATTTCACCCCGAAACCTTTGAATTCTTTCGTCAGGCTAAAATTTTCGATTTTTTTTCTTCAATATGAAGAGACTTCTCGCGCTGAAAATTTTTGTGGAAAACATTTTCATCAAAAAATCACGCTTGCAACAACATAATGTAACGAAATAAACATCCAAATTTGCAGTCATAGTCAAAAATTGCATGTCCGACCTCTTCCAACGAATCATCCCACTGTGTGTCGGACGTAATGGAGCCCTTCATTGAACAGCGAAGATAGGAAAAACGTAACTTCTTCGGGAATTCCGCGGAGTTACGCGATTTTTGTTTTGCACGCCGTAAAGAATTGAGTCAAGGAATCAACAGGATATTCGCGCGTGTGCCGCTACGTGTCGTCGTGGCCTAATGGATCAAGGACGCGGTTGTTTTTCTGCTTTTATTCGATCGTCCGCTCTCACTGTAATCACTCCGGGACACGCAGTAATCCCTGCGCAGCTCTTGTGAATCATCTCGGAATGTGACGCAATCCACCGAAAAATACACTGAAAAAATTGTTTTTGCAATTAAACGAGGTTTGTTGGTCATGCAACAAGCGCATCGTCAAATCACTCTTGCTTTTTATTTTTCTTCATTTTTTAAATAAAAATCAACCTTTTACTTTTTGTGCGTACCGTATGCAAAACCTATATTTTTCATTTAATATGACGCATACTTGTGGTTTTGAAAAAAAATAAAAGTTGTTTCGAATTTTAAGGGGGAAATGAAGGGGGAAAACACGCATTATCTCAAAAACACTTTTTTTCGGTCCGGGTTTTGTCATTTTGGGGTAGGGGGCCATATTGGACGAAAATTTCAAATGAAGGGGCGTGTGGGTAAAAAGTCTATGAACGTCACATGTAATAACAAAAAGGCATCTTGTACGGTGTTTTGTATGTTCGTCAGGGCAATAATGTAAGTGTTTGTGCAAGTGTTGCATCTCGAAGAAACCCTACAAATAAGTTATGAAAAAACCCTAAAGAAAGGGAAAAAGAATTGTAAACTCCCTACCCGTTCAAATGAACCATACAAAAAGTCCTTAAATGAAACCGCGAAACCCATCTAGAAAACTTTGGGAAAAGCCTACGAAAGACCAAATAGGAATCTGAGTAAAAATTCCCCGCCAAAAACTTTGCATCATTATGACATCTCATCCAGATGCTTTACCAAGCGAATTTCCATGGATACCACACTTAATTTCCGTTTCCTTAGGCGGTTACGATTCATTGAGAACTAACCCGAAATAGAATTAATTCTTTTTCCAGTTTACATAAGCAATACTCATTTAAAAAACCCGCGTGACTCGGAAATGTACATGTGTCATTTCGTCACCACCTCCCATTCTTTCTCTGTGCTCCTACAGAAGAGGAACTTTGTCTCTTTGTCGGTACAGCGCTCTTGGTTGTGTGTCAACTCAACATTGTGCGCCTTTTGTGTTCGTAAGATCCGATGGTGAACTTGAACTTACTTCCTTGAATCCGGTCGTAGATTGTTGACAGAGCGCGGACCGCCAATTACCTCCCACGCTCTCAATTCACCCATTCATCGTTTACTTACTCTTATCAAACGTATTTAAGTGAGTCAGCCTTTCAGCTTTGTTTGTCGCGACTGTTTTGCCACTTGTCCTTCGGTAGTAATTTTTTCTCGCATTGCGGCCCACGATAGGATTGGAAGTCTAAGTCTGAAGTGTGCGTTGAAGCCCTGTGGTGTTTGTTACAATGTTGCAGTTGTTGCATATCCTGAAGAACCAGAGAAATGAAATAAAAATGCTGATCGCGTCAAAAGGACGGTGAATAGACATCGAACGAGTAGGATATCTACCGGGCTGAGAATTTGAGCATGTTCCCTAAACCTAAAACCTCAGAGAAATTTTCAAGTTTTATTTACTCAAGCTTAATTCTGTGCAGTTCTAAGCGTTTTCATGACTATCATATTAATCATTTCGGAAAAAGGTAGTTCCCCCATCTATGTTCTCACTGGGCAATTCAAGGGTGACTGAACTGTTTAGATTTTTTAGCTACAAACCTTTTTTTTGTAGGTAAATTTTTTTCCGGTATACACATTGTCTGGAAACTCTTGTTAGATTGGTTGGAGAATACCTCGAAAAGACAGCTGTGTATTTTATCACCATATGTAGAATTGTATTATGTAAAAGACTTCCTAAAAATACAGCGAAAAGAAAACACACGTTATCGAGGAGACAAAGTTAAGATCGCCTTCATCTAGCAGTGTAGGCAACCAGCTTTCTCTTGCGTCAAAATAGTAGTATTCAGATACATGGCTACATAATGATCTTGAGCTGGAGTCGGAGTTTGGATACCACTAAACTAACTCGTAGGAGCGTATTTTGCCTATCCTGTGAGATGAAGGCGTTTCTGTTTTCGCCTGCACGGCGCCGGCGCGTTATCAGCCGAAAATAGTGTTAAATCTAACATTACAGCTATGATCCTTTTGAAGTTTGGATGCAAGGTCAAGCGTTCTTCCTTAACTGTGGGAGGGGTAAAAGTTTGGGGATGGGAGTAACCAAATCTTACGTCAAAAAATTACAAAAAATTCACCGGATTAAATGAATGAAAGTTAACAAATCCTCAAATGTGTCAGGGTAATCAGGAAAATGTCAGGGAATTTCATGTTCTAAATTCTGGGACAACCCTGATAACGTCCTCTCCGCTGGGAAACGACAATTTATTCATATTTTTAAATTTTTTATACCATTCGTCTCTCTTAAACCCGGAACATCTGCCTTAAGACGTTCTGATGCCGGCGAGACCTCGTCTGGGCATCGAACTCGTCTCGCGTGAACTTTTAAAGTCGCGAGGCTGTACAATGGCCCGGTCATCGTGCGATAAGCTGCGGAATCGTTAATTTCCAATAAATCACTTTTATTGACGGCCCGATACCGAGGAGGCCCGTGACACAGCCGCCATTATTTCATAACAGACGTCTGGCCGACCGAGCGTTGCATTGTCTGAGGTTCTCACGACGGACGACCGACAACCACTTTGTCGTGCTAAAGAAGAACGTAAATACCTTCTGACGTTGCCAACTTTCCTCACTTAAAATACGAATTTTCAGGAAACCTACGGATTTTCTCCTGCAGTTTTTTCAAAAAACTTCTAGTCGTAATTGAATCTGAAGTCTCCGAAAATTTCGGGGAGAAATATATTCATAAATTTCCTTCCGGAGAAATGTTTAATCGGCACAAATTTCGCAACATCCAAATATGTATATGGGGTTTCCTTTCAGCACGGTGGAGGTGGTTCAGCTGTCGACTCCGTCCGCGGTAACTTCGAAATGTTCACGCCGATTTCTTTCGACGTTTCAGAGGCTGCAAATCTGTGTCCTGAAAATTGAAAAAGGAACGCGGTCGTATTGACCGAGCGGTCGGTATTGTCTCTGGTGGCATGGTACATACCTTGTCACTGGAGACAATATATTATTGGGATTCCGTTCTCCCGAGTCGAACAATATAGTCGGGTGAGGCAACCGTTTAGTTCTCACCATAATTTTAAGTTTAATGATCAACAACTTTTTTAGCGTTATGTCATTGCAGGGTTGCAAGGGGAAGAAAAGTGGGAAAAAAGCAGGGAATCATAAAATTTCAGGTTGTCAGCATCAGGAAAAACCGGAAAATATCAGGAATTTTTCTCACGCGAATCTCCTCAGCGGAGAAGTCTTACCGCTTTTTGCCTACCGTGCCAGGAGTCGTCGTGGCGTCTTTGTTTCCGATAATTTCTCAAAAAAAAATCAGGAGAATATCGGGAATTTTCGAAATGGAAAAATCAGGAAAATTTAAGAATTTTTCAAAATTAAAAAATACTGGACACCCTGAATTTGGAAAGTGCGGAGAATAGTCAGAGAATGCTGACCATGATCGAAAGCTTTTTCGATTCGGATTTTGTTTCATTTGAAGCAGATGGATTCGTTGTCTGGCTAGTGGCTGTGGCTGTGGGTACATGGATTTTTTCTCAAGAACGCAGTCAGGGAAATTTCCCGGTTAAATGAAGGAAAGGAAGGGGAGCTGAGACAATCTTAACGTAAGAAACGTTAACAAGTACTCTTTGAGCCCGGGAAAAATATCTTGTTTTCCATGAGAGAACCTGCCAGAAAGTAAGAGAATAAACTCTGAGCTTTCACCAAAAAGTTCCCTCCAAAAATCTGGGAGCGAGACAATCAAGAATTCCAGGTACCATCAATTTTAGGAACGGTCGAAAATAATTACATATAGATCCCTCCTTTTTTTCCTGCAGGATTTAGGATCGAATGCTTTGGCCTGCAAGTTGCTTTTCTCGGGACAGTTACTTATTTACCCTTATGGGGATTTGGGTAACCTGACCTTTCTCTCCCAATCACCGAATCAGGCAAAAATAAGTAGATAGCTTTTATTTTTGGAGGATCGAAGTACTTCGGATCGAGTTTTTCGATCACTCTTCCTTGGATGGTCTTTTTTCTATAGTAAGGAGCTTTGCGCAACCCGAGCTTTCTTACCCCTCCCCCTCCCCTCCCCTTCAACGGCCTAGAGCTTTCCGCTGACCGGGAACTGGCTCGGACTGTCGGACCGCACAATTCCCAGAACGGGTTAATTTGTGAGGCATAAGGCTCGTTCGCTCGCCCCACTTCCAACCGATAAAACCGCTCAACTCGTAACGTTAATGAGGCGCAGATACGCGCTTTTATTTCCCAACCGGTCGCTCTCAACTCGCGTGGTTCGTCGCGGAGCATTGTACTGCCTATCTAAGGTAAACCCGCTTAACTCAAGTGGGAACCCGGCGAAGATAAGCGGTTTTTGCTGAGTGTGCCCGTAGCGGTGGAGTCCACTTCCTCCGTCCACTTTAACGGTACACATCTGCTATTACTGATCTGAATGGATTGTTCTTGCCTGCCCCGGCTCATTCACTCCGCTACACAGTGCGGCACTCCGTGGACAAAAATCGAAAAAGTCATCAAACATTTTTTTTTGAAAACGCACAATTTTTCTTGATATTCATGGTGAGGAACGTTTTTCTGACAAGGAATGATAGTTTATTTGTGATTTTCATTCGTAGATCACCATGGATAAGCGGGAAAAGTTGAAGGAAAAATCTCGGGAATGAACTTCCCCATTGAAAACATATGGGGAAAAGACAAAAAACTTAAAATGACTTTTCTCGAGAAATACTCAAAATACTCCTAGATGTTAACATTTTCTTATTCCTTATGTATCCTACTTTGATCGTGCCAAAGGGTTTTCCTATGTTGCTGCTAATATCTTTGTTATAAGAAGTTAAAGTTTGGGTATTTGACGTTGATTTTACATTGCTAACATAGGGCTGATTCGAGGTTGCCAACTTTAGATGGACTTTTCTCGAGAAATACGCAAAATACTCCTGGACGTTAACATTTTCTTATTCCTTAGGTATCATACTTTGACCGTGCCAAAGGATTTTCCTATGTTGCTGCTAATAATTTTTTTATAAGAACTTTAAATTTGAGTAATAAGTGCATGCGTGGATTTTACATGGGTAGCATAGGGCTTATTCGAGGTTGCCAACTTTAGATGGACTTTTCTCGAGAAATACGCAAAATACTCCTGGACGTTAACATTTTCTTATTCCTTAGGTATCATACTTTGACCGTGCCAAAGGATTTTCCTATGTTGCTGCTAATAATTTTTTTATAAGAACTTTAAATTTGAGTAATAAGTGCATACGTGGATTTTACATGGGTAGCATAGGGCTTATTCGAGGTTGCCAACTTCAAATGGACTTTTCTCGAGAAATACGCAAAATATCCTGAGATATTAGCATTTTCTTATTCCTTATATGTCCTAGAATGACTGTGCCAAAGGATTTTCCTATGTTGCTGCTACTTTCTTTGTTATTTGAAGTTAAGTGTTATGTTTTCAACCTAAAATGCATCAATTTTTGAAGGCGGCAACATAGTATGGGTTTTCCCATGCGGGAATTCCCAAATCCCACTGGACAGCGTTCATGGTAAACAAAACAAAACATATCTTGTGTTTTGTTCGTCTCGCTTATCAATAGATACAATCGTATTTAGCCAATTTAGCTCAAATCATGTGCATGTACCGAAGTAAATTCGCTCAGATTTAGCGAGAAAATTGTGATCCATTTCGTTCAGTTAACCGGAAGTGAAACATAGAATAGCTAGCTCTAGAAATGTGTGTCTTGGGTGCAAATAAGTACCTACTTGGAGATTCGTGGATTTCGTTGTTCATTCTTAACCATGGTAACAAATATTTACACCTTCTTATTCAAATGTATAAAGCTTCCAGACAAAGTGCGGATTTCTACCTTTACCCGGCAGAATGTATGATTTTCAATGTTCTCACTCTCAGTGAATTGAATGACCTGATATCTCAGGCCCCAAACGTTTTCCTCCCATAATTGAATGAAGTAAGGTTTCTCTATTGTTCAGGTAAAGTCTGCCTTTACAATTTATCTCCTTTCAGTAAGTGGAATTTCTTGATTAGTGAGTATTGACTGTTACGCTGAGGTCAGATAGTGCGGAACGTTAACAGTATAACCTCTAATTCTCATGAAAGCAAGATCCATTGCTCAATTCAATAGTAGCTGTAAAATTATTTAAACAAATGGCATGATCACATATTGTGCTTCAGCTTTGTTTAAAAATTTAGCAGTGCTAATTCATCTATACCTACTTATCGTCACATTGAATACTGTGCGCGTTAATCAAGTCATGTTCGGTGCTTACCATCCTATACAGTTCTTAATCGTTCCTTAGTTTTTGAATCTCATAAAAGGCTGTGCTCCTGCTCGTTTTCAATCATTATGAGAATGAGTGAAATACTCCTGAATGTGGTGTGTGACTAAATACTTACTCTTGAGTATTTTTCCTTCTGGTTTGTCCTCAGGACTCTTGCGTGGTGAGTTTCATTTTCTTTCTACTCAATAGAAAATTTATTTCCTCCTTTATATTTGAGCAAATCAGGGCCTGCATTTTGTTTCATTCAGGACCCTTAATTAGGAAGTTAGGTGTTTTAGTTTCCAATTTCTGCATTCTTAAAATTACCATTATTTCCTGCATATTCGTATCATGATGCCAACCATTATCAGTCTAGTCACGAATATATTCTCCTTGATGATTTGAGAGGGATTCTGTCATAATATGTCATGCCAAGATTTGACCCGTATTAAGTTAAAACTCATTTGCGCTGCAGCACCAATCCTATGATGTCATAATTTCTCATGTAGAATCAGCATTGCCCAAAGCGCAGAATGCTTAAGCGCATACGCAGAGGTTAAGAAAGTGCCTCCGCGATGCTACATCACTAATTAATGGATTTAATTACCTACTCCTGCCACTGACTATACTTTGGCGTCAAATTAAGGGAAATATATTTCAGGCTGTTATTTCAGGCTGCATTCATTTGGCCAAAAACAACCGTTTTGGGAGATGGCATGTGTGCAGGTCACTTGGTTTGCAGTGTTCTTCATACAAGTCAGTGATGATTAGTGTGCTTTTGATTCATTTTAATGAATCATGCAGGTATGTGTATTTAGAAATCTGTAGAGGAACCAACTGTGACTTTGCTCATTCTATGATAAAGATCAAGATGGTATCTTTGGGGCATGGAATTATTATCCCTAAAAAAATACAAAATAAATATTTAGTTATTTTTCACCCAACTTCAGTTTTCCTCATGAAGAATGAACAAATTGAAATCTTGTGGCTCATAATACTTACCTTATCCGTTTTATTCCAATTTTTCGTTACTTAATGAGGAGATTTTTTTTTTTTTTTTTTTTTTTTTTTTTTTTTTTTTTTTTTTTTTTTTTTTTTTTTTTTTTTTTTATACTACCATAGGTACTGCTTTTAAAGCCATAACTTAAGTCCCAGAGAATTTTAGGTTGTAGAATTGGATTCCACGGGAAAAATTACATGGGAATTGACACCTCAAAGACCTGCATCCGTACAATTCAAATTTTGCATTATTGAGAGGATCATTTTGAGGTTTTTTGGCATCCATCTTGTATTTGAAGCCAAAATTTCAGTCCTAGAGAATTTTAGTTCGCAGAATTGGGTTCTATGGGAGAAATTACATACGAATTGATACCTGAAGGACCTGCGTCCGTAGAATTCAAATTTTGCATTATTAAGAGGATCACTTTTAGCTTAGGTACTTGGCAGCCATCTTACTTTGGAGCCAAAATTTCAGTGTTAGAGAATTTTTGGCTTCAGAATCGGATTTTACGGGAGAATTTACAAAAGAATTAATACCTAAAAGACCTACATCCGAACAATTCAAAATTTGTATTATTGAGAGGATTATTTTGAGGTTTTTTGGCAGCCATCTTGTTTTTGAAGCCAAAATTTCAGTTCTAGGGAATTTTAGGTTGTAGAATTGGATTCTACGGGAAAAATTACATAGGAATTGACACCTCAAAGACCTGCATCCGTACAATTCAAATTTTGCATTATTGAGAGGATAATTTTGAGGGTTTTTCGGCAGCCATCTTGTTTTTGAGGCCAAAATTCCAATCATAGAGAATTTTTGGCTTCAGAATCGGATTCTATGGCAAAAATTACTTCAGAATCAGCATTTTCTTGGGCCAATAATCCTTTTTTCATCGTTGTAACGATTTTTGTCCACATCGTCCATAAGCATGCCGCACTGTGCGCTAGTCTGCTGTACTTAATAAGAAACGCGTATCTACAATAGACCTCTGTCGGACTTAAGCGGTTCTTCTTACGCAGGGCGGTGGCCCTTCCCGACCCGCTAGTCCACCGTGCGTAATAAAAACGACGTATATATATTAGCTTTTTGTTGGACTTGTGCGGTTTTTCCTTCGGAGGGCGGTGGTATCGTGCCTTTGATGGCGAGACCGGGTCGGTTCCGGCTTTTCGACTGGTAAGTTAGTCGCTTCGACGTGACTGGAAAAAATGGCGCGGAAATGGGTCACTAGGGTGCGGGACTCGGTAACAATTGGTCAGTTGCGGTGGTCGTAGACTGGTGTTTTGATTGTTGGAGCAAAAAATAATTATAGTTGTTGGAACGTCTAATGTCTACTATTGACATCTAAGGAGCGAAAGGACCTGTACACTTAAAAAAAGGAAAGAAAAAAAGTTGATCGTAATAACCGAACGGTCGGTGTTCCATATAGATCGAAGTTTTTGGTTTGCTAGACAGAACGTTTGGTTTGCATAACTACAGATTCAATTTGTAAGGGTTGCTACAGAATTTAGAAAATAAAATTGACGTTTCCCTGACATGTTTTGGTAAAATCCCCTGACAATTAAAGAGGTTTCAGATGGTTAAGAAGACGTAATTTGAAATAGTTTTTAGGCAAAGTTCTTCGTTCGAAACATCAAACCCACCATGAAAAGCAAATTAAGGTAACTGAACAGTTTTTCTCTAACATTTCCAGGTATTCCTTGACTTTTAAAATGCTCTAACTTTTCCCGATTTTCTCTGATTGTGGCAAGCCTGAGACTTACGGTAACATTTACCCCGCGTATTACCCCAGCCTCAGGTGACCATTGCCTGAGACCATCAAACTCAGATCACCTGGCCGGGAATCGAACACGGGACCTCTTGGTCTTAGGGCCAGCGCTACAGCCACTACACCACAGGAGGCCGAGTAACTAAGTGCGATCTCCTCCAAAAATTGAAAAACTCCCTGACATTTCTAGGTTTTCATCGACGTTTGCCTCCTGGGTTAATACGGAAGAGTCCATTCAGGGTTTTCTTGAGATTTCCCACTAATTTATGTACTGAAATCAAAAACACTTTTCGACCTGGCAGTGCAGTGCCTGCAACGGACAAGAATGAATTAATGGAAAAGGTTGAGTCGGCTGCTATTAAAACAGCAGTTCATCAAATCGTCGCGGTCGCGGTCGCGGTCGCGTCGCTGCGGTTCATTGAAGCGACGAGGATTTCCGGATTATTTTCGAATTTCGACACAAATTCTCCAAAAACGAAACCGGCGATTCTCAACGATTCTGCTACCGGGAATGCAAATCTGTTTCCAGAGTAGTTCCCACAGTTAGTGTCGATTAATTCCGAGCTGTCACGCAGGCGCAGAGGAAGCAATTAGTCCAATGGCGAGGCGTGTACGATCAAGTATCGATATTTCCCCATTTGAAGCGATGGTGAAGAATCGATTTTTAAGGTGTTCGTTGAGATCCTCCTATTCATCGATCCTTTACTATAGGTTTAAATGGCAGACCAATCGATTCATCGCAAAGTACGCCACGCCACGGAATTATTCGTGCAGATTCGCCGACCTCAGTTCGACGGTCGGTCAATTCAATTACGGCTCCGAAAACTCACGTTCCACTTCGAGAAGAGTAATCGTTCGGGTTGAATTGGGCATCGATTAGGAGCTGTCGGTGAAAAGTTCCGCGGCTCTTTTGACCATTCGCCATCGGGGAAAAATCGAGTCATTTGCAAGCTCCGGTGGTAATGTTGTAAAGGAAGGTTCTCAACTACAGTTTCGGGGTCGCCACAAATCGTACTTTCCTGGATGGATGAGCGTAATTCCACTCCACAATTGCAAAATGGACCAAAAGATTAGTATTTTTCATTGGAGTATGACAATACAATTTCCGTAGAGAATTTTGCAGGTAATCAGAAGAGATTTCGTAAATTGGATAAACAAATCGGAAATATAGATTGTTCAATGGAATAATGACAATTACAGGTCTATCCCAATAAATGTTTTAGATAGTTCAATTTTTTACCAGTGGAGAGTGGAAAAGATATAAAGGATCTGAGACTTAGCAGCTTTCTCCATCGCGGAAAACAGATGAATGATAAGACGAAAGAAAAATTTAGCAACGAGGAAACTTTCAGTGACTTTTATCCGCGGTTTTCCGGAGATTTATTGGTTAAATTTTTCCCGCTAACATTACCCTGTTTTCTTGGACCCATATCCTTGGTTCCCGTGGCACTTTTGGGTCAAATTATTTCCTGACTTCCTCAGGTTTCATTCAGAATTTTTATTGCGGGCAATTATGAGAGCTACACCGGAGAAAAATTTTGGATCTCGAGCACCTAAAGTTCTGTGTTATCGATATTGAACGGACTATTCGATTCGACAAAGCAAACTGTCCATCCATCAAAGCGAACTTTCAGGTGATGTGATAGGACTTTCTGACTGAACCGAAATGGAAAAACGCTGGTCCGCTACACACATTATTATTATCAACATCTCCAAGATTCAACTGATACAATACGTATGATCATCTTGTATAAATGCAGCAGCACAAGTTTCGCCTCTCCAGAAGCAGTTTGTTTTTTTTTGTTTTGTTTTTTTTGTTTTTTTTGTTTTTTTGTCTAGGAATTGCCACAGTTAGTTGGTTTTTTTTTATTATCATTATTATTTGGAAAAGTCAGGGAAACTTCATATTTCAGTTCATTCTTAACTCTTAACCACACCCTTAGTTCATGCCATCAAGCTTTCCGAACTGAACCTTAGAAACAGCTCGGTTGTATGATCCGAAGCTACGGTTCCAAGAACAAAGTAAAATTAACCGAATAGTACGGCCGATCCAAAACTCCTTACTTACAGCTGAGCTCATATGACCGAACTTTTGCCGCAGGGTAGAATTGCTCTGCGGATAATTACCGTGATTTTCTCCGAACGGTTTCTCCTCTTTAAGCTATCCACTCGTTGAGATCTCGGTCTTTGAAACAGAACAATCCACCGAATTTAATTCTAAGCTAGAGGCTCTTCCGCCGCGCCGAGCCGCTGTGAATTTTCGGCAGGACTCGTTTTGAGCACCGCGCCATCAGGCCTCGTTTCTCGCCGCGCATTAGCGAAACGAGCCCGCTCCGCACATTGGATCGAGTCGATCAGAGAGGAAATTTTTAACCAAAACTCCAAATTTTGATGTTTAATTTGTCAAATTTGGAATATCAAGGGGTGCTTCTGAAAGAAAATTTTACAAGAAAACCAATGGTACCACTTTCAGAACCTCAAAGTTTTGTATAAACGGAGTTAACAATAAAAACACACTAAAATACAAAGAGGCAAATGGGTATACAAGGCTAGAAGAGACATAAAACAACCAGGACGTTTCGGGCCAATTACATGCCCATTCTCAACTGGAGCAGAAGCTAAAAAATGTAAAAATTAAAACGAGAAAATGAGCATGCAACTGACCGAGGTAGGAATCAGTGCAAACTGAAAAACAGAGCAAATATGGACAGAGGGGCACTATCACCTCCTTAATAATAGGCCAACCTCTACACCCACCAAGGAGTATTTGTTCTTCTCTACCACAGAAAAACTGATGATAGGATGTGCTCAATCCGTCTATGTCAGAAAAAACGTATATGTATAAACGGAGTTATGAACGTTTAAAGTCTCCAAATTCTGTCCGACCCCTCCAATTGACTCAATCCCCTGTGCGTCGTGGCAGCGAAGGGGTGCAATTTACGGTGCATCACAAATAACCCCATTTAACCTCCCATTAAACTCGAGGCTTCTTTAGGCTCACGCCCCTGCGAAGCGTTTAAAGTTGCTTAAGTCGACGTTTATTAATTGAGCTTTGGAAGCTGCGAAGGCGGCGTCGCGAGTCGCGCGGCCTTGCGCGCGGTCCTGCGCGCGATGAGCCGGACGCGGGGAGCAGGAGCCGAATCTGCGTTGCGTAGGGATCCGCGTAACCGCCTCGAACTAGATTCCCAATGTGCCCTCTGTTGACCCATCTTTTCACTTTCGAACTCAGCCTCCCGTTCGCCGTATGTAGAGTCCCTTTATACTGAGAGTCAAGACAACGTGAATCCATTTCCGATTGGCTCCCGCATTTTAGGCCTTCATAGTGTCACAAACGGGAATAAAGATTACATTTTCACCGATTTCAAAGATTATAATCTGGAATGGACCAGGGAATTACGGGTTCGACGAGGAACAAACGGAATGAGAGGAGGAACTGAGAAAGGAATTTGAGAATGGGCCGATCAAAGATTACAAAAAACGTTCAATTTCTGTAATATTTATTCCCGTTTGTGACTCCATGAGGGGATGTTGTCTCGACTCTCAGTTTAAAGGGACTCTAGCCGTATGAGATCAAATAGCTTTTCACTTTTGAGGCCTGAATCCGTTGTTACCCAGAAGAAAGAATGTTAACTACATTTCAACAGTGCCGCAAGCACGGATGCAGTTTGTGCTCAAGATAAAGTACAGGATGCAGTTTGCGCTCAAGATAAGCACAAAGTACAGGATGCAGTTTGTGCTCCAGATAAGCACAAAGTGCAGTGTGCTAAAACATATATTTCATACTTACTTTGACCCGACCGAAAAAAAATTAACTCAAATTAACCATAAACACGGGCATTTTTAACTGTGTGTGTAGCTCATCCTCAGCCGTCGCTCGCAGGTTACCCAGCCTGGACCATAGCAACAAGCAGAGAAGGCGTTCATTTTTTTTCGGTCGGGTCAAAGTAGGTATGAAATGTATGTTTTAGCACACTGCATTTTGTGCTTATCTTGAGCACAAACTGCATCCTGCAATTTGCGCTTATCTTGAGCACAAAGTGCAGAGATGCATTTGGAAACATCTTAATTCGTAATAGGACGCGTGTGCTTTAAGTGCTGCAGTCTGTACTCAAGATTAGCACAAAGTGCAGGATGCAGTTTGTGCTCAAGATAAGCACTAACAGCAGTGTGCTAAAGCATATATTTCTTACCTACTTTGACCCAACCGAAAAAAATTAATGCCCTCTCTGCTTGTCGCGATGGTTCAGGCTGGGTAACCTGCAAGCGACGGCTAAGGAGAAGCTACAAACATATAAAAGTGTCCGTGTTTATTGTTACTTTGAGTTAGTTTTTTTTCGGTCGGGTCAAAGTAGGTATAAAATGTATGTTTTAGCACACTGCTCTTTATGCTCAGGATGAGCACAAAGTGCAGAGATGCAGTTGGAAACATTTTGTTTCATAATAGCAGGCGTGTGGCGTGTGCTTAAATTGAGAAACTCTGCTCGTAATGAGTACGGATGCAGTTTGTGCTCGAGACCAGCACAAAGTGTAGGATGCAGTTTGTGCTCAAGATAAGCACTAAGTTCAGAGTGCTAAAACATGCATTTCATACCTACTTTGACCCGACCGAAAAAAATTAACTCAAAGTAACCACAAACACGGACATTTCTAACTGTGTGTAGCTCGTCCTCAGCCGTCGCTCGCAGGTTACCCAGCCTGGACCATAGCGACAAGCGGAGAGGGCATCGTAGGGGGAGCCGATGGGAGGGTTGACGAGATGATGAGTCGAAGACAAAGTGCGCATTGTTAATGAAAACCACTCGATGGAGACGGGGAGGTGGGGCAAAGCTTGTAGCCGAAGGGAAAGGGTTGTTGTCGGCGCCGCGCCGCTCCTCTTATCGGGGGACCAAGGACCGACCAGACGTGTCCACACGTGGATGTGGATGCCCACCCTCGGGACCCGAGCCCGCGCCATCGCGGTGCGTGTGGTCCCCACTCGATGCCTCCCCGGGAACTCGGGATAAGGGCAGTCTCTGGGCCAGGAGCATCTGCCCCGGAGAGCTTTACACGCATTATGCAACCGATTCAGATCGATATGCTTCGATCGGGTCCTGGCGTGTCGCCGTGGTGAATGGGGTTCTTGCGTGCTGCGAGGATTATTATTCTAGCGTAGAAGTATGTAAAATAGAGAATTTGCACGGAATAATTGTATTGCTGCATTTGAGAGAGCTGTATTTTTCATTATTTTCTTCCAATCTGGGAAATGTAGGAAAATAGATTTAAAAGTGAGAAAGTCTGCCGCTTTGTGACGTCATCATGCGTCATTTTCCGTTTAACCACATGAAATTTAGTAGGTTAGATAATTTTGTCACATTCTATAATAGTTAGTACTCTTAGAAACCAAGGTCATTCTCACGCTCAATTTACTTTGTAGTTTCTCCTTAAAAATTAAATTCACAAAATTTCAGGCACTTGCAATTTCTTCATTGTGCGGAAACACGATGCCACTGGTTTTCTCTAAAATCATGGAATAGGTGCAGGTACCCCCATAATGAATTCCTAAGCGATAAACTGGATAGATGGTGTATTAATCCCCACATGTTACGAGATGGAAGGAATTAAGTCTCCTCTGTCCAGAGACAATATATTATAGAGATCCTGCACTACTATCTTCCCTATGGTGTAAAATGTACTTTCGAAAGTCAACGCTTAGAATAATTGTCTGATGATGACTGATGATCAAAAAGTTGAGTAATTTTATTTGTTTACCAATCTTACCCTAATTTGCACACGCTTGCCTAGCAAAATGTTCACTCCGACTTTCATCAGTCATCATTAGGCGAATTTCATTAGATTTTTACTCAAGAAGTCGCTCATCAGTCACCATTCGGCGAAAAATAGCGTTAACCTCCGAATTCAACTTTTGCCTCACTCGACCACATTATTTAGATTGTCATTACGGGGTTTCTAAGATATATTGTCTCCGCCTTCGCCTCATCAAGGAGAACGGTTTCGGCGGCCCCGAAAAATCTAGGCGCCGAAACTCAAATGCCCGGAGTTTTCATCCGGACAAGGTCTTGCGGGACCGCTACAACGCAACGCCACGGGGGAACGAATCTCCGCTCCTCGGACTTTAAGACGTAACCGTATTTTCGTATGAGCCCTGGAAACCGCAGTATCCTAGGGACGGTAGGGCTCATCTCGGATTGCAGTTATGGTCTTATCGTAGGGAAGCGACGAAATGAGCCTCGTGGTTCCGTTGCTCGTCGCGGCCACCCCGAGGCGCGGGAAGTGGGAAATTCGTTTTCACCGGAAATGGAGTGTAAACGAGTCGACGATCCTTCTCAAGCTCCGGATACCCCCCCCCCTCGCCCCCCCCTCGCCCCCCCTCGCCCCTCCCCTCGCCCTCCCCCTCGCCCCCACCCCCTTAGAGTCTAAGAAGCCACGATCTTGATCTGCCGCCGAGGAAAAATCGGGGGGAAAATGGCGCCGTACAGTGGAACGTGTCAATGAGAGAGGTCGGACAAGATTTTTTTTCACGAAGACTGCAAATTTTGATGTTCAATTCGTCTTATTTTGACTTTCTATGGGGTGCTTATGGAAGAAAATGGAGATGTTGCATGTGTGATGAATTTGCGATTTGACTGTTGATTCTCATGTAAAAGTTCGCGAGAAACACGATGATGCCGCTGGTTTTCTCTGAAATCAACCACCAAGCTCAAAAAAAGCTCTCAAGTTGAGGTCAAAATGGAGGGGATATCCTACGCTATCCTGATAGTCCACCTCTACATCAAGACAAACTCTCCATGCAAAGATTGAGAGCAAATACATTGACAGGGCTGCCACTTTATTTAGGGACTCTAAAACTGAAAACACGGCAACCGTGCTATTGTATTTGCTCCCTATCTTTGCATGGAGAGTTTGTCTTGATGTAGAGGTAGACTCTCAGGATAGCGTGGGATATCCCCTCCATTTTGGCTTCAACTTGAGTGCCTTTTTGAGCTTGGGTGTTGATTTCAGAGAGAAACAGTGGCGCCATCGTGTTTCTCGCGAACTTTTACACCAGAATCGACAGTCAAACGGCAAATTCTTCACACATGCAATATCTCCATTTCACGAGGACACCCATGGAACCACTGTTAGAACCTCAAAGTTTTGTATGGACGGAGTTATAAGTTTTTAAAGTTTCAAATGTTGTCCGACTTCCCCCATTGATTTGATCCGCTGTGCGCCGTAAGCGGTGAGATTCCCCGGGCGATAAGATTAAAGTGATCCGCGGCTCCGTGGAGTTTTCCTCGGCGTTTCGCCACCATTTCAGTGGATTGGCTCGTTTCCCTCACGAAAGGACGTAACAACGTTTCGATGTTGCCAAATTTCCACTTGTAAATTGCACATTTACCGGGAAAATCTTACGTATTTCTGACTGGAAATTTCACTGATTTTTCCGCGGATTTCGTGGAAAAATCAGACAATTTTGGATTTAAATTGGACAGATACATTTTTGTGAAATGAATGAGTGTTGGGGTCAATTTGGCAACCTCGGAGTGGAGTTACGCCCCTTCGTACGGGGGATGACGTATTGGTACGTTCGAAATATCATAAACAGTCCCGAAAAAGCCTCCAATCGAAAGGATTATCACTAGGGGCTGGCCATTCATAAATTGAGTTACGCACTGTTTTCTGGTTTTTTCGTCCCGATTTTAGTGAAAGTGCTTTGACGAAATTATTTTTTTTGTTCTGTTTTATATTTTTATCCACCATTTCATTTAGAGTTTTCGGGAGTGACCGGCGCCAACTGTATTCCTGTTTGGCTCAGAAACGAAGTAGAAATGGGGTCCAGTCTATCCTTTTCCTCGTTCTACGCAACCATTCCATATTACAATGTGCACATCAGATCTCTTGGGCTGCATCTTGCAATGAGGGACTACAATATCTGGCTCATGTTAGGATTAGGAACAGCGTAATTGCCGTAAGTTTCCCAATGCAGATAGGTGCCACTATGAATGAGCCTGAAATTGTAGTTCCTAATTTCAAAATGAAGTCCAATTGATGATCTCAGAGAGCAACAGATTCTAATACTGAGGTAGGGTGCCCTTTTTCCAGTTTTCCAAAATCACGCTTAAAACATTTAAGATCCATAGCAGCCCTACAAATGTTAAATCAAACACCATGCAATAGTGAGAAACCGAAAGCTCACATCGGATATTTAATTCGACGACAAGCGGGTAGAGGTGGTAAGTCGATGGAAATACAGACTTGAACCGGAGAAGGATAATCCTCGATTGCGATACTCGATGACCATTCTGATTTTTTTTTTTTTTATTTTACATACATTTTCCAAAATTACGTTTAAAACATTTAAGATTACAGCAGCCCTATAAATTTTAAATCAGACACTACCACGCAAACGTGAAAACCCGAAAGCTCACATCGGATATTTAATTCGACGACAAGCGGGTGTTGTAAGTCGATGGAAATACAGACATGAACCGGAGAAGGATAGTCCTCGATTGCGATACTCGATGACCATTTTGATTTTTTTTTTTTTTTTTTTTTTTTTTTTTTTTTTTTTTAATTTTCATGGCAATTCGAGTCAAAGCCGCGTCATCAATACCCCTGGGAGCTCGGGTTCATATATCGGGGGGCTTATTTACTTTGCGTTCGGAGGTGGATCGGAGCTGTCGGCCCGATAAATGGACGCGCACGTCGAGGCTGACGAGATCCTGCTCCGCTCACGGATCATGAGTTTCATGCATAATTTTACCGGCAATTCCACTCCGAGCTCCAACGGTATCGCCTCTCGCTCCTTCATGACCTTCTGGGTACTTTCACCCGTCCCCGTGATTCATTTTTGAATATCTGCTCCCGTCGAGACAATCGCTCGTCCGTGCACTCGGTTGTCATGTCGACGCCACCGTGTTGCGGAAAGAAGTAGTACGTGACCAGGGTGTCTACACTGAAAAAAAAATCTCGGTGTATTTACTAAAAAAAGGGTAAAATTACCAAGAATTCAGGGTTCTATTTGATCCCAGTTTTTTAGTCGTGCGGCGAAGCCGTATAGACTCTAGGTTTCGCCGGAGGCTAAAAAGTGTCCACACTTTTAGGCTAAGTCCAAGAGGAGAATTTTCGAGGAACCCAGTAACATATGAGGTATTGATATCGGTGCATTTTGGCCCAATGGAGATGTTACATGTGCGAGGAATTTGCAATTTGACTGTTGATTCTTGTATAAAAGTTCGCGAGGAACACAATGGTGCCACTGGTTTTCTCTGAAATCATCTTCCATGCTCAAAAAAACCTCTCAAGTTGAGGCCAAAATGGAGGGGATATCCCACCCTACCCTGAGAGTCCACGTCTACATGAAGACAAACTCTCCATGCAAAGATAGGGAGCAAATACATTAGCAGGGTTGCCGTGTATTCAGTTTTGGAGTCCCCAGATAAATTGGTAGCCCTGTCAAAGTATTAGCTCCCTATATTTGCATGGAGAATAGGTCTTGATCTAGGCTTTGACTCTCAGGGTAGGGTGGGATATTCCCTCCATTTTGGCCTCAACTTGAGTGCTTTTTTTTGAGCTTGGGAGATGATTTCAGAGAAAACCAGTGGCACCATCGTGTTTCTCGTGACTTTTTACACAAGATTCAACAGTCAAATCGCAAATTCCTCACACATGCAACATCTCCATTATGCCAAATGGAATTTCTGATCATTTAGCCATGGTTTGGTAGCGTTTAGCAATCAACTGTGACCATAATGTAAAGAACCCACACAGGTGCCTTTCGGCGGAATGTCGCCCTATGGCATTCTTTATCATCAAGTCACCGTTGAACATTCGCTGTTCAATAGCGTTCAGCAACCAAGTATAGCCAAAATTTTCAGAACTCATACCTCAGATGTTCAAAGAGTGTTAACTTGTGTCGCCAAATGGAATTTCTGATCATTTAGCTATGGTTTGGTAGCGTTTAGCAATCAACTGTGACCATAATGTAAAGAACCCACACAGGTGCCTTTCGGCGGAATGTCGCCCTATGGCATTCTTTATCATCAAGTCACTGTTGAACATTTACTGTTAAGTAGCGTTTAGCAACCAAGTATAGCCAAAATTTCCAGAACTCATACCTCAGATGTTCAAAGAGTGTTAACATGTGTCGCCAAATGGAATTTCTGATCATTTAGCCATGGTTTGGTAGCTTTTAGCAATCAACTGTGACTATAATGTAAAGAACCCACACAGGTGCCTTTCGGCGGAATGTCGCCCTATGGCATTCTTTATCATCAAGTCACTGTTGAACATTTACTGTTAAGTAGCGTTTAGCAACCAAGTATAGCCAAAATTTCCAGAACTCATACCTCAGATGTTCAAAGAGTGTTAACATGTGTCGCCAAATGGAATTTCTGATCATTTAGCCATGGTTTGGTAGCTTTTAGCAATCAACTGTGACCATAATGTAAAGAACCCACACAGGTGCCTTTCGGCTGAATGTCGCCCTATGGCATTCTTTATCATCGAGTCACAGTTTAATAGCGTAAATAAGCAACCAATGGTGGCCAAAATGTCAAGACTCCAAACTGGTGCTTTTTGGCTGAATTTCGCCCAATAGGATCTTTGATGATTTATCAGTAATGGTTGATGTTTATGTTGATTAATTATTACTGTCTGAAAGTGAATCCTGTGGGAGAACATTATAGGGTTGGTTCAAACAAGTTTTAGAATTTTTTTCCTTAGCGCTAATGGACCCTAAGGGACAACTTCAATTCATCGAACTAAAAGTTTTCAATTTTTAAACCATTTTTTAACTGTCGGAACTCACTTGACCACACTATATTCATGATGAATTTAAAGAATATCGCTGTCAAAAGTTGAGTTCTCCTTCAATTTAGCACTTTTTGTCATTACCTTAAAGACCATACGGAAAGTGCTAAATCTACGGAAAACTCAACTTTTCACAGCGATATTCTTCAAATTTATCATGAATATAATGTGGTCTAGTGAGTTCTGACATTTAAAAATGGGTATGAACATTTAAGGCTTTATTTTCCTTGAATTTAAGTGGTTTTTCAGGGTCTACGGTAAGAAAAAAAGTCTAAAACACGTTAAAAGTTACTTGAACCTACCCTATAATGTTGAGCTATGACTTCAACTTTCATGAACCCTTACTTGTGCCTTTCAGCTTGATTTCGCTAAATGGAATTATTTATGATTGAAGTCGTGGTTGAGTTTACTATGCTGATAAAATATCATTGGAAAATTTAGGTTTCACCATCATAGTCTTCTACGAGGGCTGTCCCAAAAGAAACCGGACTTTTGTCATAGAAGGCGAACAGAGCGTCGTAATGAAGTTTTCTTGGGCTTGTTTGACAGCTGATAAGCTACTGAAGATGCTTGTTTTTACAGAATGCAAACATTGGTCTTGGTAAGGAAACTACACGCTTTGGAATAAAGGAAAGTCAAACGCGAGTTTGGATTTTTGTCTTTATTTCAAGAAAAATTTAGATACAACTTAAAAAAAAAAACCAGGTTTTAAGTTAAAAACTTCGTTGCTCTCTTATTCAAGTGCTTAAAAATAAGGAAATCAACATTTTAAGCGGCTTACCAAGTCATCACCTATCCCCTTCAAAATATTCGCCAGCTTTGTCGATGCATTTTTGCCACCGTTTCTTCAATCGGGAGAAACACTGTTGAAAATCCGCAGGTTTGAATGATCGCAATTCCCTCAAGGTGAAACCGTCAACCGAGAATATTACAATGGTGTTCTGAGACGATTACGCGAATATGTCCGCAGAAAAAGGCCCGAGCTTTGGAGAGAGAATTCCTGGTTTCTGCATCTCGATAACGCACCTGCCCAAGCATCCCTCCAAATTCGCGAATTTTGTGCAAAGAATGCCATGAGTGTCCTCCCTCATCCCCTCTATTCACCTGACCTGGCTCCGTGTGATTTTTCTTCACGACTTAAATCTACCTTGAAAGGTCGACGTTTTCAAACCATTCCGGAAATTCAAGAGAACACCTTGAAGGAATTGCGATCATTCAAACCCGAGGATTCCAACAGTGTTTCTCCCAATTGAAGAAACGGTGGCAAAAATGCATCGACAAAGCTGGCGAGTATTTTGAAGGGGATAGGTGATGACTTGGTAAGCTGCTTAAAATGTTGATTTCCTTATTTTTAAGCATTTGAATAAGATTGCAACGAAGTTTTTAACTTAAAACCTGGGTTTTTTTAAAGTTGTATCTAAATTTTTCTTGAAATAAAGACAAAAATCGCAACTCGAGTTTGACTTTCCTTTATTCCAAAGCGTGTAGTTTCTTTACCAAGACCAATGTTTGCATTCTGTAAAAACAAGCATCTTCAGTAGCTTATCAGCTTTCAAACAAACCCAAGAAAACTTCATTACGACGCTCGGTTCGCCTTCTATGACAGAAGTCCGGTTTCTTTTGGGACAGCCCTCGTAAAAATAACCATCAGCATTACTGCACCAACCAAAATCTAGCCCAAAAAAAAAAATAATTCGGCTGAAAAAGTGGGAGAAGTTGGGATGTGCAGTCTCAAAATAAAAATACCTAGCTGTGATTGGACATAGCTTTGCTTTCATTGAGACTTTCAAATTTTATGAATAAAAAACAGTACGCATTTAGCAAAAACAGTTAGTTTTGTCCTTACCTGTAGACCATACAAAAAGAGCTAAATTGAAGGAGAACTTAGCTTTTGACAGCGATGCTCTTCAAATTTTTCATATACCTGTACAATGTGTTCTAGTGAGTTTGGATGGTAAAAAATGGTCAGAAACATTTAAAGCTTTATTTTCCATGAATGTAAGTTGTCGTTCAGGATAGATTCTGACGACTAGATCCTTACTAGAGTAAGGAAAGAAAGTCTAAAATTGTTAAAAATCACAGAAAAACGCGAAAAAAGAAAAAAGTCGGAAAAGGAAGTCAAATTTACATAACAATTAAATTAACATAAAAATTTCGTAAAAAGTATTGGAAATTACGAACAAATGTATTTACGTAAAAACTGTATTAAAAAGAAAGTTAATTTTAATTAAGAAAAATAATCTTGGTAAATCAATTTCTCACGTAAATTTGACTCAAAATTCATTTAAAAAACAGGGCCGGATTCACCTACTTGCCGCCCATGGGCCGGATTTACCTACTTGCTGCCTATGGGCCACCTGTATTTTGCCACCCCCTTCTCATTCGTTTCGAAACATCAATAAAAAACAACTTAATCGGCCCGAAACAGTAACAGAGAAACAACTTAAAACGGGACTAAGGACGCAAATAATAAAAAGAAACACATAAAATATAATAAGAAACCCGGGACGTTTCGCAGGGATCACACCCGCATTTTCAACCGGCAAAACAAGAAAAATTAAAAGAAAGGACACTATGCCCCTCACTACTAGCAAAAGTTCGCACGGAACTTTGCGTGAAAGTTAAGTTCCGTAAACCTATCTACATATGTGTGAACAAGGCCTTCCATTTGTAAGAAATGAAGGTAAAAATTATGCAAGAACAAACATAAATGTGGTTTAATAATTTTAACTTCCGCCGCCGCGCCGCGCTGACCGCACTGTGTTTGGCGCAATGCGTGAAGTATTCCTACAGTCTTGTAGGCGCTATGCGTTTCACGCCGACCGCCGCACAGTGGATTGAGTCAATTAGAGGGGTCGGACATGAAATTTTTGACAAGAACTGCAAATGTTGATGTTTATTTCGTTACATTTTAAAGTTCAAGGGGTGATACTGGAAGAAAATATCACGAGAAAACCAGTGGAACAGCTTGCAGAACATTAGATTCTTGTATAAACGGAGTTATGAGCGTTTTAAGTTCCCAAATTTTTTCCGACCTCTCTCATTGACTCGATTCACCGTGCGCCGCGCTGAGGGCTTCTCCTTTCCATCTCAAGTCCTCATCATCACTGCTGCACCGCTCCATGCCAAATTGCGTGTTTAGTTTCTCTCTTAACTCGACTAATTAAAGGTGCTGTCTCTTGTGTCACCGAAAGACGCTTTCTCGTTTGTAATTTTTTTTTTCTGAATCCGATTTTTTTTAAACCTACATTTTAAAAAAATGCAAAATTTGCCGCCCCCTGCGTTAAGAAATGAGAGAGAGATGCTGTACTCGATTATCTAATGCATCTGACGAGTTTTTCAATTCAAAAAGGAACGTATTACACTCCACAAATAAATCACGTTTGAAGCGCAAACCGGAAAAAACACGATTTGTCAAAAGTATTCATTAAGTATTGCACTTTCCACAGAATCATGTTGCACAAAAATGTCACTGTAACGACTTCCGGATATGGTTGCGACCAACTTAAGGCTCAAAATTTTGATTTGTTTGCTCCCTAAAAAAAATGGTCCATCTCTGTAACCGTGCTCACCAAAACTGACGATCTCACGACACGACGACGACGACAGCCTGTGACCCTGGGGTCACAGGCTGTCGTGGTCCCGGAGACATTTTTCAGGGTTGAAATCCTTCCTCTTATTTAATTGTTTTTTAAATAAACTTAGGCTAGGACACTATCCCTAAATAACAAACAGACCAATTTGGCTCCAATGCCTCGAGCTCTGCACGTGTAAACTTGAGTTTTTTGTTTTTATTACTCTCGCTTTTTATTACTTTCGTCGGTCTGCTCAGGGCCGAAGGGGGCCCTCCCTCCCCCCTTCCTCCTCTTACAGTCACGCTCCGGCGTGGCTGCAGCCGTTGCGCCGCGTCATTTTTGTGGGAACATTGATCAGCGTTTCGAACCTTAAGGCTCAGTTCGGGTGCGATATTCTATCGTCTACGCGCCCAACCCCCCCCCCTCCCCCTCCCCTCCCAAAGACGCTCCGCGCCACCAGACTATCGATATTTTAGACCAAAATATTGTATCGATATTTCAACGTTGATATATCGTCCGTATCCATACATTTATCTCCAGAAATATCGAATCAATTTTTCTTTCTTTCTCCTGCTGAGTTGTGTATTTTACACCTCGGAAAATCGGAAATTATGGTCAATTTTTCATAGTTCGAATTTCGGATTTCGCTGGCCAGGTTGTACAGACCTACGTCACAGGGTAAACAAACCTCAAGATGCAAATACCTCCTTTTTTTCTCTATGTAGGTATAGGACTTTTCGCGTGGCTGCTCGACGGTTTGTTAATCTGTGGAGGTTAAGCTACATTCACGCGTCGCAAGCAACCTGGCGCGTCTGCTTCTTGCTACTGCGAGCGCGCCTTCATTTCCTCCTGCACGCAACAAGGACAACCGCGATGATAAAGAATTCCATTCGGCGAAATCGAGCCGAGAGCAGGCACCACGAGTATATACATATGGGTTATTTTAGTGATGGGTGGGATTTTATTTAAAATTCCTATGAATCCTAGGCATAGTATTTACTTTAGTAAACAATTATCATTTATTCCATCACTTCTTCGGATTATTTATTTTTAATCAATATATATTCATGTGAAGTGTAGCTCATCTGCATTTTTCTTTCCCTGGAACCTAAATGTATATTATGAGTTTGAATCCATCAGAAACTAAGTCAGTCAAAATCAAATTTAACTACATACGAAGTGAAAACGATTTGAATTTCGCAAATCAAAGTGATAGTTAAAGCAACCAAACTGTGTCAGAAATGTTCCCAAATTGCTAGGTAAGGCTTTTATCAGCTCATCATCTGATCCAATAATTTTAATTGTGGCATTTCATTCGGCATGTCGCCGCACGACTTCTATGATACTCAAAGTCTCACATATATAATTTGAAAGGGGGGGTCTGGGGGGCGGCGCCCCCTCAGCAGGTAGCTTTTGCTACTTGTTCTTGGTAAAATTACCATTTATGGAATTGGTAATTTTACTAAGAAATCTCGGTAAAATTATTGAACTTTCTCGGTAATTTTACTGGACCTTGGTAAAAACGCCAATATTCTTTATCGACCGTGGTAGAATTATCGAGATAAAATGGCAAAGTTACCGGGAATTGATTACCAATAAAAGTGGTATTCTTACCTGAAAAAAAAAAACAGTAAAAATACCGGTTTTTAGGTAAGCTTACCAGTCTGTCTTGGTAAAATTACCAATAACTGGTAAAAAAAAGTGAGATGGTAAAGGTACCAATGGACCTTGGTAAAAACGCCGAGAATTTTTTTTCAGTGTACAAGTCCGGAAACGACAATCGGAAACACAGGAAAATGTGGAAACAAGACTAAAATACAAAATACAAAGGCAGGACGTTTCGGTACCTTACGGCCCATCATCAACTGCTGAAATAGAATTAAAAATTAAAAGGAAATTAAAATAAAAACCAGGGAACGGCGTTACATGGTGAAATCGGTATTGAAATCTCAAGTCCGGAAATAGTACTGATTTTTTAAGGGCGGTCCGGGACTCCGGGAGCACTGAAAAAGTGCGGAAATTCCGCAAGAAGGTCCGGAATTTTACTTACTTAGTTGTAATTTTTGTCGCAATTTGAGGAAGATATTCAAATTTTTGAAATTTTTCGAATTTCGTCAGTTGAAGGTATTGAAAAAGTACTGAATTTTTCTGTTGAGGAGGTACCGAATTTTTTGGGAATGTACTGAAAAAGTACTGTAAAAGTACTGATTTATGGCCAGCCTGTTTTAGCAGACACCCTGCAACATTCGGACTTTGCATTTTACGGAAAAACGAAGAACCAGTTCTGCCGTACTAACGAAAAACGCCGTATGAACCTTCGTCCGTTGCCAAAGTTCCTTTGATCAAAAACGAATTTTCAGGAAAATTTTTGAGTATTTTCCGTTCAACTTTTCAGAGAATTTTCCTCGTAATTTGATCTACATCATTTGAAAATATCAAGAGGAAATATTCATAACTCTCCAAATAAATAAACATTTTATCGGAGGCATTTTGGCAACTCTCATATGTTCATACGGCGTTTTTCCTTAGTATGGCAGAGATGGACCACGTTTAGCCATATGTAATAAACCAAGCCACATCACCTATTGCGAAATTGAACTGGGCAATTCAATTTTTTACGAGAGGGCTTGTATGCAGATTCCTTTGAAAATTTTATGGAATTTGCTTCCTTCCTCCTATGCAGAAAATTTACCGAGATTTGCACAAAAATCCGCACAACCTTTTTCATGTAAAAAATTGAAGTGCCCGATTAAATGTCGCTATCGCTGATGTGGCTGGGTTTCTTTCTGCTTAACGCAGTCCAGTTAGTGCTCTCGGTTGCGCGAAGAGCAGCAGTAAGTTGTGTAAGGGGTCGTCCATTGATGACGTCAGATTTTTCTTAGATTCTAAAGCCCTCCCTCTTCCCTGTAAGGTCCCCTTTAGCCCTCTACCCTTCCCCTGAGGAGTTTTCCAGGCAGTCCCAGATCCTCCTCTCCTGTAAGTACCTGACGTCATTAATGGAAGGTCACCTTAAGTGGACTGCATTTTACCAGAAGAAACTAGTAACGTTGCAACGTCGCATCTTCTATGTTTAAAATCAATTAAGTTGAAAACAGATCAACGTGACAGTGAATGAAAGAGATATTTTCTCATTTAATCTACCATTTTTTTATGATACTAAAAATTGTGCAGACACTCAGGATTTTCTTGCGAAACGGAGCAAGATGCAGAATGTTAGCAATATCGCCTTGCTAGTACATATATGTTTTCCTGTTTTCCAAGATGTGGGTCCTCATCACGCTGTATGTTAAGTAGAAAGGTTTTATCGCCTTCTTTAATCATTGAGCTGCGTCTAGGGAAACTATTGTCATGAGAGTAAATGAAAGCTATCATTGTATATGATGTAGCCATGGCACCATGCCATTTTCTTAGCTGAAAGCTCCCAAACTGAACGGAAATTTGAATGAACGGGCTAATAACAATTTCGTTTCGCCAAATTCTGGCAGAGAGTTGCTCATAATTTCGTTTCCTCTAATGTTTATGTTATTTTCTATTTGTTGCAGGTAATTTTTATGCTCTATCCGTTCAGTGTGATAAAGAAACGCTTTCAATCTCCGGCCGTAAATTCGGGTGAGACAGTGCTGAAGTCCATTTATCTTAGTTTAATTTTTGTATTTCCGGAGCTTACAGTCAACAGAGAAAATAAAGGAGGTGGCAGTTTCCCATTTGTTCACATTGTGACTAGGTGGTGTACAATGTGTTGTCAATAGTGTTCGAAATTCAAAGTATAGAAACAGACCGTAATGCCACTTACTTCAGGGTCATTTCACGTAGAACATAATTCTCAATATTTTTCAAAGCATACAATTTTACTCAAACCACATCATCTTTGAGAAAATCGGTGACAAATACGTCTACACCCTTTTATGATATTAGCTCATACCACTGATATCGAAATCGCCATTACGTGTTTTTTCCCACATGTCGTCGCTCCTCTGACGTAAGGGCGTATCTCGATTTCCACGTGAGCCCTGTTCTTCATATAACTCCATGCTTTTTAGGGCTCATGTCGAAATCGAGATACGCCCTTACGTCAGAAGAACGACGATGTGATACGGAACCAATTTAACCGCAATGCATCGAGAAGCAAGGAACCAAGTCACATCAACATTTTCCGAATTTCATTGGATGATTTATTTTTTTACATTGATCGGTGGGAGTGTAGATTTCTTTGTACATTTTCAATTGATCTTCTCGGTATCGTGAAACTAAGTCCCTGGAAATTTAAGAGATGACTGCACAACTGTTCCCTCGTAAAAAAATAAATTTTTCGATGAAATTTGTGAAAGGCTAATGTGACTTGGTTCCTCTCTTCCTAACGCGGTCCAACTAACCGTATTTTTTTACGCAAGTGTTTGAATAGCTCTTGAGTACTTATCCTGTAGCATTGTGACAACCCTGCAACAGGTGTCACAGGCATCTGTGACGTGTGTACTCGCAAGAAGATTTAACGGTCGCTGGAATTACGCACGCTACATCCGGTTCCATTTTTATTTTTTGCGCGTCGGATAGCACTTCACTCTTTTCGGAGGGAAAATCCATGCATACTCTAAGAGTTTAAAAGACTTCCCGTAGTTTATGGACGACCCGAGTATACCTTTTTCTCTTAATAATTCACGAACAGACGTATTTCTGTCAAACGGAACTACGTGCATTATGACGTGAGCCCTGTTATGCGCATATTCTTTTGGGTCTCAGGGCTCATGTCTTAATGCACACAGTTCCGTTTGGCAGAAATACGTCCGAATCGAAGAGAAATGCACTTGCATCGGGAAAAAAGTCTGGTCATGTGAAGCGAAGGCTCGGAGGTCAATACTGATCGAATTGGCCCCATACTGAAAGGAAATATGTCCAAACGGATTTTATCATGTAGATTTAAACGTACTCCATTTCACCACAAATACGTTTTAACCTTCAACGAAAGATGGATTGGTATAGTATCAACATATAGTCTTAAGTCTGAGTTTTCGTTTATTGTAATTATTTAGATTTTTGGCATTTTTTATACTTAGACCGACATCCCCCTCCCCCCTCATCACTCTTTTGATTTTTTTTTGTTTTCCCCTCCCATTCGCATTTCAGCACAGGGAGAAGGGGGGAGATAGCGAGAGAGTAAGTATGGGCTCTTGGGCTCTGGACCCCAGAAGACACTTTAAGAACCAAACAAAAATGGCTATGTCTCCAGATGGAACGGGGTTGTTTCCGCTTCGTTGAAAATATATTTTCGAATGTAATGCACAAAATAAGTTTCAAAAATGACAAATACGCCTAATTTCGTTATTTGAGTTAAGTCGATTGTGTTATGATACAGAGAAATACAACATCACACTGAAAATAAAACACATTGGATTTAGAGTCTAGGCTCTTGAAAACATTGACAAGAAAAAGGACTCTTGATTCAATCAGATTTAAGCTTAAATCAAAAGGAAATCCGCTCAAATTGAGAGGCTTGGTTCTTGAGTTAAGCTTGAATCTGATTGAATCAAGAGTCCTTTTTCTTGTCAATGTTTTCAAGAGTCTGGACTCTAGATCCAATGTGTTTTTTTTTTTTTTTTTCCAGTACGCACTCTGAAGGAATGTTCTAAAATCCAGAAAGTATCACTTGATAGATCGACAACCAAATCGTTCCCCAAACTTCTGGCTTGTAACCACCGCTTCCACTAATAACCGAAGGAATCGATCAGCGGGGCCGCTCGGTGATTGACCACGTTTCGGTGGTCAGCCGAGGGCGAAGACCGGAACTCGCGGCAGAGGTGAGCGCGCGACTTATCAGCGCCAGCGTCGCGACGCGTCGATTGTTGACCTCAATTCATAAAAAACCGCGACGCCTCGACGCTCGGCCAGGATTCGTACTCGGGGCGTCGGAATTAAGTCGCCGCTGACCAAGATACATACGAATAATCGACCATTCTCCGTGCAAATCAGCACGCGCCTCGACGGAAATCGACGGCCCCGTCCCATCAGCTTAGAGACAAAAGAGGCTCCCTATCGTAACTCGAGGTGGAAAATTGGGACTCCTACTTTCACGCTTGGAGCGGGTTTTGCGAACGGACGCGATCAAAGCGAACACCAAGCGCGCAACTATTCGAACTCCGGAGTAGGTATGTGGTATCACTCAAAAATGAAGGCACATCTTGGCTTTTTGCGTGTCTCGAGTAACTGACGTTTATGAATGCCGCGGTACACAGGTAAAAATGTCCCGTGTTTGGTGTTATTTTTTGTGGGATCAACTGAAAGGACTTGGTTGCTCAATACAATTTTGTGTTTAATCGACTCAAACCATAGGTTTGAACTGCATTAGAAGAAGAGTCCAATCGAACTTACGAGTATGTATTCTTGTTTTTCCCCTCATACTCTGAGGTCCCAACTTGAGATTGGCTAGCGGATTTGATGACTACCAATGAGATCCAGGTCTGACCCTGACGGCTGGCGACTAATTTTTAACGAGGTCGCAGATTTTTAACACGAAGATTTGGACATCTCAGCCCAAAGATTTGGTCGATTTGACACATGGAAAACTAACACAAAAAAGTCAACCAACCGCTTGTGTTACTTCGTATTTCACTTCCCATATTAACGCAAGATTTTGGTTATTTTTTTTACTGTGTAGTCAAGTGAAAAATCCCGCAGAAGTCAAGTTTAGAAGACTTTTCGCCTGATGTTGATCGATGAGCAACTAATCACATTATATTCACTCAATGATGACTCATGAATGTCCTGGTTAACCTTTTTTCAGCCGAGTTTCTGCAAATCAGATCAGGATTGTAAAATCGATCCTAAAATCAATTATATGGCCCATCTCAATCATTCTTCATCAGAACGCAAATCTGAGACTTGGCTTTCGCGATTGCGTTACACTTCACGAAAGGTAGGAGCGCAGGGCCTCTTGAGTATATTGGTGGCTAAAGTGCGAAACCACGTATCTCCATTGCGATGTTTCTAAATCTCTGCTCCTATTTTATTTTTTCGAAGGAAAACATGCAAACCTTACTGCTCGGAATTCATACAGATTATTCCACTAACGTTAAGGACGTTTTCCAGAAATTAAGTTGACAAATTTTCCGATGAAAAAATAAAGTATGTCAGGAAGTCTGTAACGTTGCAAACGGAGATATGTGGTTTCGCTCCTGTGTCATCGATATTGTCTCCGGATCGATACGACAATCGCGGTAAACACGCGGTCGTAAGGGTGTGTAAGCGGGGGTGGGGTGGATCGATGATGACTAATAACGGGGAAAACAATGACGGCGGAGCTGAGGCCGGTGATAAAAAAGCTGCGCGGTTTTATGGAGCCCGTAGGAAACGGATAAGTGCATAATGACGGTAACCTCGCTCGGATAAAGCGAGACCGGCTCTCGTCGGTCGTTTCCCGGGGGAACAATGCGCCCGGCGATCCAGGGATTAGGATTCCGCGTCGCAGGAACAAAAGGATTCCCCGAAGCAAGACGCCGTCCGCGGCCTCTTTCGGTCCAGGGTCGGGATGACGCGAGTGATGCCGATGCGACACTTTTCTCGAATCGGAGGATGATGCTCTCCGCTGAGGTCACTGTTGCGTCAGGTCAGGACTGGATCATGCAGCTGCAGTTGCAGTTTGCAGTTGCTGAACGATCTTGATCTCGGTCGTGTACCGTCTTCGCCGGTCGAACAGACGATGTGAATAATCGATGGACTGAGCACGAACTGATGACCATTGATGTACTGCCGTGCTAAGGAAGAACGGGGTATGAACCTCCAGGCGTTGCCAAATTTTCTTTGATAAAACACAACTTTCCCGGTAAACTTATGAATATTTTTCTTCCAATTTTTCAGATTATTTTGCTCGCAAGTTCACCCATGGTTCCTGAAAATTTCAGGGGAAAATATTCATAGATGTCCTCAAAAATAAACATTTTAGTGAAGGAAATTTGGCAACTCTCGAATTTTCATATGGCGTTCTTCCTTAGTACAGCAGTATAGTCCCTCTAGATTAGTTCTTAAGAAGTAGTTGGAATCATGGAAACGTTAGGGACTTTTTCCCAGCCTTCATAATTCAGAAAATTCCGCTTTGGAACCATGAAATTGTTTCTTCCGACCGAAATATTGAGAAAAAGTGAAGGAATATCATCCCTGCAATTCGTCGTTTTGTAGACGAAAGAACGGAACTACTTTTCAACGTTGCAAAATCTCCTCCCTCGAATTGTGTTTTTACTCAAAAATTTTTGGGAATTTTAAACTGAAAATTTTAGTGATTTAGTTGTAAAATTACTTTCAAAAGTAATAGCAAGTGAATGGAATTTGAATTCACGATAAGTAATCCAAGTAATGCCTAATTTCGTGTTATTTTTGACCACTTGCATGCTACAATTGTCTTTTTATAGCACCTCGATAGCCTCATGAAGTAAAAAATGGGTGAACTAATCAGAACAGGATCCTCAGTGTCCAAACTCTCCTAATCAAGGTATTCGTAAGTAAACAATTTGCCTGCAGAAAGGTAAACTTTTACCCCCGAAGAGCTAACCTTCATCTTGATCGAATTTTTTATGCATTTTTTCCGAACTCTACGCCGAAAATTACTCCTACATCGATGAATTTACTCCTAACGGTATGACGTCACTAAAAATTTTCAAGGCTGCTTAATATTTCTCTAAATGATTTGAAGGGAAAATATAATCATGAGTCCTAATTAACGTTGCTTGCAGTTTAATCACTCCTGTCAGGTCAAACGGAGTAGACACGATGACGGATTTAATTTTCTCGGTAGGTCCTGCGGCGACCTTGACTTCCAGCCTGATTCACGACATCGATCGGGGCTTTTAAGCGTTTGCGCCCTGGTGACGTCACACAGAAAGTTCGAATCTGGGTCGACGGCTCAGCGCAACGCGCCCCCGCCCCCTCCACGCCCGCCGCTCAGCTTGAACTTGAGTCCCGTCGTTGTCGTCCGTGTCGAATGCTCCTGCTGTACAATAAGCTGCCCTTATACTCTCGTTCCTTTCTGTTTATACCATAGGGTCCAGGACCGGGGAAAATCGGGAATCGTCAGGGACTGAGCAAATTTAGGGAAAAGAGGGGATGACAAATTTCAGGGGAAAGTCAGGGAATGAAAAACAGGGGAAAATCGGGTAATGAAAAATTTCAGGGGGAAAATAAGGGAATCTGTTCCAAACATCCGGGATCTCTGCTTGTACCGCTTGTATAACACGGGAAAATACACTGATAAAAAAAACCTCTTGGACCAATGCCGCATTGCATTGACTTAAGAGTGCAGTTTCTTGTCGCCGGATTTAAGAGTCTTGAACTCTTGTTTCAAGCGGATTTTGCATTGATTTAAGCGGATTTTGCATTGAAACAAGAGTCCAGACTCTTAAATCCGGCGACAAGAAACTGCAGAGTAGAATCAAATAAGTTTTGCTCTTGGAGCCATCGTTTTTTAAAAAAGTGACTTTAGTTATTTTAAGACTTCAGCATGTTTTCTGAAGTCCTCATACTCTATGAAAGTCGATTTTAATAGTGGTCAATCTTCGTTTTCAACAAAAATTTTTTTTTGGCCTCTTTTATCACTGGAAGTTAAATTTTTTGTCCGTACCGTAGACCAACTAAACAGGCTTGTTTTTCCATCAATACGTGCAATAATAATACCGTTTTAAGTATTTTTGCACTCATTGAGCTATATTCTTGTAGAAAAATAAAACAAAATACCCTTCAAAGTTTTTACTTTCAAAATTTAGCCCCCAAATTGCTCTAAAGTCCGATTTCTAGAATTTTGCGCCTTTCATTTTTCTCCTAAGAAAGCCAGGAAATGTATTTAAACGCTTAATTTTAATTAATTTCTTTAGAACTAACTTAGAAGATGTGGTAGACAACTTTTTCAAAGAATTTCTACAGGTATGCTCTTCTTAAAGCTACAAATTGTACAATTTTTTACTGGTCTACGGTACGGACAAACGGGCTACGGTAAGGACGAAGAGGCATTCGTAAATATTACTGTATGCAAGGGCCGAATTATAAAGAACTGAAATTCATTGGGGAATAAACTGCTAAGTTATAGCATAGCTTATAAGTGCCACTTTCATAAATTATTACAGGCAATAAAGGTAAAAAGAGTAAGTAAACCAGTTTTTCAAAAATAATGAACTGCTTTTGTTTTAAAGTAAACGCATTAAATAATTAGGGACAAATCTTAGAAGCTGAGTTCTTAAAACAAGCTTGACAACGTTAGAACGTTTTAGGTGCACTTTTACAAAAAAAGAAAGAAAACAAAAAGGTAACTTTATCGAAAATGTGGTCACAAATCACCTTAAATAAATATTTAAAGGACGATAAGAAAAAAATAAGTTAGGTATTAACGAGTAAATATTAAACGAATAAATTGCTATGAACTTCAGACGAAAAAGAGGACTCAAAGTTCTAAAAGAAAAAATGAAAAAAATAAAAAGATGGCGATCCTTATGCAATCATCGAAAAAAAAAAGCCTCCTTCTTCTAAGTCGCGTCGTACTAAAAAAAATACGTCTCTCTCTTTTTTTTTTTAATTCCAAATTTTGGTGATAGATAAAATAAAGTAAAGTGGGATGATCTATCAAACAGCGCACCGATTTTTGGATGACTTTCGCATTTTGTCCGTACTTACCGTAGACCCGGCCGCATCGCGCGTGAGCTACGGGCTACGGTACTGGACGGCTACGGGCTACGGTACGGACGGCTACGGTGCGGACAAATCGTGTGATTATTGGCAACGGTGCTCGGGCATATTCACGCATGTGGTTGAAATTCTGGATTTGAGGTTAAGATATCAGGGCGTATCGAAATATACCAAAATTCGAGAGTTTGAAGTGATTTATGCATTAAAAAGGTAGGTATACGGTAAGGACATCCTAGATGGTCGTTAAACCTAGAAACTCATAAAAAACGGTCAAAATTTACTATTTCATTGCGGTTTTTTTTCCTCTGCTTGACATCAGCGTGTGATAGTCACGATAACGCAAAAAAAGTAAAGAAAGTTCATAAGTGCTGCACTCTAACGGACGAAATGATGCTGAAAAAAGGGGGCTACGGTACAGGACGCGAATTCCGCAGACAAGGTTGCTTGTAGCAAAGACGGTCAATATTTTCACTTATTTGGATGAATATAACTAAAAATAATAAGTTAGGTACAAGTTGAGTGTGAATTTACAGCAGAAGTGGAAGTATTTAGATGCAAGATGATGGTTATGAAGCGTTAAAGTTGCGCACTTGAGTCGCAGACAGGCTACGGTACAGGACATTTCAGCTGTTTAGGGCCAAAATTCTGATATTAAATGGCAAAAACTGCCTAAAGCGATGTTGGGACCTGATTAAGCGTAAAATTTTGAAAAAATTTAAAAAAAAAAAAGGTCAGATTTTTCCATTTTGAAGGGCTAAAAAGTCGGGAGACATGGTAGAGCAAAACTTATTTGATTCTACTCTGCACTCTTGAACCAAGAGGTTTTTTTACCAGTGTAGCGTATTGGATCCAGAGTCTAGACTCTTAACGAAGGGAAGAAAAAATGCGCTAGATTCAATCGGATTTTTGCTTGAGCCGAAAGCTATAAATTAGCCTCTTAATTTAAGCGAATTTTTTTAATAAAAGCGAAAATCCGATTGAATCAAGCTTATTTTTTCTTGTCAAATTTAAGAGTCCGAACAGCGGCTTCTAGAGACATTTTGTCGCTCGGAATACAATTTTTCGCCACCAGCGGGTCGATTGTCATCGAATGGTTATCTAATGATCCTGATCGATAAAGCCCTATCTTACCAATGCTTTTTATCGATCAAGGTAATTTTATATAGCTTTAACAATCGAGCAGCAGCTCCCTTTTCTGAAAACGAAAGTCCAAAGTTTCTTCTCTTTTGGGTAACGCAGCGGTTCTTTCGTCTGAATATACGCCGCGTCCAACGCCGTTGTCTCGCCACTACACGGAGAAAAAAAAACTCGTGCGTGGGACCCGAAGTTTAGGTCATATGGATCTCTGAAGTTTTCAGATTGAGCATCTGAACCCTTTAGGTCTAGCTGCTGAAGTTCGGATCATACATCTGAGGTACTTCAGATGTGAGAACTGAAGTTTCAGATATGTGATCCGGACCTCGACAGCTAGACCTAAAGTGTTCAAATGCTCAATCCGAAAACTTCAGAGATCCATATGACCTAAACTTCGGGTCCCACGCACGAGTTTTTTTTCTCCGTGTACTATTGCCATTTCGCACATACTGTGTTCCATCTCAACCCGGTAGAGGTGGGTTCCACCTCGGTACTCGACTCCAAGACGAAGAGTCGCCATTCCGGCCGGACCACTTGCTCCGTTCCAGCGCAACGACGGTGGCCGCCAACGAAAGGGAAGGGAGCATGACGGGCTATGGGAGACGCGACTCGTTCCGACCGGGGATACCGCCGTCCTATGGAAGACAGCAGTAACTCCATTCGAACTTGAACCGCGGTTACTACGTGCTCCTATCCGCTCCAAGGCTCACTCCAAATTGGAGTTACGGTTCTCTTCCGTAGGAGCCACCACCAGGAGCCGAGAACCAGAAAGCCCGCCGTTCGGAACTGTGTCAACAACCTCCCACAACCAGGCTGGCCTCGAAATGTCACTCTCGCTCCTCGCCGGGCAGTAGCGGAGCGTGAATTATTCCTATCGATGAGTTCTCAGTTGAATCTAGGGTGAAGAATCGATTCCTTGATATTCGAGTTTTTTCCATAGGTTTAAGTGGTAGATCGATCGATTTATCGCGGAGTATAACGGGGCCCCCAGTGATGATGGCCCCAGCGCCCCCGGCCGGGGCCGGAACAAAGCCCCGGTGCCCGGTCGCCGAAAGGTGACGCATTTCACGCCCACTAATCCGGCTCCTTTAAAACGCATTTTTCAAAGTCGACGGAAGTTTCCGACATGATACCGTGCGAGATCAGGTATGTGAACTGGGGATGTCATCGCCGCGCTGAGGGTAAACACCGAATGGACATTCGGATGTTGCCAAATTTCTTCTGTCAACAGTTACGTCAAGAAAAATTGCCTGTTTTCTTCGTAAATTATAGGGAAATTAGTTGTAGAAGTTAATTCCTTTATTGTAAAGCGGTGTCTCAGCAAACATGGTCATTGACACCTTTTTAGTTAGGTTATGGGGTTTGTTACAATAAAAGAACAAATTTTGAAATTAGATTACGCAGTGTGAATAAAAGTTCGTGGAAATTTGAAGGAAATATACGTAAATCATCAGCAGAAATTGGCAACAATTTAATTTTTGTGTGGCGTTTTTCTTATTGCGACAGGAGAGCTAGTCGACTGGGATTTTTCTCAGCACTGGATAAAGAAATTATAGGGGTGACACGCTTCCTCGAATTTTGAAATTTTCCCAGTTTCTCATAGAGAAAAAAAAGGAGGTGTTTGCATCATTTCAGGCATCTTGGAATTTTTTGATGACTTGATGACGTAGGTGGGTACCTCGACGCTTAGCGTGAAGGGGACGTCGCTGTACCCACCTACGTCATCAAGTCATCAAAAAATTCCAAGATGCCCGAAATGCAAACACCTCCTTTTTTTTCTCTATGCCAGTTTCTTCCGAGATTCTTGTCTTAAATCACGTCTAGAACGTAGTAGAACTTTGTCGCCATTTTGTTCGTTTACATTGGGCCAAACTAGGAGCGGAGGGGTTGGGGTTTGTTTACATTGCGCCAACTTTGAGGCTCCCTAAGAGCCGACCAATCAGGGAGCGACACACTTTTTCTGTAGGAAATGGATTGAGATGACAATACTCTCCTGTATACAGGTACTCTAAGTGTAACCGTCTAACGCTGTCGTAAGTCGTAACTTGTGTATTTTTCAAATTCACATTGAAAAAAGTTGAAGCGTCAGTGTTTTCCATCGGTTTTCGAACGAGACTTTCGAATTTTCCCCGGGAGCGGTGGGTCGCCGACCCGCATTTCACCTGTGGTGACTCGGGTCTGGATGTGGGCACCGGCACCCGTTGCTCGACGCGCGTCCGGAACCAACCGACGCGGACGCGCCATCGCTTCGGCTCCGATAATTCGTGAGTCATTTCGGCCGACTTTCATTCAGGATGTGTGTTGAAACGTGCGCGATCCCCCTGAAAAAAAAAAGTAAAACGCTAATCCGCCGTTTTCACCGGTGACGTATCGGTTCCTATCGGCCCGCGCGCTGACGGTGCGGGTAGAAACAATGATTTTAGCGACTCCGCACTAACTATCTAACCATTTTAATCGAGTAAGGCGAAAGTTAAAATCGGAAGCAAATGCCTTTTTTCACCCAATGATAATCGATGAGCTTCTCGTTGAGCACAAAATCAAATAAAATTTGCTCCAAATGATAAATAACTCTTTTCCATGTAGCTACGCCGAATTGTTAAACACCATTCACTGGAAAAAAACACATTGGATCTAGAGTCCAGACTCTTAAAAACATCGATAAGAAAAAGTACTCTTGATTCAATCAGAATCTAGCTTAAATCAAGAACCGAGCCTCTTAATGTAAGGGGATTTCGTTTTGATTCAAGCAAAAATCCGATTGAATCGAATCAAGAGTCTGGACTCTAGATCCAATGTGTTTTTTTTCTAGTGTTCCAAACATTTAAGAGAGTTCAAATCCTCAAGTAAAGTCCTTAGAGAACAGAGTTTCGGTTGCCAAAGTGCGAAACCACGTATCTTCTTCGCGATTTTTCAAAAATATTCCCATTTTATTTCATTTTTTCGAAGGAAATAAGCAAATATTATAGCTTAAAATTTATACAGAATATCCCGCTACCAGAGATGAAAAATCCAGGAAGTTTTAAAGAACTTACGTTGACTAGCTATCCAAAGGAAATGTACAGTATGACAAGAAGTCTGCAACGTTGCCTACGGAAGTACGTGGTTTCGCGCTTCAGCTATCGATACATTGTGAGTTAAAAAAAATATGTTAACGCTGATTTTTGTTTTTGAGAAGAAATCTTTGCTCTCTATGTAAAACCCTTTGATTGCGTTGAAAAACTCTCTAGAAAATCTGCTAAAATCTCCATGTTCTTGTTTTTTGATGAGGAAGGTCTTGTAAAACTTGGCAAAACTACCTGAAATTCTCCAAATTCTGTCTTGATTGAATTGTATGAATCAATAATGAAACATCACTGAAGCTTAAAGTGAGTGGAATAGAAAATACCCAGCTGCAAGCAATATTCTTCAACTGCCGCTGGCGTGACCGGTGACGCGACAGAAAAATCGTCGTATTAATCACCTCAGAATTACCAGAGCCTTAATCGCCCATCATCCGTCAAAGTCTCAGTGCCAAATTATGATTTTACCGGGTTGCCGAATTTCTCAAAATTTCGTGCTAAGGAAGAACGTCGTACAAGCGTTCAAATTGCAACGTTGCTAATCAATTTTTCCTGGAAATTTTGACAAAAAGAAAAAATCGAAGTACAAAATATGCTCTTTGCTCACATTTCAAGCCAAATTTTTTCATCCAGGGTAGGCTGAGGGAACACTTAAAGGGTTTCACAATTTTCGGTCACACGCATTGATAACCTGGATTTAAATGACCAACAATTAAGGTAAATTCACGAGTCGTCGTATGGCCAGCGGACCAAATCTACGACGAAAAACTTCGATCACCCGGACCGAGAACATATCTATGCATTGCAGTGACGAGACGTGATAATCGACTATCGATAATGTCCCATTTGAAGCTTTGGTAAAGAATCGATTATCATGGCGAACGCCCTGATAATCGATCTCTCTTCATAGGTTTGAATGGTGTATCAATCAATCAATATTGATGAGCATCTGCGAAGAAGGAAAGTCCCTCAGAAAATCCGTGTTTTCGGAGGAAAATTGTCGGTTCATGCGAACGCTAATATGGACGTATTCATGCTAAAACTAACTAGAGACGTCTTGGAAGGATAGGATGTGCTCGTGCAGCTGATTTTATTAAAGTAGGCGTGATTCCTTTTGGCAAAATGGGAAAGAGGGATTTGACATTTAATCCAAAGGAACTAAACGCCAAAATATGCTAATTGCTAACTCATGAGCTGTGGGCATGAGGCAAGAGTGTTGTGGACAGGGCTCATGAGTTTGACTCCCGACGACGTCGATAGGCTTGTCCTGCTGACGTCACTGGCGCTTTATAATTCCCATTCATTCTTACGGCCCTCAACTAACGAGTAGGCTCCTTTCTTTCCCACCCCTCTCTGGTTCCTTTTAGCATAAATACGTCCATTTGACGTTTTGCGTTGCCGAAAAGCGGATTTTTTTCGAGTTCCGGCAACCCCGCCCGACCGTTGTAATCAGTCAGAGTCGCGGAACGTGAGCGGTGTCACTTGGTCGTCGCTGGCTCCTTTTCGACTTTTCCCGTTCTGAATACTAATTAGCCGGAACACACCGTGCGCCCCCCCCCCCCCCCCCGCGCTTTCCACGCCCGGGGTTTTGCCAACAGTCGCGCGGTTTCTGCGCCCGAACTTTCGGCGCGAACCGCCTCGGAATATTAAAATTTCGGACGCGCCCCCGACATGTTTGAATCTGCTCGTATGAATCGGCTTTGTCTCGTGGTAACCACGGTCCTTAAGCGGTCGGGTCTAGAGTCCCTTTATACCCAGAGTTAAGACAACTCACTTTTGGTTCGGCTGAAAGTGGCCTAAAAAAAAATCCAATTCTGATTGGTTCTCGCTCATGGAGGCCGAAACGAGTGCACCAAGATGGCGGTACCTCGAATGTGAACAAGAATAATGAAAATATCACCTAATTGTGGTTTATCAAGAGTAAATTGTCATTTCCATCGGTCCAAAATGAAAAGAGATTAAGAAATTACTCACAAACCAATCTCATTTTCTTTTTAATTGATCAATTTGTTGATGTTGTTGTTTTTGTGTGACAGACATCGCAGGATTCCTGATCCTTACCCCTCAATATCGTTCGTTTGGGTGCACTCGTTTCGGCCTCCATGGCCAGCCAAGGCCGGCTGCCAGTCATAGTCCAGGCAATAGAGATCAATATAGGGGTTTTGAGGGAAAGTTTAGTCGAACTAGCAATTATGGGCTAACTTTATGTTTTTTAGGTCGTAGAATCCGAATTTCAACTTGCCTGACAGATCCGACCCCTCCCCCGGCCGCCATTTTGAAAAAACGCCTAAAATTTACGGTTTTTCCCCATTTTTCGCTCACAATTTTTTTTCTGTTCAAAATATCGGAAATCTCGTCACTTCTGTGGAAAGACGATTAAATTTGCAAGAGATTGGTATATACATATGTACACTTAACGTGAAAATCGTGAGAATGGGAGCGCGACGAAGGCAGCGGGAGATATCGATTTTGCGCCATTAGATACTTTAACGTCGTCATGACGTCGAACACGATGTCACGACGCGACGTCATGACCAAACAACTTGTTTGGTATGGTCATGTCAATAGGATGACGGAGGAGAGGCTGCCAAAAAAGATGCTTGATTGGGTTCCTCCTGGGAGGAGACGTAGGGGACGCCCAGTGAGAGGTTGGCGACAGGGGGTGTTAAATGAGATGAGGGAGTGTCAACTCCCTGATGACCTGTGGGAAGACCGTGGCGATTAGGTGTCGTAAAGCGCCAAAGAGCGCTGTAAAAGCGACTCATATATATATAGATACTTTAACACCCTGCATCCCTGTATAACGTTTTACGTGGAAGTCATATTAAACAAGCGGTTATTTCAATGTATTATTTTATTAATCCCAATACATAAATGACTGGTTAAGGATTTAGACAAAATCAAAAATATTTTCAAAATGTGGACATCTTTGATAAGTAGGTGAGTTAGTCCAATCGTGGGCGTTTGGCAGCTCGGCGCAACGAAGTTCTAATTTTTGGTGACGGACAGGTGGATGGGCCTGGTTCTCCTCAATAGACATCACGGCTGGCGTTGATCTCCGACTCTATAACAGTATCCAGAATATGAAGCTAGAAGTCAGACGAAAAAAAAGAAAAGGAAAGGAAAGAAAAGGAAAGAGAAGAAAAGAAAAGAAAAGAAAAGAAAAGGTGGAAAAAAGGAACCTAAATTGAAGGAAGATTAAAATTTTCGCATCACTAATCCCAAATAGAAAAAGCATTCTGGTTTACTGCATCAAGCAGTCTGGTGTTCATAAATGGTGTGTATTTCTGATAATCCTGCAAGTGCAAAACGAGTTGTCGAGGTGCGTGCGGTTGCAGGAAATGTGGGCTTAAATGCTCAGCATTGTGCATCAACTGCAGTGATACATGCGAAAACATGCCTGAAATTGCTTTAGCGGACTCTGAGGACGAGGATGATATTGAAGCTTATGACTTTTTCGACGAGCCAAGTACAGAGGAAGATTTTGAAGCTGTCATGACTGAAGTTCAAGACCTTCCAGAAAGCCCACATTCAGAAATAAACAATGAACCTAAAGGTTTGTTATTTCTTTCACACTGCTCGCTTGTTATCAAACACTTCTAGCATAGAAAAAATACCATGACAAGCTTTATTAAACAATCAGGTGTTCGTTAGTGACATGTACCTATTCCTGATAATCATTACCAAAAATTTCGGTTAGGATTATCAGAAATACACACCATATATGAACACCAGACTGCTAGATACAGTAAACCAGAACGCTTTTTCTATTTGGGATAAGTGATGCAAAAATTTTAATCTTCCATCAATTTAGGTTCCTTTTTTTCCTCTTTTCTTTTCTTTTTTTTGTCTGACTTCTAGCTTCATATTCTGGATACTACGTTAGAGTCGGAGATCAACGCCGGCCGTGATGTCTATGGAGGAGAACCAGGCCCATCCACCTGTCCGCCACCAAAAGTTAGAACTTCGTTTCACCGAGCTGTCAAACGCCCACGATTGGACTAACTCACTTACTTATCAAACATGTCCACATTTTGAAAATATTTTTGATTTTGTCTACATCTGTAACCAGTCATTCATGTAATGGGATTAATAAAATAATACATTGAAATAACCGCTTGTATACTATGACTTACACGTAAAGGGTCGCAGGGATAAAGGGTGTTAAGTACCCATCCAAAAAGTAAGGTTCCCCACCTTGTATCTTCCGAGCAAAACAAGATAAATCAAATCGGTAAAAGAGCACATATCAGGCATACTCTAAGCTTTAAAACAAGCTCAAGTTTTTGAAAATCGGTCAAAGGATTCGCGAGTAAACTTAATTTTACAGAGACAACCTCCTGTCGCCGCGTGCCCACCTCCGGGGTCAGGATGCGCGGAGAGTCGAATATTGAAGACTCGGGTTATCGCCTCTATACATCACATCAAGAAGGAATTTTAAAGTTTTCATTGAGTAGGCCTTACCTTACTTTTTGACGTAGTCTTCACATCTTTTTTAGACATTTCTGGTATCAATACAGCAGCTTCTTGATGTCCTCCGCGTATAGAAGCTTTCGCCTTGACTCTGAAGCCAGTCATTGACAGCTATCTGTATCTCTGAATCCGTTGAAAATCGCTTCCATCGTGGAAGTTTTTCCGCTCGGGAACAAATGAAAGTCACATGAAGCTAAAGTAAGAGAGTTTGAAGGATTGGGGGAAAATTTCCCTACGCAAAGCAACTGATTTGGAAGTGCAGATCGCTGTCAATGACTGGTTTTGGAGTCAAGGCGAAAGCTTCTACGCGGAAGGCATCAAGAAGCTGCTGTAATAATACCAGAAATGTCAAAAAAGATGTGGGGACTACGTCAAAAAGTAAGATAAGGCCTACTCAATGAAAACTTTAGGTTAAAATTCTTTGTTGATGTGATGTATAGAGGCGATAACCCGAGTCTTCAATAATCGATTCTCCGTGCATCCTGACCCCGGAGGTGGGCACGCGGCGACAGGAGGTTGTCTCAGTAAAATTAAGTTTACTCGCAGATTCTTTGACCGATTTTCAAAAACTTGAGCTTGTTTTAAAGCTTAGAGTATGCTTAATATGTGCTTTTTTACCGATTTGATTTATCTCTTTTCGCTCGGAAGATACAAGGTAGGGAACCTTACTTTTTGGATGACCCTCGTATCTAATGGCGCAAGATCGATATCTCCCGCTGCCTTCGCCGCGCTCCCATTCTCGCGATTTTTACGTTAAGTGTACATATGTATATACCAATCTCTTGAAAATTTAATCGTCTTTCCACAGAAGTGACGAGATTTTCGATATTTTGAACAGAAAAAAAGTTATGAGCGAAAAATGGGGGAAAACCGTAAATTTTAGGCGTTTTTTCAAAATGGCGGCCGGGGGAGGGGTCGGATCTGTCAGGCAAGTTGAAATTCGGATTCTACGACCCAAAAAACATAAAGTTAGCCCATAATTGCTAGTTCGACTAAACTTTCCCTCAAAAATCCTATATTGCCTGGACTATCAGCTGATAATCGAGTTGTCTTAACTCTGGGTATAAAGGGACTCTAGTCGGGTCATTATATCCGTATGTCTTCTTTCGTCTTTAAACTTTGACTTATGACGGATGTATGCGGCTCGTGAGGGACCAATTTGACTAGATGTTGCAATTAGGCAAAAAGTAGGACTACTATTTGGACCGCGTTTAGCAGAAAGGAACCAAGCCACATTCAATCGGGACATTTACATTTATACAAGAAAAAGTTTGTGCGGATTCCCTTGAAAATTTTAATGAATTTGCTCCGTACTATACAGACATTTTTTAAAGAATCTGCACAACCGTCTTCATGTACACAATTACAGTAGACTCTGGATCATCCGGCTTCGTATTATCCGGACTCTTGGATTATCCGCATCGATTTTGCAACCATGTAACTACGCACGCATTCCGATAGGTGAGCGGATCCGCGGAGAAGCGGTCGCAAGGCATATTGGCGCCTGCAAGGCTGAAGGAATACTTCACGCATTGCGCCAAACAGTGAGGTTGGCGTGGAACGCATTAGCGTCTACTAGAATGAATAAATACTTCTCGCATTACGCCAAACGCAGTTCAGTCGGTTAGTTAGCCTAAAACGCACATTAGCGGCTACAAGACTGCATAAATACTTCACGCATTGCGCGCTTTAATCGTTGTATTGTAATTTATCGTTGTCGGCTACCATTCACAATCACCATTGAGTCGTTCAGTTTGGCGTTAACCTTTTAAATTCGTGTTGGTATGTATATGATGTATACATAATAAGAATACTGTGGTGTTGGTTGGTGGTGTTTGTGTTTACTATCATTATCCGGATTTCTTTTTCATCCGGATCGGGCCCGGCACCAATTAATCCGGATAATCCAGAGTCTACTGTAAAATGTCTAATTAAATTTGGCTATATAGCTGATGTGGCTTGGTTCCTCTCTACTTAACGTGGGTCATATATATATATATGAGTCGCTTTTATAGCGCTCTTTGGCGCTGTGCGACGCCTAATCGCCACAAAGCTCGGTCTTCCCACAGGTCATCAGGGAGTTGACAATCTCTTATCTCATTTAACACCCCCTGTCGCCAACCTCTCACTGGGCGTCCCCTACGTCTCCTCCCAGGAGGAACCCAATCAAGCATCTTTTTTGGCAGCCTCTCTTCCGTCATCCTATTGACATGACCATACCAAACAAGTTGTTTGGTCATGACGTCGAACACGATGTCATTTTCGACTTCCATTATCTGACGCACTCTATCATTACGGACCCGATCTCTCCTGCGTAAAACTTAGTGATCGAAGGATGGCAACTGCAGTTGCGGTCGGTGACAACGGCGAAGTTGACCGAGAAGACGAAACCGCGATCGTAATCGATTCCGATTCGAGTTCTGCGCATGCGTGTCGGGAAGAGCGCCAGCGCGGCTGCGCAGTCCGCGGTGCGCGGAGCGAGAAACCCTCGAAACCGGGAATCGAGGCCACGCGTGGTCGGATGTTTCGGTGACACCGTCACGGCCGTCTCGCGTCACGGACGTCGCACGTCGGACGTCGTCGTCGAGGGAAGTCACTAAACCACACTCGGACGTATCCTAAGATTCGTCCGATTTTAACCGACCCTTTGGGTGTTGAATGTCGAGACAGTACGAATCAATTCAAATCGATTCTGAAGCTGCCGAAAGTGTTCAAAGGAGGGATACCAAGCGCTGAAAAAAACGGGTCAGGGGTTATCTCCTAAAATCCTCCACACGAAAAAAAAACTTCGTGCGTGGGACCCGAAGTTTAGGTCATATGGAGCATCAGATTAAGCATCTGAACACTTTAGATCTAGCTGCCGAGGTTCGGATCACACATCTGAAACTTCAGTTCTTACATCTGAAGTACTTCAGATGTGAGAACCGAAGTTTTTCGGATGTGAGAACCGAAGTTTTTCGGATGTGAGAACCGAAGTTTTTCGGATGTGAGAACCGAAGTTTTTCGGATGTGAGAACCGAAGTTTTTCGGATGTGAGAACTGAAGTTTTTCGAATGTGAAAACCGAAGTACTTCAGATGTAAGAACTGAAGTTTCAGATGTGTGATCCGAACCTCGACAGCCAGATCTTAAGTGTTCAGATGCTCAATCTGAAAACTTCAGAGATCCATATGACCTAAACTTCGGGTCCCACGCACGAGGTTTTTTTCTCCGTGCAAAAAACCTTTAGTTGGGTGATAGGGGCATTTCCACTCAATTTTGGTAGTACTCGCAACTCAAGTTGTGGCATTACCGCAACATTTGGGTTATTAGTCTAATTTATCGGAGTACTACCGCAATTAAGTGGAAGTGCCTGAATCATCCAACACCCCGTTCTTGGACTTGTTTTCGTAATGCGGACCGTCTTTGGGCTTGCCCTGAATTTCCTAAATTTAGAGCCATGATATTTTGATCTGCAGGTTAGTTTCCATCAGAATGGGCCTGTTGCATGCAAGAGATACAGCCGCGCGAATAGACTATTTAGAGGTTAAATGACACGAAAATTATGATGGTCACATTGAAAAAGTCTGAAATACACTCCTTACTGCGCAATTTGCGTTGTTAGGAACGCGCTTTTTCAAATTTCCCGCGTCTGCGGGCAGTTTTCTAATCACCGGAAACGAGCAAACGGCGGGCTCGGTGATTTCCGGAAGATGCCGAGTCGTTGTTGTTGTTGTTATTTTTTCCTTTAGTTTGTTTACAAACCCAACGTGATCTCTCATAGTGGTCCATAAACGTTTTATGCGGTAACCAAATCGATCAACTTTTAAATATCCAACGCAATCCTTCTACATTTCATTTCACGATATCACGAGCTCCGATTTTAGGTTATGTTGTCAGTTTTAGTTGACCGGAAATAGCCGCGAGTTGCCGTTAATTGTTTCTGTTAGAAAACTGCCCCCAGACGCGGGAAATTTGAAAAAGCGCGTTCCTAATAACGCAAATTGCGCAGTAAGGAGTGTATTTCAGACTTTTTGAATGTGACCATCGTAATTTTTGTATCATTTAACCTCTAAAAAGTCTATTTGCACGGTTGTATCTCTTGCATGCAACAGGCCCATTCAGGTTCATTCACTGAATAAGAAAGTTACGGCCGACATACCGGCCGCTCCGAGCTCAAAGTTCGAAAATTCCGGGTGCTGGAGCTGTAGCTTTGTTTGCTCTGGGTACTACGCCCGGAACTTTCGGCCTCTGAGCCCAAAACGCGGACGGTATGTCTCCATAACCCGTAAGTCCGGCTTCCGCGTCCGGAGTTATTTTTTCAGCGTTCTGTCTGATGTCGACTTGGAACCCTATTAAAACACGATTTTCCTTTTTCCAGTGTTCCCGCAAGTGGAAGCTTCCGGAAAACTAGCGGAGAATATACGTATCCTATATAGTTTAAAGTACGAATGCATTACAAAACATCGCCTTCCCTCCCTCCCCCCCCCCCTAACGAAAGGGCGTATTTTAATTTCCACGTGAGCCATGTTTAATAAATAAATCCATGCTTTCTGGGGCTCCTACGGAACTTGAGATTCGCCTTTACGTCAGAGAAGCGACAAAACGTCAGGAAGGGGATCAAAAACCCGGGGAAAACGCGTTATCTAATAATGTAACGCTCCGTTTTACGCGTCGGATAATGGCTGATCCATTCCGATATCTTTGCTACTGTACGGAAGGGCGCACCTCAATTTCTTCGTGAACCCTGTTTCCCATATGATTTATGCTTTCTAGGGCTCATGTGGAAATAGAGGTACGCCCTTTCGTCAGAGGAACGAGGATATAAACTCGGTTCCAATGATTCGCCGATTCCCCGCTCATTTTTGTGAATGACGCAGGAGTTACGGGTCCTTGCATCATCCCTGTCAGGAATGATGAATGGCCAAGAAAAACTAGCAGAGTTATTCCTCGTGACGACGTGGAAAATCGAGCAACCATATTGTCGGAGGCTGCTTCCTCGCCAGGTGCGAGAGAGTGAGAACATTCATCCGGCATGTTCGATCGTCGCTTCTTAGTCGTTTATGTGTATAATACAAAATAGCACATTCATGCTCGTATCCTGTTGAATTCAATTCAATTTGGACGTATTTATGCTAGAAGGAACTATGTGCTTAGGGTTTGCGTGTAACATAGTTCCTTCTATCATAAATACGTCAATTTCATCTTGAATCTCTGGTTGCGTATGGTGTCTTGCGTTATAGGACCCATTTAATCTAATTTTTTTCCCAACACGCCGAGTTCAATTGGTTCTCCCCAATTTCTATGTGAAAAAGACTTGCATAATTTTTTCTGTCACATCTAACGTATGCCCTTTTATTTCTGTTACAGGTAATTATTGTGTTCTGTTCATTCACGTCCAACCGTTTCGAAGAAAAGTTTACAGTTTTACCGCCAATTCTGGTAAGATAGTGATTAAATTATTAAACCGTTTTCAACTTTATCGACTAAACCAAAATTTTCGGATTTTGCACCAAAAAATTGTCGTTTAAATTGGCATTGTAACACGGCACCGTTGGACGGAGTCGTTAAGTAGTTTGACATGTCACACGCGACCGAGAACCGAGAGGTCTTCCAACACACGTTCCAACACTCGTCTGATCGATTCCCGAACCCGTGACCGCTGTTGTGACCGGCTTCACAGCGAATTGTTTTTGGAATCGGCTGTGGAATGAGAACGACTAATTAAACGGTCAAAGATCTTCAACGGTCAAGTGGTCGTCTACGGTCTACTACGTCGCGACGTCGGTCAACATTTTTTGCGTAGAAGTAGCCAGGAGGGAGCCCAAAGGTCTGGATCGAGCAGAATCGTTTAAAAAATGACCTTTTGAGGGAATGCAAATCTTTTAAAGTTATGATTATTTAATTTTGTTCAAATAAATCACATCGTTTGTCAGGTTAAAGATACAATTTTAAAATAAAATTTAAGTAAGTAGGCCCCCCCCAAAATTGCTGCCTCTTTCCTAAAAGGGTTGTCTGTTGGTCCTTTTGATCATTTCAGACATTGGGTCAAAATTTACTTAAAGTTTTTCCTTGTATGCATTTTCATTTTGATTCAGCAGAATATGTACAGGTCTGGAAAACCGGGAATTGTCTACTAAAATCATCAAATCAGAGAAATCAGAATGAAGTCATGAAAAAGACTGGAAATTTGAAAATTCTTGAAACTTGAGATCTGAAAATACCCCGCAAATCAGTCCGCACAAGCAAACTGATTGTGAGTCTCATCTTACAATTAGTTAGTCTGGTTCAGGGTTCAATGCTCTGATTGTGAGTTACACTCCCGCTACTGAATAGAGGATTACTAATCAACAAGAAATGGCACTTTTAGTCAATAGCAAATAATCAGCACGGGAAGGAAAGAGTTCACATGTCAATAATTTTCTTTTTATCTTAAGCTCCACAATCCACATGTTTGTCGATGCGAAAAGCTAGAGACTTTTGAATTTTGCAGTCATGGAACATCGGAGAATCGAGGAAATTTTAGCTCTCAACGTGTATAGATACCCTGAAATAAGCTTTCAATTTTCGAGGTAAAGTTTGGCGCTATAATCCTTCGGTCCGCCCGATTTTCGCGTCCCTTCGGCGCAACGAAACGTCGCAACGGTTAATTTATCGTCGATAGCTTTAGAGATAGCTGCTCCTCTGATTTAAGGGCCTATCCCTATTTTTAAGTGAGCCCTGAAAAGCATAGAGTTATATGGAGAATAGGGCTCATTTGGAGCGTATATACGTCCTACGTCAAAGGGACGTCGAGATGAGGCGCGAGTCACGGACGAGCTGCGTCGGTGGTGTTGGACGTCGGACGCCGCGTCGTACAGTGGATCGAGTCAATCAGAGAGGTCGGACATGAAATTTTTAACTAATATTGCAAATTTTGATGTTTAATTCGTCACATTTTCAGGGTTGCCACAGTCAGGGAATACCGGGAAATGTCAGGGAATTTTAAAAATTTAGGGAAAACCTGGGAATGTTAGGGAAAAATTGTCAAGTCACCTTTACCTCCTTCCTAAAATGGGCTTGACGTTTATGAACAACAAATTTTGTCCGAAAACTATTTCAAATCATGTTTTTTTAGCGTCTGGCATATCCTCCATTGACAGGGAATTTCACCAAAATGTGATGGAGAAATCAGGGAAATGTCAGGGAATTTCATTTTCTAAATTCTGTGGCATCCCTAATTTTACATTTTGAGGGGTATTTTTAGAAGGTTTTATGAGGAAACCAATAGAACCATTTTTTTGAAAATTTCAAAAGTTTTGATTTAACGGAGTTAAAAGCGATTGAATGTCTGTAAATTTTGTCCGACTTCTCGTATTGACTCCATCCACCGTGCGGCGGGGAGAGGGGCCTGGCGGCAGGTGATGCGGCTAGGATAATCTGCGCAAAAATAGATTAATGGATTAATGGACGCGCTCTGGACAGTTGTCAGGCCTGGCCCCAATCTCCGGCCCGGCCGCCCGGCTAGGCTGTTGCTGCCGTTGTTGTTGTTTCTGCTGCGCCGGGTTCATCGAACCAATCCCGTCTATTTCCGCTTTCCGAAAGCGAGATGTTGCCCAATACCCTCCGGAACAATGGGTCCGAGGCAAAAGCTGAGCGCGTGCCCACGTGGACTTGGGTCGGGTCGAAAGGCTGAATCCAACTCGATTCATTTTTACCGCTCGGAAACGGAGGGTGAGGAGAAATCGTTTGTGGTGTCTCGTTTGAAGAGCCCGCGACATCAGTCGTTGTCTTAATTGTAATTTTTTAACCGTTTCCGGATTCGTGGGTCGTTTAATTTGGCCCCCCCCCCCCACCCACTCTCTCCCAGGGGGATCCAGATACTTCAAACGGAGGGGAGTAGAAGGGGGGTCCGAGAGGCCTCCTCTAGAAAATTTTCGAAATCGTAGGCATCTAATACGCAGTTTGAGTAAATCTTCTCTTGTCATGAGTAATTAGCAAATATAAGTGCCCTTACATCTCCTTTCCTCCGTCTCTTCTTTGTTTCTTCCTTTTCATCCCCCTTTTTTTTCAGGCGAACGCTCCCTACGCCTTATTCCCTTGGAAACGCCTATGAAGCGCTCTATACGTGCGGTAAAATTTGGTAGACAGTTCCCACACCAGACGGAAAATCTTCAAATGTGAGTGCATTTCGCCGTGAGGAACTATTATATCTGTGGCTCATCCATAAAAGCACCTATCTGCATAGGATAACTAATGGCGTACGCGTACATGTTGTTATTAAAATGAGGCAGAAATCGTAGTTCGTTTTGCAACTTTTGCCGTCAACTCCCATCCATCCTAATGTTTTACTGGACCGACGTACGCAGAGACAAGGAAGACCCTCCACTGACCTCTTGGCGACAGGTGGAAACTTTCATTCTCGGGAACTTGACACTTCCTCATGGACAATTTTAAGGGAGTAACTCTCAACAGTCATCCTCCTTTTTTCGGCCGTTGACCTACCCTCTAGGTGGATGATGAGCTCCTGATGACGAATTGAGCCGAACAAGTTAGTCAAACTTCGGTATGTTGCGAAACAAAATTCCCAACGCGTTGTTCAACATTCTTTAACTAGGCAATTCAATAGTTGGATGTTGGAGCCCGTAAGTATAAGCTTCCACCACTGCCAAGATAGCAATGGATGGTCACTTGTCTCCGAACGTCCCTGTCCTTTTTGCAAAGTTCAATCTGTATTATTTAAAACTCTTTGATTAAATGTCGGGGTCAACGACTCGACTCATTCGGCTTCAACGAGAAAATCATCGCCAACCTGACAGCGCGCCATCAACGTTGCCGGGGCGGTCTTAATTAATTGGAGCTCAATTTGGGGCCAGCCGCAGCTTTCCTTTCCCCCCGCCGGCCGCGCCACCATCGCGCGACGATGTCTTTTGATAATGGACCCGCGACCTTCGCGATAGATTTGGACGTATTTAAATCAAATCCATCATGAAATGAGCCCTGTAATGCATGTATTTGTATGGATCTGAGGGCTCATGTCAGAATGGACATAGTTCGTTTTGATTTAAATACGGTCATTTGAGTTCCCCGCTGAAAAGATTTTCGGGCCTCACGCTTCGACGTCTGACATTGATAACGCGGCGCTGAGCTCTGTTTGGACAGCTCTGAGCTGTGCCCGACACAGGATTGGGATCAGGAGGTCCGTGACAGGTGGCTTTGCCTGGATTTGACCTCATTTTTTTCGAGGGAAATGAACGCTTTTGGGGAGTATTGCCGACCGATTATTTAAATGGATAGACAAACCTATAGACAAAGAAGACACAAGTGGTTTGGAGAGATCCTATTGGTGGAAGCGGGTATATAGTTGCAATGGACAAAGGAGGTAGGTAGTAGACTAACTAACGGCAACCGACAATAGACCGTTTAGTTAGTCCATCATTTTCCCTCTTAGTCTGTAACAACCGCCAGTTTCGACCAATGAGATGGCTCCATACTTCCTATTTCTTTTTTGTTCATCAATTTCAACGATCAGCCTGCGGTCGTCGTACATAAATTTTTTCATTTGTTTTCAGGGTGTCTTCAAGTCCGGAATTTTCGGAAATAGGAGAATTTTTTTAAGGGGGATCTGGAAGTACTGAAAAAAGCGGAAGTTCCGCAAAAGGCCCGGAATTTTTTTTTCATATTTTGGTCATTTTTGTCTCAATTCGAGCGAGAAATTCAAATTTTTTAAATTTTTCGAATTTTGTGAAATGTAGGTACTGAAAAAGTACTGAATTTTTCTATTGAGGAGGTACTGAAATTTTTGGGAATGTACTGAAACAGTACTGTGAAAGCACTGGTTTTTGGCCCACCTGTTTTAGTAGACACCCTGGTTATCGAGTAAGGTATAGATCAAAGAGCCCTTCAAATTAACACTGTCATGTTACCAGAAGTGCATTTGAACATGTCTGACACTTTTTTAAACTACAAAATTGTTAAATCAGCAATCCGTTTTTTTCCGTGTTCTTTTCCGGTCTCGGAATCGTGTCAAGAAACAGGAACAGAAGGTGTCGATCGGGATCGCGTGATCGTATAATCGTCGGTGCCCCGGTGGGACGCGGACGGCGGCCAATCTGAGCTGGATCGGGTCCCGGACTTATTTTGCAACTCGGTTACGAAAGCGGCGGAGATCTGACCCGGCGATACCTCGAGAAAGGCACCGAAACGCTCGACTTTTGCCACCCCGTCGAGGAAACACTCCCCATCCTGGAATTCCTTCTTCGTCGTTCCCCGAGTTTACTGATAACTAGAGCACCTTCATGGGGAGAGTTGGGATATCGTAAGATCTATTTCCAGGGTGTCTCAAAGAGAAAACAAGAGTCCGCATTGCATTACAAAAGTGCGTGGTCGCCCGACGCCCCGCCCACTTACTTTTCAGCCAATCAGACACCCGACGACCAAATTTTCATTTCTTATGGGAAATAACATGGGAAATCGAAACTATGAGTTTCATTCGAATTCAGTCAATTTTATGGCAAAAACATGTTCACGACACAATTCTCGGTATTCTGGCGTTTCTATTGATATGTAATATGTTCCACTTTCCTCGAAAAACACCGAAGATCTTGATTTTTGAAATTTCAATTTCCTAACCATTTTCCACTCGGGTTGCTCCCGTCGTACGCGAACATCTCACTTCTTTTCTTGGCAATTAATTGAAGATCATTGCGTTCAGTTAACATGTGAATTTTATTCCTGTGTATGCGCACTTTTAATTAATATCGTTAAAAATATTTACCTGATCATATTAATGAAAATGCTTTATTTTCCTACACATTTTGTGTTGACTTTCCTAGTGTCAGACCGCTCACAGTGAATGTTAGTTTTTTGCAGTACATAGAACGGTGACAGTTGTTACCTATTATTTTCAATCCGAAGAATATGCTTGTACTTTTAAGTGTTTCGAAGCCTAATTTGTATCTCTGCGCATCATCTCTAGCCTGTTTTTCTTTAAAGATTAAAACCTGGGATAAGCTAATCTGCAGGGAGAAGTTCGAAAGGTTACACGAAGGTCCCTATTTGTGTCAAGCACAAGTGTAAATTCCTTTGAAGAAAGACCGTCTTTGTGAAAATTTAATGAATTTATCCAATTAAGTATGCAGAGAACAGTAAGGTAGAAGATTTATGAAGGTAGAGATTATGTTGTAAAGCCATGTAACTACACTGAACAAGGTGCAGTGTTCTATCGCTCTAATTTTTTGCATTGTTTTTGGCAAACTGTTCTCCTGTCCCATGTTCAGGGTCCTGTGTGTTATTGACTAAATTTTTTAAAGCAACTTCACCCAAAGTGCGTACTATTCCTGATAGACACGGTAGTGGTAGTGCCCTATTCCTGTGATTTACACCCACTCCTCAAGCCTGTGTCAATGAGAAGCAATATCTACACACACAGTTTTTAATCTGCTCTACCGTGTTTTCCATTTGTCTTTATAAACCGTCTCCTTTTTGCTTTGAAGCCTGATTGCTAGTCAAAGTAATGCTATTGGTCCACCCGTAGCTTATTTTTTAATAGTCAGTCTCAAAGAATTTTCATCGGCACGGATCATCTGGAATTTTATGGATGCTTTATTTCTCCACCGTCTCTTCGCTCTCTTTGCTTAGAATATTTGTTACGTCAAGAAATGGTAAGGTAAGCAGGGATATTAATACTCCCCGCAATAATGCTAATAATGCTATTATTGCATTCATTTTCAGAACATTTCCTCAATCACCTGATTTTTTCTCCGTGTTTATTGAAATTTTCTCAGGCTCCAACTAATTTACAGCCTGATCTCTCAAGTACCTAAATAGTAGATTTTTTGGAATTCTGTGATTTCTGAAAAGTCAAAACTGATCGAAGACTTCTGAATTTAAATAAGATATTTTTGTGGTGACGAAAAAGTATAGTTCCTAATCTTTGGAAAAGGTATCCTATATTAATCAAAGTTTGAATCTGATGAGGTTGACCATATTTTGCATCCTTCTTAGCGCTGATGGAAAGAAAGGGATTTAGAATGAATTTCAGATTGTCTTTTAACCCTTGCTGTGGCTGTGCTTGATATGCAGACGGACAAAGAGAATTGGGAATGAGGATATTTATGCTTGGATATTTACTCCATACTGTTGTTTTTTAGAATGATTAAAGATGTTGGTCCCTACTTAATAGGCCCAACTCATATAAGCAATCAGTAACAATTTTGCATAAATTGATTGATCGAGATACTTAAGTAGAGAATGCCCTTGTTGAGGAATGATACTTTTTTTGAAACAATACCAGCTTCCTCCATTACTTAGAACCATAACAATCCAAACTTCCTCACATGTCATGAGGCCCGCAGAAGTTCTTAAACTGAAAATTTATTCCTGATGAATCGACAGAGACACCAGGTCATGCTGATTTACATTAGACCCAATTTTGTTGATGATGACTCCACAGAAAACTGTTCTCCATCTTCAGCTGAGTGACTAGTAGGATTCGATAGGATCTCCCTGAGCACAGACATTTTGCTTATTAGTTCCTAGAAGAGTACCTTAAAGTATTTATATCCCTGCTTACCTTTCCATTTCTTGACATAACAAATATTCAAACTGAAGAGATGGTGGAGGAATTAGGCATCCATAAAATTCCAGATGATCCGTGCCGTTGAAAATTCTTTGAGACTGACTATTACAAATAAGCTACGGGTAGACCAATAGCATTATTTTGTGTAGCAATCAGACTTCAAAGCAGAAAGGAGACAGTTCATAAATACGAATGGAAAACGCGGTAGAGCAGATTAAAAACTGTGTATGTAGATATCCCTTCTCACTGACACGGGCTTGAATGGTGGGTGTAAATCACATGAATAGTACACTACCACTATTGTGTCTATCAGGAATAGTGCGCACTTTGGGTGAAGTTGCTTTAACAAATTTAGTAAATACCACACAGCGCCGTGAACATAGAACAGGAGAACTGAGTTTGCCAAGAAGAATGCAAAAAATTAGATTGATACAACACTGCACCGCGTTCGGTGTAGTTTATGGTTTTAGGACATAATCTCAAGTTCAAAGAGATGGTAAATCTTCTACCTGACTATTCTCTGCATACTTAATTGCATAGTTTCATTACATTATCACAAAGATGGTCATTTTTCAAAGGAATTTACACTTGTGCTTGACACAAATATGGACCTCCGTGCAACCTTTCGGACTTTTCCCTGCAGATTAGCTTATCCCAGGTTTTCGATTTTAAATAAAAACAGGCTGGAGATGATGCACAGAGATACAAATTAGGCTTCAAAACACTTTAAAGTACAAGCATCGTTCGGATTGAAAATAGTAACAACACAACAACACTGACACCGTTCTACTGCAGAAAATTAACATTCACTGTGAGCGGTCTGACACTCAGAAAGTCAACACAATAAACTTTCAGAATCCGTAGGAAAAAAGTGTTTTCAATAATATGATCAGAGAAATCTTTTGATTAATCAAAAGTGCGAAACAATAACAATGATCTTCAATTGATCGTCAACGTGAGATGCATGACCATGCCTTCGACGTTCGACTGGAAACTGGACTGGACACTGGACTGGAGCAACCCGAGTGGAAATTGAAATTTCAAAAATCAAGATCTTCGGTGTTTTTCGAGGAAAGTGGAACATATTACATATCAATAGAAACGCCAGAATACCGAGAATTGTGTCGTGAACATGTTTTTGCCATAAAATTGACTGAATTCGAATGAAACTCATAGTTTCGATTTCCCATGTTATTTCCCATAAGAAATGAAAATTTGGTCGTCGGGTGTCTGATTGGCTGAAAAGTAAGTGGGCGGGGCGTCGGGCGACCACGCACTTTTGTAATGCAATGCGGACTCTTGTTTTCTCTTTGGGTGTCTACAAGTCCGGAATTTCGGGAAAGTCCGGATATAGTACTGATCTTTTAAGGGCGGTCCGGAAGTACTGAAAAAGAGCGGAATTTCGCGAGAAGGTCCGGAATTTTTCTCATTTTTGTCGCAATGCGAACGAGAAATTCACATTTTTGAAAATTTTCGAATTTCGTCAATTGGAGGTACTGAAAAAGTACTGAATTTTTCTTATGAGGAGGTACTGAATTTATTGGGAATGGACTGGAAAAGTATTCGACAAGTACTGTAAAAGTACTGATTTTCGGCCAGCCTGTTTTAGTAGACATTCTGATTTCTGATTGGTCCGGCCGCTTTATGCTATCACAGAGCTGCTTCGGATCCCAAAATGGTGGATGCAGCGAGCACAGGTGTGGTTTAAATCGATGGAGTTGCTTCACGAAATGGATCGTCAAAAATTTGCAGGTCTATATCAGAAAACTAGGAGGCTCTGCTCAAAAAGGGGGCGTATGGCTGTGTTACGGGTGCGTCCAGAGGGGAGGCAAGTCCAAAAATTGTTAATTAACCTTTATTTGCTTTTTCAATGGGTTTGACGTTTTGAACAGCAAATTATGCCTGAATACTATTTCAAATTTTGTCTTTTTAACCATCTGGCATATCTTCAATTATGTCAGGGAAATCAGGGAAGTGTCAGGGAATTTCATCTTCCAAATTCTGTATGCGGAGGTTCGAAAACCCCAAATTCAGCGTTATTTAATTATTATGAGACCTTGGTCATTTGTCATCATTAAGCTAGTCGGAGTCCCTACTTCCGAGAACACTGTAGTTTTACACCACAGCGAAGATGTCAACGCGGAGCTCCCTAAATGTATTGTCTGCCCGCGACAAAACATGACCCGGCCGGTCCTCTGAAAGTTGTTCAGTCCACAAGGGACAAGGGGGTATCGCTAAGTAGCGGTAAGTGGCTTGACCTTGGCGAAAATCGATGCGGACCTTTGTTTGCTAGGCTTCAGCAAGTGTTCGGGTCGATCGGAAGCAGGTTGCTTTTGGAGACAAGATAAATGTTTGCCCAAGGAATTGTGTTTTCGACACACAGTCGGGGCTTCGCTCCTCGCTATTTTTACAGCCCCATCATAGCCTCCTCCTCCCCCCCCCCCTTCACGGGTCTTTAGAATTCTATGGCGAAGACGGCCCCGCAATATTTAACGTCCCAGTTGCCACTTAATAACAATTAACAGTCATTTACTTTGCAAATTGTTTGATGAAATAAAACAATATTTTTCAGTGGAATTTGTATCTTTAAAATTTGCACTTTCAAGATGAACGTGAATAGAAAGCACACGAAAAAGCTTTCATAAATTACGTAACGCAGTTTTTCAGCAGTTTTGACCCACCTCTGAGCCCCCCTGAATTAGTGTGCATTGCTTGACGGACCCCCCCCCCCTTAAGATCCCAAAAATTGTTGGAAACTATTGAATATATGGACTGCATTTTGCAATTTGGAGCTATATATTCTGGCTCATACGAAATACACTAAAAAACACTTATGTGCTTCGGAAAATTAATGGCACATACGTTGCTTTTAAACCGGGCCAGAATTTATAGTTCCGAATTGCAGAATGCAGTCCATATGTAAAGCTAGATCTTTGAAGTAATTTTATTTAATGACAGAGCGCAAAGGATGTCGAAGAAATGACAATGATACATTTTGGATTTCGTGTGTTTTTTTTACCAAAATAGAGGGTTGCGTAACGCTGGCACTGACCCTCTCTCTTTTCATACCTCTCTCCTCCTAGAGCGTTACGTAAGGTATAAACGCCTTAGGCGGATCCAAAGGAGTCTTAGGGCCGTAAGCCCTCCCCTGCTTCCATTCGCCAAAAAAAAGGAGGAAAAAAAAAGGTGGAAAAAGAACGGGAAAAAACGGAGGAAATTAGGAGGAAGGACACTTATAATAGGTAATTTTTCACGACGAAATTGACTTAAACTGCATGTCAGATGCCTTGAATTTCTAAAATATCCTGGGGAAGTCCCTCTGGACCCCTTCCTCCTCCCTCCTCCTCCTCCTCCCCCCCCCCACGTTCAAAATGTCTGGATCAGATGATGATGAACGCTCTCTCATTAAGCAAAATGCAGCAAACCAAATGACAAGAAACCGTCCATTTTTGCGAAGGCTTTACATTAGATGGATTACATTTTGCAATAAGGAACCACTATTTCTGGCTCTCCCATAAAATCACATATCTGTGTAGGGAAACCAATGGCACGTACGTTGTTTCTAAAATGGGCCGGAAATAGTGGTTCCTTATTGCAAAATGTAATGCAGATATCTGCATGTCGGTTCACTTCCGGTCCGGATCCGCGTCAAAAGCGCGAATTCCAGCCCGATTCGGCAGATCTGTCGAGGTGTCGTCTTGGCGCGACCCAGTTTCTCATGCATATCAAGTTGAGTTCCGGAATCCCGTTTCGAATTTTCCGTTGACGCCTCTCATTTGTTATGTTTCAGGTGAGTCCTGAGTGACTTGGGTAATTGCTTCTGCGGATAATTTGTCCGCTGTCTCCGCCCTCCGCCCCGCCCCGACGCGAAGAAAATCCGTGTAAGTTGGAATTTGACGTCACGCTCGCCGTCTGCCGCGCCATCCGCTCTCGCCGCATCCGCCCGGGACGTCTGCATGCTGACGTCCTGACCGGGAAACTGTCATGTGTCAGAAGTGGGTTTTTCTCCTCATGGAACCCCGTGTTTCTTTCGGAAAGATTATTCGTGGGATGTCTACAGGGTTGGGGAGCATGAGAAATACGGTAAAATTCCGTACCGATTCTTTCCAAATCCCACCAACTGCATCAGCAGCAGGAGGGTTGCCACAGTTAAGCACTATCTGGACAACAGAGAAATTTCAGGGAATTTTAAGAAGTCAGGCAAAACTTGAAAATGCCAGTGAAAATGACGATAGTGTGAGAGAAAAAGTGTTATGTCACCTTTATTTGCTTTCCAGAATGGGATTGACGTTCCGAACAACAAATTTTGCCTTGAAACTAATCCAAATTATGTCTTTTTAACTATCTGGCATATCTCCAATTGTTAGGGAATCTTTCCAAAATATGTCAGGGAAATCAGGAAAACGTCAGGGAATTTCATTTTCCAAATTCTGTGGCAACGCCCTCTAGCAGTAGTTCCTTATTGCAAAATTAAATCAAAATTTCTCAGCCACTCCAATAGCAAGGACTCAAAAGGGATCTGCTCTGCTGTCATCTGGAGAAGTGGAGTATATGCCAACAAATAATTTTTGTTGATTTTTTTTGGGGGGGGGGGGGGAACGAGAAAACGGTATATCATGGCATCTAGAATTTTCCTTTATTCGTTCCCTGGTTCGTCCAAGATTTTCAATAAAAAAATCAACTTTATGGATGCGCCCACGACAGTAGTTCCATTCGCAAATTGTAGTTCAACACCAGAGGAAATCACCAGTGGGTGAGCTATGAGTCACAGCGAGTCGTCCTATTTCTATGAAAAGATTAACTGCAGCACCAAATGAGTCTGTAATTTAGAAAGTGAGCTCCAGCGATGATTGACTTCTCTAATATCGATGCCATTATTTTGATGGCGGTTCCACCCGAGGCAGCTGGTCCATGAATCACCGCACCGGTTGATAATTTCGTGAAAAGCTGATAAATAGAGCAGCCAGCCTCGGGAAACCTCTCCACTGAAGGATCATAAATTTTACGCCCAATAGAAAATCAACGGCAGTCATAACTTTTCACAAGAATTCCAGAGTCGTTTCACTTGCCCTACTGAAAGTTTTCTGTGTTCGATGACGCAGAAACGATCATTTCAAGTGAGTTGCCACGAGATTATGGGAGAGGGGAGAATGCCATCATACCTACCGAAAGTCCTGGCATTTCCTTAATTTTCCCACCCATATTTTTATTCTATTTCAAATTCAGGACCTTTTCTTGAGCTTCAGGCATCTAGTCCATAAGATCTGTTTCTGTACTGGTACTGACCAAAAGACTATGACTTCCCGTCAAATTTTCTCGATATCTTGTAAAATTTACGAATGATCAACTTTTATTTTTGGATTCAGCACTCCCTTAGAGACGACTGGGCTACATTTTGCAAGTGGGAACTACTACTACTGCAAGGTCACTTCAGAAACAACGTGAGTGTCATTGGTCTTTACGTGCATATTTGTGCTTTGATCAATGAGTCAGAAATTGTAGTTCCTAATTGCAAAATGAATTTCCATCACAAGGCAGCCACATTCACCACCCTTTTTTTGGCTGTTGACGTATCTAGGTGGATGATAAGTTTCGCGTAATGAGCTAAACAAGTGTACCGAATTTTGGTTCCACCTAGTAGGCTACTAGGAGTTGGTAGGTCAACAGTTGAATGTTGAAGTCCCGAAAGTATAAGCCTCCACCATTACCAAGGTACCAATGAAGGGTCTCCCTCATTGGTCTTTGATTTCTAGCCATCAATACGGGTTTACCACTCCGTCAAATGGGATCGGGTGTCCGCGCTACGATTGTCTCTCGTCCAGAAATTTTCCTTTAAGGCCGAACCGCCAAGGAGTCTCGTAAGTCGCATGCGACCCTGAATGGACCACACGGACGAGCAGTAGCCGCGATCAGCGGTGCATGGAATCAGGTTAATGCCGGGGAATTATCGCCACGACGGACACCGCAGCTTCCATTCATCACCTGTCACCGGCCACCCGAAACGGCCGCGGCCGCAGTGGAAGATGTTTAATGGAATCGTAAGAGAAGAACGGAGATCACGGCCGGGCAACTGGCGAGCCAGACGCAGGGTTCCAGAAAGTTCTGTCTCGGGACTAGACCGGGATGGGGAGTCGCGAACGGCCGCTCACGACGTCAAGGCGATGTCACCAGGTTTCCAGGCCTGGAACGGCGCGGTGGGGCCTGGTCCCCTTTTAGCCCCGGCGGGATGAATGGAACATGCACGGTCTGGCGCGATCGCTTGCGTATATTGTTGCCAAGCCGTTCGTTCAAGGCGTGGCGTCCAGGCCCTGGAAAAATCTGGAATTATTAGTGTTTGACAGAGTGCCTTCGGTTCTTGTCCCCACGGGACGTTTACATGGGATTTGTCGCAGGGAAAAGTCTCTCTTGCGAAGTTGGGACAAATCGTCGCTCCTCTGACTTACGGGTGTACCTCGATTTCCACATGAGCCTTGTTTTCCGTATAGCTCTAGGCTTTTCGTGCCTCATGTGGTAATGTAGATACGCCCTCACGTTAGGGGAACGACGGTATGAGTGGCTAGGAATACAATAGTGGGATTTAAGTACACAATGAAAAAAAAAATCTCGGTGTATTTACTAAGAAAAGGGTAAAATTACCAAGAACTCAGGGTTCTATTTGATCCCAGTTTTTTCTTGGTAAAATTACCATTTATGAAATTGGTAATTGTGTAATTGGTAAAAGTGGTATTCTTCCCTGAAAAAAACAGTAAAAATACCGGTTTTTAGGTAAGATTACCAGTCTGTCTTGGTAAAATTATCAATAATTGGTAAAAAAAGTGAGATGGTAAAGGTACCAACGGACCTCGGTAAAAACGCCAAGAATTTTTTTTCAGTGCAGTCTCTGAAAAAATTGAAATATTGATGATTCCAACTATTGAACAAGTCTTGAAATATATTCTGTCACCACTCGAATCCAATTTTTTAGCATCAAAAATTGAGTTTGAACTTTCTTTTCGCTGAAAGGCTCCATGCTATTTTGAAACTTTAGACTCGTATTTCTTGAAATAGCAAAAACTCCACTCTTCCTTTTGTTCTCCTAGCTCCTTGAAATTTACTAACTCGCCATAAATCGCAGTATCAAGCAGGGTCCTTGCTCCTTGTAGAGATCCTAGACCAGCTAAGGCTAAGAGAGGAAGAATTAAAAGCAAATTGTGCGATATTGTCGTTCACTCGATTGTTCGTGTTCATGTAAATAATTTATTCAAGAGTTAATTTTGTTCAATTATCATCTTAATTCCGGTTATATCTAAAATTCACAAAAATCCCGAGACAAATTATCGAGGTAATGGAGGACGGATTACAGCTCCACAGGGATTTTTTCTGTTTTTGAGCACCCTCCTTAACTAGACCTATCCATAAGCGCCAAAGTTTGACCAGTAACATTAGCTTTTATTCCATTTTCATCAGCTAAAATATAATTAAATGAAGAAAAGTAAGATGATTTTGATACGTGGTGACTTATCTCAATTGAGACTCAGAATTCGACAGTAACGGGCAGCATCTGGCAACACTGCGTCGACAGCTTCACGGAGAACCCGCTGAATCCGCGTTGGCGTCAAGCAAATCGGATCGCGGGCGTCCCGGCGCGCGCGATGGCGCTTGCATCGCAATGTTGCCAAATTTCCTTTAAAATAACATGCAAAGAAATTCAAATGAAGTAGGATCTAAATGGACGAAACTAAGAGAATATCTGGAAAAAATGGGATCTATTAATATGCATAGTTTTAGACTCATGATTCTCACGCAATCCACCTCTAAATTATCTCCTTCTTCCCCCTGGAGCAGACCACCTGCCTCTGCTAACTATTGGATTTCAGCTTTCAATTGACAGAGCTCGAATTCACGCTAACATCTGAGGAACTGAAAACTGAAGTGAGAAATCTTGTTCGCCTTCAACTCGATGAATACAATTTGAGCGGCTCAGCGGTTTAAATAGTTGTATCACACATCCTGGTTTATCGTGATGTCTAGGGACGAGTGACCTTCGTTGTAATCTTCATGTTTTCAAAATTATCATCGATGCAAAACGTCCAGTAGCATCTACCCTATTTTCCTCACAGTAAAATTTCTCGATATTATCATCGATATCAGTTGCAGAAGTTAGAATTTAGCACCGCTCTCGCGAATTTTGCACTTATGTTGTCAAATCCGAAGAGCGTCAGGAAATCGTCGATTATAAAACCTTGAAAATTCAGAAATTTTTTAAATACACTGGAACTTGTCATACTGAAAAATTCATCAACTTTTCGAGGAGCTTGAGAAAATTTCTGACAGTTTATTCCAGGTTTCGATAAATTCAAAACAGTTCTTACTTATAGCTTTTTCCAAAGAGTTGCCGCCGCCTCTGATGCATAGAGGAAAAAAAACTCGGGTCTCAATGGCTAGACCTCATTTTCGGTCGATACACACACCAAAGTTTTCAGTTCGGATGACAAACTTTTAGTCACAGATACAGAATTAGGATTTAAATAACCGGAATCTTTGGTGGAGTTTAAGTCTTTGTGTTCCCAACAAATACTGCATTAGAAAAAAAAAACACATTGGATCTAGAGTCCAGACTCTTGAAAACATTGACAAGAAAAAGGATTCAATCAGATTTACGCTTAAATCTAAAGGAAATCCACTCAAATTAAGAGGCTTGGTTCTTGATTTAAGCTTAAATCTGATTGAATCAAGAGTATTTTTTCTCGTCGATGTTTTCAAGAGTCTGGACTCTAGATCCAATGTGTTTTTTTTTTTTCCAGTGTGTGATTGTGTGACCTAAGGTTGGGTTTCTTTGAACGAACTTTGAAACTCTCTCCTGAACCAAAGTTCTCCCCCGTGTGACAATCGCATTGACAAGGATCACTACCGGCAACAATGGATCTGGATCAGAATACTGCATCGGATCATTTCGCAGTCTTCCCTGGATCCGTCGACGCGTGCACAAGTAAAGTTGCTGCCGCGGTTATCTCCTCGACGTTGATCCGCGTCCAAGAACGTCCCGTCGACGTCGAGGCTGCTCAATTATTCGCGAAAAAGAAAGCTCTTGTCCTTCAGTTACGCAATCTGAAAACGCGAGATGCCAGGCTCGGTTACACAATCGCGCCTATTCGTCTTTTCAACGCATTGAAATGAATCCACCCCATTAGTTACATAAACGTTTTTCCCAGTCGGACCTCCGAATCTACGAGTCCCTTGTGACCGAGAGTCCAGACAATGTGGACATCGTCATTTCTGATCGGTGACCGTATTCTAGCCTTCCCAAGGTGTCAAAATTGACTCGAATAATTACATTTTATCAACGATGTGCAAAGTTTGTCTGAATCGGTATGTGCCATGGGAGGATTTGCGAGTTCGGCAATGGAACATAACGGAATCGCGAGAAGGACACGATGAGCACAGGTAATTCTGAGATCATGGCCCAGCTCAAAAAGCTTCAAGTGAGCAAAATAGAGCGTTCACATTTCTGTAATCTTTATTTCCGTGTGCGACTCTCATGAGGGGATGTTGCCTCGAGTCTCAGTATAAAGGGACTCTACCGAAATCTAACGCGATCGTATTGTGACCTATCTGCGCGGAGAGTTCGGGCATCTCGTCGTTTCCAGAACGAAGGAACGTAACTCCATCCCAAGGTTTCAAAATTGACTCAAATAATTCAAATTTTTATAAGAATGCACCTGTGCAATTTTTGTCTTGAATTCTCTTGATTTTCGCAAGATGAATCAGAAGAAAAATCAGTGAAATGTTCGGGTAGAATGAACTAAATTTCGCTTTCTAAAAGTGCGATTTGTGAGGGGAAATTTGGCAATATTGAAATGTCGTTACGTTCTTTCGAAGAGGAAACGACGATATATGCCAGAAAAATACGAAATTGATTATCTTTTGTGGTAGCATAACCTGTATTATAATGTTGAAATTTCAATGAAAAGTCAAATTTTTCACTGATCTCCACTGACGTCAGTTAAATCCTCTATTGAGTATTGATCGAGCTTGACGGAACTGATTCTCCCTAAAAGTTCCTCGTGTTTTTTCTCTCCTCTTTCTTATGGATGACGACAATTTTGACTCCTACGCACACCACCAATTTCAGTTTCCTAGAGTTAATAATATTCAGTTTGTAATAATAATCATTCATCAAAGATCTTTCGAGAAAGTGTACGCTCTCGAGATGTGGCAACTGCTTGGGGCTATTGTTGTAATTTTTTCAGGTGACATTTGGGACAAGATTTCCTAAGGGAGCTATGAATTCATTTTCAATTTCTTTGATATTCTCTCGAAAGACTAAGTCTACCCTTTGGAGAGAACTTTCTCGAACTCAAATATACCGTAAAAATATACTCTGACGTTGGCGATGACTAAAATATTCAACGTGTCCTTCCCTTTTCCCGAGTGACTGGTGACACATAAAGCATAAAGCCTGGACTTGACATTTATCAAAATTTGAGACAGTAACCAAGCAAAAAATTCGTCTACATGATGTGCGTTTGTTTTTTTCTCTGAAAAAGTAAGCGTACTCAGAGGGAAAGTTATTTGAAATTATCAGATGAAAGATGAACCTTTCTCATTTTTCGGACAAGTTTTCTCACAAGTCTAATTCAAGTTATCTATAATTGCATTTTTGCAAGAGACGTTATAAAACTGTTGGTATTGCACTCATCATTTTTCCAGCATATCTGAATGTCTTCGAGGAAAGGGAATCTAGTGCTCAATGGAAATATTTTTTTGAACGGAAATTTTTTAAATGTACTAAAAAAATTCAGAATGAGTGGATTTTTCCCTGTTCTGTGAGCGATCGCAATTGTAAATCTTGTCAACGAAGGTTAAAAATCTATGGTCCCGCGGATCAAGTTTGGCTTGATGTGAGACCTGGGCGTGGTCGGTGTGGCTCTAGTGTGAAGAAGCGAAAACGGTTTACAAAAGTAGACGACCTCAAACCGTTATCGAGCACTGATCACTTACGACACGCCGACTTCCCACGCCTGCCCCTAGCTGCCATGCCTATTATCTTACTTTATACTCCTCAACTGCGTTACGCTAAGATACCTGTAGGACAGTTGTCGAAAGAATGGCTTTGTGTCCGTAAAAAGCCGTTCGTAAATGATGTTAGATACCTAAGGAGAAGAGAGAGGGTTTGTCTGACAAACACCTTTAAAGGAGAGTGAGTCATGAGAGGGATGAAGGCACTCCAAGTCAAAGTCACGTCCGATGCTAACGTAATATTCAATTTTGGGTCCCTGGTTGGGTTCGAGTTGGATAGGCAACTAAACTAACTCTGTGGAAGAGCGTGAGGTATCACGTGAAATTGAAGGCGATCCAATCCGGATTTATATGTTTCTTCAAATCCTTTGAAATGAAATCTTGGTTTCAGTTTCTCGGTAATTGAAGTCGGACTTGATTCGGCCAGCTGTGGCAACGTTCTAGTAAAATTTAAAATAAACCTCGAAAATTTAGATACTCTAAATCAAACTCTCAACAGAGTAGATTTTTAGCAGCAACCAATTGATCTGTATTGCATGCATCGATGATCGATGATCGTAGAACGTTTGTATGTTTAATGGCCTTAAAAATCCCTGCAAAAAATGTGGGTTTTTTTTTCTATCAGGCTGCTTTTGATACAATAACGCAGATGGCTCGCTCGAAATCTGTCGCGCTAAAGAAGAGGTCGGTAAAAGCCTTTAGACGTTGTCATTTTCTTCGATAAATCACGAATTTCCCGGGAAATTTGTGAATATTCTTCTTCCGATTTTTCTTGGAATTCTATTCACACCTTACTCGGAAGTATTATATTAGGCCAACGGAAATCATTCACAATGGAGATGTTGCATGTGTAAGGAATTTGCGATTGGACTGTTGAATCTCATATGTAAAAGTTCGCGAGAAACACGATGGTGCTACTGGTTTTCTCTGAAATCAACTCCCAAGCTCAAAAAAAGCTCTCAAGTTGAGGCCAAAATGGAGGGGATATCCCACCCTATCCTGAGAGTCCACCTCTACATCAAGACAAACTCTCCATGCAAAGATAGGGAGCAAATACATTAGCAGTGATGCCGTGTTTTCAGTTTTAGAGTCCCGGAATGAAGTGGCAGCCCTGTCAATGTATTTGCTCCCTATCTTTGCATGGAGAGTTTGTTTTGATGTAGAGGCGGACTCTCAGGGTAGGGTGGGATATCCCCTCCATTTTGGCCTCAACTTGAGAGCTTTTTTTGAGTTTGGGTGTTGATTTCAGAGAAAACCAGTAGCACCATCGTGTCTCTCGCGAACTTTTACGTAAGAATCAACAGTCAAATCGCAAATGCCTCACACATGCAACATCTCCATTCTCTCAACAAGGAATATTTTATTTAGTGAAATTGTATATCCCTACGGCGTTGTTCCTCAGCTGCACGGCAGTATTACTGGACGCCAGGAAAAGATCCCTGGCGAACAAACGAGGCTACTGAGCATGTTGACCGATGCCCGGGCCCGGAGTCGATGTGATTCTATTTCTGCATCGTGTAGGTTGAACTTTCGAGCGAGTGGATTGACCGCTTGGCAACGAGGAAGATTTCGCGCCAGGCTCGAAGCCAGGCCCAGGGTGATAGTGTCTATGTCTAACGACTTTAACCGCCGACGGTCGAGCGGTCTTAACCGAGGCAATGCACAGTTGCACAGATATCTATTATTCGTGACGAAAAGGAGTCAGAATAGGGTATTGGGGGTAGAGGAATACCACTTATTAGAAAACACGAGGGTTGATTTTTTTTCCCCTTCGATAGTTGGTTAGAATTGGACTGCATTTTGCAACAAGGAAATACTATCCCTGGCTCATTATAAAACAAGCAGTGAACTCCAACACAATGTGTTGATAAGGCGCGTCATTAACTCGCACATATCAACCCCTTTAGTTTTCATTTACAGAGATTTAAAAAAAGGCAAGCAGCACAACAAGAGAATTCACGATCCAACACTGCAAGGTCAACGACGCACCTTCACGAGACCGTGTATTGTGAATCTAGAAAGCTATTCGAACAAATTTAAGTTTTTTGATCTGCCTCAAGCAAAATCTTTTCAGATTCTTGAAGAAAAGTGCTACGGAAAAATTTAAGCGAAGAAAGGAAAAATTCTGTCGAACTCCTAGAAGATAAAGTCGATTTAAAGGTATTTTGGGGCTAAAATACCCAAATCACCGGTATTATAAATCCCGTTATATTATTGAAAAGAAATTGACTCGATATAAATGCAATTGTCTTAAATATGTCTTGATTTTGTTATTTTAAACGTCTTTTCATGCAAAGAAGCTCAACCATGTCCATGCTTTATTCATTCATGAATTGAAAGTAAGCAATCCACATCCCGAAAATCTACCGATTTGCCGTAAAAAATCGCAGAAACTTGATATACCAGGTCGATGTACCCACTCTTTGAATTTACCAATCAATTTAGTGAGTGCACGTATGTGAAAGTCAAAATGCTATAGTCATTTTGGGTGCATTCATTTTTCATGAAACAATTGTAAGTAATTTCAATCCCGAAAAACCATAAATTTTCCGTATAAAATAAAAAAAATCAAAATATGTCGACTCCCTGACGTGAAAATTAAATTCTACGTGTGAAAATACTTATGTATCGATATGCTGAACAGAATGCCCGCCTCTCCTCGTAATTTACAAACCGTTCCTATACTCATCTCAAAATTTTTCTCAGAGCTTTGTGTTATTATCAGCTTCCATTTAAACCCCGGTTTGATGGCCGAATCGGCTGCCCAAAAAGCAAGCCATTTTTGAAGGGCTCTATGAGAAATTCGTGATATTATCAGCTCTCAGGAAATCACCCCATGGGTAAAATTGCTGGTATAAATTTTCGAGTGCTTAAAATAATCGTATTCAAGAAACTAAGGCATTAAACTATGGAGTCAATTTCGTTTTAATAATATAACGGGATTTACTTGTCTTCAGGTCAAAACTCATACAAGAAAGCCCCTGCAAGAGGCTAATTTTTTGTAATTTCACTCAATTTTTTCTCCTTTTTATAATTGAATTGCTTGTCACATTCTGAGGTCAATCATATTAAATTGTAATTTATACATTTCTTTTTTTCCCCCTTCATTTTATTTTTTGTTTGGAGAAGTTTTGTTGATTTCTTCGGATTTCGAATACTGTAACTTCTCTTCTATTTGGCCGATTTTTATGAATGAGACCTCTTTTAATTCGTGTTTTAACGGAAAGTAAGGAAAAAATTGCTAAAAACTCGCGAAACAATTTTTTTTTAAAATTGGACGAATCCTAGCGTGACGGTGAAATGGTTAATGAAGCGTAAGTAATTGGGCGAGGGGCTGAGGATCCCGGCCTCGCTTGGCGACCGTCATTAGCTACTGTTCGTCGAGACGCCGACGCAGTGATCAGGAGCGTGAGGAAGAGAGGGGTAAGTGGATTCCTGTATGAGCCACGTTTTGCTAATGGTCTAATGAGTCTCGAGGCTCATCACAGATTGCACTTACACAGATTGCACTATCATGAGTGGCGGTAGCCACCACCGGGCAAGTAACCTATCCTCCAACAATTGGCAACACAGCACAGCCCGGTCGAGGCAATGACACCATAGTTACACGAACTTGGCTTATTTGGGTTTTTCAGAGCACGGGTACCAACTTTTGAAAAGTATAACCGAGGTTACAGATCTGTCAAAGCAACGTTTTGAACAAAACGGAGGAGTTAGATTCTCATTCCGAGAGTGCCGACCTGCTCAGCCATCCTCGAATCAATTCGCTTGATTCTGCTTATATATGCATATTTTAAATCAGCGCGTCGCATTCTTAGGCTTTTTTTAAAAAAACCAAGTAACGTAGACTCTTGGTATTCACTGCACATAAACTAGCGACCCCCAGAATGAGAAACAACTTTAAATCATAATTATTGATGGATAAATAAACTTTTTACACGCTTTGGAAAATCTCAAAAGTTCGCGGTAGTCACTTTTCGGTAAGGAACTAAGGGACTCGGTTATTGTATCGAGCAGGGTTCGAAACGATCGCATAGGCGGTATACTACGTATACGCGTCAAAAAGCATATACTTTCGTAATAGTTTCCCTTTGCAGATAGGTGCTTTCATGATGGATAAGCCTTAGATTGTAGTTGCCAATTGGAAAATGTTGTCCAATTAGCCAGAATCAGCTCAACTGAATTTGAACTGCATTTTGTAATTTGGAACGACAATTTAACCAAGAACTAAAAAAAAAATGAAGCATTAAAACTATCTTTAAAGCCTCTAATATCCGAAATGGTGCTTTCAATAATGAAGGTCGGAAACTTTAAAGTTGGGTTGCTTGAATGGTTTCAGTACTAAACTATGTTTTTTCCTGCTCCATGGAAAAGGATATTGTCAAAAAACAAGAGCAATCAAAATCATAATGTCAAGGACTTGAAAAATCCGAGAAATATACAAGAATTCATGCGGGAACAAATAGTATCCGGAAACTTAGAGAATTTGCACTAAAAACCAGGATCTCTTCTCTTTTCACCCAGACATTATATCATTTTATCCATGATATTAACGGTGCATTATTGTCGTATTATTATCGGGCCGAATTGACTTAACCTTACAGAATTACATTTGAAACATCGATATTTTTTTTCGAGGAATATCTCATTTTCTGTAGAAAATGTTTAGGTAATTTGGAGAAAACCGTTAAGGGTTTCTAATTTCTTCTTCGCCATCGAAATTCGTCGATTCGGCCCAGCGAGGACCCCATTTACACCCCGTTCGCGGCCGGCGAGCGGGAACTCCACAGTTTGGACGCAAATTAGAGCTAATCGTCGCGAAACACGAGAAGGAGACCCCGCATAGGGCTACCCGGACTGCCCTGATAAGGAAGAGAACAGTAACTCCAATCTGGAGTGAGCCTCGAAGCACCTTAAAGCACGTGCCAACCGCGGATCACGGCCGAATGTTGTTACTGCTCTCTTCCGTAGGAACACAACAGTGCACTGTTACGGAGAAGAGCAGTAAGGCCATTCTCGAGTGAGCCGCAAAGCCCATAAGAACACGTCCTAACCACGGCTTACGTGCGAAAGCAGTTGTTCTGTTAACACGGCAGTGAAGTTGTTTCTTGCTCCGGCCATCGAGAAGGTCGGAGGTCAGGTCGTGCTCCATGAAATTTAATGAAAGTTCTCTGCGTTTACGCAAACGCCCGCAATTTTGCCCTCTCGCCGCCCCCTCGCCCTCTCCCGCGCCTACTGGCATTTGTCGCGGGTGGCCCGGTCGGTGGGCGCTCACTTCACGCTTTTACTTTCGCCGGCTTGGCCACGGCTTAGTGCCCTTTCGCGGGGGAGGGGTGCTATTTCTTTGTCATAGGGATTAAGTTTACTCGCCAGAGGAAAAAATGACAGTTTAAATGGAAGTGAGACGGTGTTCCGGGGATAGCAAATCTTAACAGGTATCAGGGGTTGTTTTCTGTCGGGAAAATAGATCGGGTTGAATTTACAATCATTCGTTTGCAGTTGTATGTAAAAAATAAATCGATACCATTCTTGCCGCAGAGCGATTTCAAAGTTATGAGTAGGAAAATAACTCGCATACAATAAAAATTACGAGGTAAAGACACGCCACGTTCCGTGTATTACTGCTTCCTTCCTCTAGGAACGCCGACGTCTGACAGTAAGAGTGATACCACTATTCGGCCACTCGGGAGCTCGGGTTGCCTACCCTGAAAACTGAAGGAAAACTGACAGTGAAATAAAGTCACCGCACCGCTGCTCGGTGTATTCCTGCTTGCTTCCGCAAGGAATTTTAACCTCTATGAGTGATATCACCATATTGAACGGAAAAGAAAGTGTTAGGGGTTATCCCCTGAAATTGTGGCACTACCCCCAATTTATTGGATGATATGGAAATTGCCAATCAATTCTAGTAGTCTCGCATCTTAAGTTGGGGTAGCAGCGTAACATTTGGGCTACTAACCAAATTGATTGGATTAGTAACCTAATTACTGGGTTCGTAGCCTAATTTATCGGGGTACTACCACAAATCGTCGCTCCTCTGACGTAAGGGCGTATCTCAATTTCCGCGTGAACCCTGTTTCACATATAAATCCATGCTTTCTGGGGCTCATGCGGAAATCGAGATACGCCCTTACGTCAGAGGAGCGACGAAATGTCTCAGTTGGGACTTGACCCCTACCTCTGTTTTTCCTCCAGGATCTCGGGTTTCCTACACTGAAAACTGAAGGCAAACTGGGAAACGACGCATCATATTCGACGCTGTCCGCTTTGCGCCCTAACGCGGAGCCAGGCCCGCCACATCCCATCTCGGGCCCTGGTACCAATTTTCTGGCCCGGGCCCCTAGCACAGGGGGGGGGGGGCGTGTGTTCCGGGGGGCCTCCCCCGGGAAATTTTTGAAATTTTAAATCTATTTGGACGCATTATGAAGCTCTTATGATGGAGATTTTCCATCACTTTCTGCAGAATAATTACGCCTTTTTGTTTACTTTCACACCAAAAACTTTCGAATTGTTGCATTCAAAACATCTATAAATTTTTTTTTGAGGGGGCAGATGATAATTTTCAATTCTATGGGGAGCCGGGCCCCCCTGGACTCCCCTTTCGTACGTCTATAGCAAGGGAGTTAAGCCATTGAAGTCGAGGATGCCCAGAAAGGAGCCTCTTAGCATCCGACAACGGAAGAAAATGAAACACAGTTACTAAAAATATCATTCTACATATACTCAAAATCTTGAAAATCTCTAAAAAAGTAAGAAAAATTTTATAGTGCCCTAGCGTGTTTTTGAAACTTTATTCACCTTTTGCGGAATTTTTATGGTAATTTTTTCACTTTTCCCTACGAGACAAGGGTTACACATGAATTCGTAGTGGTTTGTCACCTGCGTCACGGGCCCCTCCAGGGCCCGGGCCCCGGTACCAGGGACCCAGTATCCCCCCCCTTGTGGCGGGCCTGCGCGGAGCTTACACCCAGTTCTTCTGAAGACAACCTATTAAAAGGAAACCATTTCTTTGTTTTCGGCTGCGTCCCTCTTTCTTACCAAGCTATATCAATGGAGGTCATCCGATACCCCATCCAGCGGCCCGAACCCCAGGATCGAGGATCGACCGCGTTCCGGAAACCGCGGCACCACTCGCGATTTTTTTCGCGGTGACCCAGAAAGCGGCGCGAGGTGCGACGCGGCGCAGCCTCCGCTGCGAAGGAACCGGCTCGGCTCGGATCGGATCGGGTCAGGGGTACTATCGTGTACGCAACTCGGCCCGATCAGCTGTTCCGTTGCCCGGCCCCCACCTCGCTCCCGAGCCCAGACCACGTGGTTTTCGGCCCCTTCCCCCTCCCCCTACCCCCGCCCCGCCGAGCGGGACCAGCACCGTCTCGCGGGTGGCGGAGAGCGCCAGTCACGCTCCGCCTCTGCGCCGCGACGCCCGTGCCGACGTCTCCGCGACGGTGTGTTTACGTTGTGCTGCGATGTGTTTTTGTGCTTAATGGATACCTCGCCGACTCCGCAGTCTTTGTGATAAGTGCCTTAAAGGTGAGTGTTTGTATGCTACTCGATGCTTCGAACGCTCTTTGTAGCAGCGGTTCGATAGCGATGGAGGGAATGGGGACGATAACTTGTCACCCGTAGACGAAATAGTTTGGACATTCCGAGAAAATATGGCATATTGTCACCGGAGAGCTGTTTCTTGTTGTGCCAAGGAAATCTTTTGTCGGGTCAAGGGAACGACGTGTTAAAATCGGCGGAAGTTGAATGCTACTCGATGGTTTGAACGCTCTTTGTAACAGCGGTTCGATACTGATGGAGGAAATGAGGACAATACCATGTCACCCGTAGACGAAATAGTGTGGATATGCCGAGAAAATATGGCATATTGTTACGAGAGAACAGTTCCTAGTTGCGCAGAGGGTATCTTTTGTTGGGTTAAGGGAGCGACATGTTAAAATCAGTGGTAGTTCAGTTGTGGCAAAAAAATGAAGAATGTTTACTGGTTGTGATGACGTTTGTCTGATGGGACCGTTCGACGAGGACAGCAGCATGTTCCTCATTGTAGATGCTCAGATTCTGCAATGTTCCTTATCTGCAGAAATGCAACTGCGATAGTGCCGTTTCGCCGTAGGCCTGTCTTTCATACATAATGGAAAACAGCATTATGTATGGATACAACTAGGAAAATTGGGTCAATAGTAACCAGAAAGCCATTTCTCTGGTCTTTGTGCTGAGGAAAGTACTTGCTACGCGTCAAGGAGAGGACTAATTGTGACTAGTGATCGATCAGTCGTGACAATGAAACTTCATCAATCTTGATGACATTTATCTGATTGTAATGGAACCTTTGAATGAATTGCATCTGTTTTCCTTGCAACGAAGACTATCCCCATTCGAAGCAGTCGTTATTGTAGATGATCAAACTCGAGTGTCAGTTATTGCGTCAGTAGTGGTGGAGGGAGTACGTCGTAGTGGAAATAACGTGGGCATATAAACTGAGGAAAATCGGATCCGTTATTATAAGCGAACCGATTGGTGGTTCCTAGTTGCAGCAAGGAAAGCATTTGTTGCGTCAAGAAAGCAACTTATCTTGACGAGTGAGAAATTAGTGGTAACAACAAGAATTCATATGGACTTCCTACATTATGCAAGTGGGAATTACAATTTCTGGCTAACCGATAGAAACACTCTTGCGCATAGTGAAAGTAGAGGCACGTACGTTGTTTCTAAACCGAGACGGAAATTGCAGTTCCTAATCGCAAAATGCAGTTAATTTTGTCTTTATGATTTTTTCCCTGGCTGTGAAGGAATCGACTGATTTCCTTGTGTTCTTGCTTTGCGGCGAGGACAATATTCCGTGCGAAGCAGTTTATTTTCCTGAGTGTAGATGAACCGAATCCGACCCAGACGTGTTCGAATCGTTCCGAGAATGTTATTTTTGAATGTATCGAGGTGAAACCAAAGCATCACACTCAGCACAACTAGTGGCTCGCACTGAACGCGCTCAATTCGCCGTATTATATCTAATTATTGGAATACGAGGACACCAATTCAGAGCGTTACACAACGCAACAACTCAGAGTCAATTAATTATGGTGATAACGGGAGTAAAGCTTCCAAGAATCGACGAGCCTTTTGGTGAATAATTTGATCACTAATTATCCCCTTTGCATTGGCGAGAGCAGGGCACCAAAGGGAACTTGAGTTGAGAAACTTGGATCGAAGTTAAGGGCAACCTTCATTTGATTAACATTTTATAATTTCTGTACCGAATGACAGTCAACCCTTTATAATTACTGCACCGTATGACATCGAATATTTTTAAAATTCCCAGTCGTTGTCGTGTTCGGTGGAATGCTGATAACGTGCCAACTGCCAAAGCTCTCTCCGACTAGTTTCACTAAACATGTATACTGCCATCTGAGCCCTTTCTCCTTTCGTGTCAGTAATTTTGCTCTAGACATTTTCTTGGGAGCCCCACTGCGGTATCTCCAATGTATTTTGAGACCTAATTTTTCAAGTCAATATTGAACTGATTCCGCTAATGCTAAAGCTAATGCTAGCGAAGAGAACACAGAGACCAGAGACCCTTTACTGGTATCTTGGCATTGGTGGAAGCTTTTACTTTCGGGACTTCAACATTCAACTGTTAATTACATACTATAGGTGGATGGCTAACACTAACAAAGGTTGGGAGTTTCGTTTTGCAAACAAACCAGAGTTCGGGAAACTTGTTTGGCTCCTGACGTCACCCGAAGCTCATCATCCACCTAAGTAAGCAGGTCAACAGCCGAAAAAAGGGTGATGACTGTTGCCCCCATTATAATTGTCCATAAGGAAATGTTGAGTATCCGAAAGTTAAAGTTCCACTTGTCATAAAGAGGCCAGTGGAGGGTCTCTTGTCTCTAGAGAGAACACGAGGTCAAGACAAAATTGGAATGCATTCTGCTATCAGGAACTTCTGTTCACAAGAAACAGCATACTTGCAATTAGTTCCTCCATACTGAAAAGTGTTTTATGGGTGAGCTAGGAAAGCACATCATTTTTCAATTTTTTTTATGACAGTCGTCTTAGCTTAATGATTCCTGCCGAATTTCTTGACAAGCAGTTCGATAAGCTTTCAAAAACTGCCTTGATCGTTAGAGATTGATAATATTTTTGTCACTATATAGCAATTAAATCATCTTAAACTCGCCCTAACCTGACCAAATCGTTGCGTAAGTCAACGCCAGCGGCTAATATTCGAATACTGAAGTAGTATGAATCTGATGAGTATTCTCGTTTGCCACTAGCACGCAGCGAAAACAAAACCCGAACAATGAAGAACCCAACAAAGAATCAAACACATAAAAAATAACAGCACACAAAAATAACGGAAAGGGATACGCAAGACACAATGCTAACATGACTTAAACCTCTGCAGATAACCAGAACAGCGCATTTTTAATTTAGGCGCTTACAGTCAAAACAGAGATAAAGCATGTTCAGAGTCAAAACAGAGATTAAGATTTAGAAAAACTAGCATTACGTACTTTACCGCACTAAATATAACACAGTTAGTCAGCGCAAAAGTAAATAATACATGTAATGATAAGCCGGTCCCATAATTTTTCTCGAGAGGTGCGCAGTTTGAAGATAGTTGTGTTTTGAACAAGACATGACTCTTTCTTTCTAAACCGCAGTTTTCAAGCCCGCAAATTCTCTCTGGCCCCGAAGACTCGCGCTTACAATCTAGTTCTGTACCCATTTTTCAACTCGCACTACAAACTAGTTTTCCAAATTGGTGGGGAGGGAAGAGGGGGAGGGGGCTGTCTCAAATGCTCTTGTTAAAAAACCTCCAAGAATCGCCACTTTTTAAGTTACGTATAGCCGTGCCAAGAGAAAACGCCGTATGGAAATCCGTTGTTGTCAAATGTTTTCCGAGTGAACATGCATTATTGAGAAAATTTACGGATATTTTCCTTTGAAATTTTCAGGTAGGCACTGTAGATTACAATTCGATTGAAACTCACCGAAAACTCGGGAGAAAATATGCACAAGTTCCCATGAAAATTTTTATTTTATCAAGGAAAATATGGCAACGATGAAGGCGCATACGTCGTTCTTCCTTTGCACGACAGAACAGTCTCAGCAAATTCCAATCAATGAGAAAAAAACACCAAGAAATGACCCGAACTGTGTGTAACAAGGCGGAGAAATGGTGCTGGGTCCACGCCATTTCGCGAGGAGAACAAAGCCAAGAAGCTCCAAAAATTAAAATTAGAGTCAAAAATAAAATTTCCAACTCTAATGAGTACCAGCACTAAACTGAGAATGAACTGAAAATTTTATTTTTGACTCTAATTTTAATTTTCGGAACTTCTTGGCTTTGTTCTCCCCGCGAAATGGTGTGGACCCAGCACCATTTCTCCGCCATGTTACATACAGTTCGGGTCATTTCTTAGTGTTTTTTTCTCATTGATTGGAATTTGCTGAGACTGTTCTGTCGTGCAAAGGAAGAACGACGTATGAGCCTTCATCGTTGTCATATTTCCCTTGATAAAATACGAATTTTCAGGGTAACTTGTGCATATTTTCTCCCGAGTTTTCGGTGAGTTTCAATCGCAATGTAATCTGCAGTTTCTCCACCTTGTCCAATTCCAATCATTTAGACGGATTAGACGATACGAAAACCTCGACTCAAATCCTTTCTCGAAGCCTAACTCACCTTAATCCAGTCTAGAGCCTTTCTCTCGGCACCAATATCGGGCCGGAATCAAGGCATACACAACCTTAATTGGGTACAAGAGACAGATCCGAGCAGGGCCGTTCTGAAGCGCAATCCCTGTCACGCGGAGCGAAAGTCATCGCGGAATGAATGTCAAGGGCTAGACGGTTGGTTCCGAAGGATCAGGGTCCTCGCGGGGGCGGGAAGCCATCTCCGCCGTGTGACGTCACAGCCGCGGATTTCGCATCGCGTCACGTTCCGCGTCGATCCGCGCGTTATCCACGTGTCCGCGTCGCGTCCGATCGATTCGGGGAAATTAAGGACGCAGATATGTTTAAAAACTGAGGACGCTTGGACGTATTCCTGCCGAACGGAACTACGTGCATTTTGACGTGAGCCCTGACGCGCATGTATATTTACGGGACTCAGGGCTCGTGTCCTAATGTACATGGTTCCGTTCGGCAGAAATACGTTCGTTTGTGGCTTGTCCATCGCTCAAAATATGAACGTTCGAACGTGAGGAAAAAACTGTTGAAAAGTCAACAATATCGTCGTGTTGTGGCGAGGAGGAGGAAGAACGTATGAGCCTCGGGATGTTGCCGGATTCCTGCCAAAGATTCCGGGATTCGTGAAATGTGTCGTTTCTCTTTCAAAAGATCGTAACTACAATTCGATGTTGCCTTTCACCTTGTATATTTTATCTTTACCAGGAGAATCTTGGGTTTTTTATTACTGCTATTTCGCTGATTTTTCCTCTGATCCCATGCGAAAATCAGGAAAATTTCGAACAAAATATCGACAGGTACACTCTTGTGTTAATTCTGCAACCTCGGAATGGAGTTGTGATCCTTTGTCTAGGAAATGATGAATTGTTGATCCGATTTTCTTTGAGAATTGTCATCGGTTTTAACCATAGAGTTAGCCTAATTGCATTTCACGTCGCGCCCAGTTTTTTCACCTCGTTTGCGCCGCTTGCACTAGAGCTGCTATTCCGGACGGTCCCAGCTGGGGAGTATCAATGCAGCATGTTACATTGTAGAGACCGCGCGTTGGTTGATGGGAATCGGCGCCATTTTCGGCTATGTTCCTTGTCATGACTTTATTTTATTGCATACTGTTTTATTGTTAGTCAATGCTATGTTGTGTATTGTATTTTTGGAATCATGGTGATACAGTCAACAATTCAAAACTTGTTTGTGCTTTTATCTCGTGATGGAAAAAATGTACTTTACGTTCAAAATTTGAAAATTTGAATTTTAAAGTTTTCGCGGTTAAGGAAGCTTTAACCACTGGGTTGGAGCTTCCTAGTCATTTACTCGATATCAGCTGATAGCAAACAAAGGTTACCAGGGAAACCGTAAACGTCTAACAACTATCGTGGCCATTGGGGCGATTATTGAAATGATATCGACTTTATGTCGCCGCTTACGACAGGACATAGCCCTATCTTAACTGTGTAATATATCGCAATTCGATATTGTTTTGATTTTTAAAAGGAGCAATTCATTCATACAGTTCCGATTAGTTTTGGCGAACGGGCCCTTAGCCTGCTTAGTACGTATAATCCCAAAACGCAGGAAAATAGATTGTAGGAAAATATTTGCATCGGAAAATCGTAACAATTTTCCCCTAGATGTCTTCCATTCCGGGTACATATTTATTGAAAACGGCGACTTTTTCAACAGTCCTATTTTTATCTACAACATCTAAGTGGCCCTTCATAATCATTTAATTTTGGCCCCTGGCCAGAAAAAGGTTCGGAAATTGCAGTGATTTTGCCGAAAATGCTGAAGTAAGTAAATTTGGGCATTTTTTTTCCTTCTTCAAACTCTGTGGAGAAGCACTTCTCCTCCAGTACATCTATTTTTTTACTTATCTCTCGCAAGGTACATTTACAGAAGGTGTGTTCCAGTATTAACAGTTCAGATTCGTTGTTTTTTTATTATAACGCTTATTTCGGAAAGCAATTATTACATTGTTCAATTCTACTGACTTTCAACACTCGATTATACTCCCGGCAAATTCTGCAGCAGCGTTTCAAATGTTGACTCTAATGCTTCCAACAGCCATCCGATGTCTAAGAGTTTATTCCTAGATTTAGGGATTTTCCGGAATTTCCAGGGATTTAGGGATTTTTCAGGAAATCTAGGGATTTTTTTTTGATGAGGTAAAGTTACCAAAAATCAACTTTTAAACTCATTTTTTCATCTTTATTCTCTAACGAGGAAAAATTATACGAATGCCGTGTTCGCCTTCAACTTTTAGGGTGGGCATCACGAGCTCCCACGTGGTCGAATAGACCCCGAAGAGCTTTTAACCTAATGGGAAGAAGTCTTGTAACGTCTTCGCAGTTTGCCTTCAATTTTTAGTGTAGGCAACACAAGCTCCCACGTGGTCGAATAGTGGTATCGCTCCCCGTAGTAATCCGACGAGTTTAGTGGGCGAATTCGTTGCACGCACCATAAATTTACAATCCTGGTTTGGGCAACAGGGGAATACGGGGTCTTGGTAACGCAGGAGCAGGAATATTCTCTGCCGCTCAAAGGAAAAGTACCGTGTGAGAATTTAAGTCCCGCTTGTGATTTAATACGTATTTAGGTATGAGAAAAGTATGAATATATCTGCTAGAACAGTTCAGATACGCCAATTTAAATCCCTTAGCAAGTTCCCTCAAAAGTTCAAAGAGAAATGCTCGTAAACGTCCCCGAGATACTGATAATATCCAGAGAAAATTTGGCAACTCTTGAATGTCTATACAGGGCTTTTCCATAGCACTGCAGAGTAACTGTTCGACGAGCAAAAACGTTGAAACTCACGATCGGTCTGCTGAGTTTACCTTTTCGCTGTCATTCGATGAAACGGCAAAGGTAAACACGTTAACTCGACAATATTTACACTGTTCGCCAAATAATTGCGCCGGTACTGCTTGGAAACTCTGAATGTGCCGGTGCTCTTCGCATTTTTTTCTGATGTCTGAATTCCATGGTTGAGCTCAAAGTGAAAAAGATTCGCCTCAACGCCTACATCAAAAAAATTGTCTAATTTGCCCTTGCTCGCGGAATTTATCCTTCACAAGGATTGCATCAATGGGGATTTTGCAAGCCGTTAACATTGTTTTCTTCCCTCCATTTAAATCCATTGAAAATATCGATCTTAGGCGATGCAAGCTGCCTCAACATGAATCGATTATTTTGCATGGATTTCAGGAGAGGGAAAACATGGTTACCAGCTTGCAAAGTAGCTACTAAAATGCGTCAGTCTTCACTGGGCAAATAGAAAATTCATTATTCCTCGAAAATCACACATCACTAGAAAAAAAACACATTGGATTTAGAGAGTCCAGACTCTTCTAAAAACATCGACAAGAAAATGTACTCTTGATTCAATCAGAATCTAGCTTAAATCAAGAACCAAGCCTCTTAATTTAAGCGGATTTCGTTTTGATTCAAGCAAAAATCCGATTGAATCAAGAGTATTTTTCCTTGTCAATGTTTTCAAGAGTCTGGACTCTAGATCCAATGTGTTTTTTTTCCAGTGTGGACTCTAGATCCAATGTGCTTTTTTTTCCAGTGATCATGAAAAGCCAGCGCGAGTTGCCCGGCAAAATTTGTTTCAATAATCAACTAAACTATAAAACAGTAGCAATAGACGCTGATTTTTTTTCTCAGCTGTCAACGACACCACTTAAGCGATGAAGTAGGAGGATAAGGAGAGGGTGAAGATTCTTTTTTTTATCAATCGAGTGAATCTCAAATCCACTCCACTCAATGCATCACCAACCTATTCATCTAAGTCTTATCTTTCTATTACTGGAGGTTTTCTGGGATGTAAAAACGATCTTCAGCCCCAAGTGCTGTTATACCACAAATACATTTGCTGAAATACGCTCATTGCCAAGCGTAAGTAAGTTGATTATCAGATTATTACTCTCAAGTGCGTCGAAAGTCCAAGCTGTCTCTTGTCAACGAAACTCAACTGAAATCCGGACGGATTCAATTAGAAACAGCGTAACTATACTAGAAGTTGCCTAACTTTGTCTGATGTTTTGCTTTTTAGCAGCAAGACGAAGCAACAATGAAACTTGAAACTTTGTACGTATATATACGTTTCATAATCTTGGGGTAGATTCACAGAAAGTTTACAGGCGTCAAGTAGTTTTTCTATAAACAAAAATAAATAAAATTGAATCTCTCAGTTCGAAAATGACCCAACTCGGATTTTCTTACGTTGTTCATTTTTTTTTCTTCTTTTTTTTTCTTTGCGTAGCAACGCTCATTCTCTGGCTGTTATGCAGTTTTCATCGTCTCCTGTAAAATTTCATGTTTCCGAGATAGGTCGTTTTCGAACTGAGAGATTCAATTAGGCAACGTGATAGGCAGTGGCGTGGCGTGAATTGCGATGTATCGATTGTTCTGCCATTTTAACTTAGGGTAAAGAATCGATTATTAAGGTGTTCGCTGCGAACACCCAGTTTATCGATCCTTTTCCATAGGTTTCAATGACAAATCAATCGATATATCGCAAAGCACGCCACGCCACTGAGTGAGGCTGATAAAACCGCCCAAATGTGGTTAGACTTACTACTAAAGTTAACTTCGTCTAATTCTGAGAACACTCGATTCTTTCCAAATCTATGACTAACGAGAATACGTTTGATAATTCGCAAGTTCATTCCGCGTTAGCTCAAAAGAGAGAGCCCTTATCTGCTTTCCAAACATGCATCCCGTTATTGGGAGCTTATATCACCCAACGGCCGATTAATTACTGATTAACCTTTAATCGGGGCTACGCTTGGACGCAAACAACCGATTCTTCCGCTTCTTCTATGTCTTATAATCGCCGTTTTCTGGATTATGACGCTGAGCATTTTTCCATGATTTTCTGCTAATCTCCCAGCAAGCGCGATAATGCAGCGAGTTGAGGGAGCGTAACATTTTCCAGACGTTTTTACAATCGTACTCCTACACACATTCGGGCATGAAATCGTAGCTAGAATGAATATATCGCAAGTTTGCATGGATGAGATGAAACAAAAATAGGTTATATAATGAAATGTTCCCTGTCAACCGAGGTAAAAGACTAATCTTATAATTATTACTGAGGAATTTTCCGTTGCATTTCACAGTATTGCCCTATTTTGTCCATTTTGTCAACGGTACACGGGTTATTTTTAGATAAGAACTCCGAAAATTAAAGGAACATTTGAAAATGCGCGGTGCGGACCACGGATATCGCAAAGACGAACTCATTATTTCTACTTTTTTTGGGTCCTAGTAGATACATGCCTACAAGCCGCTTTTACAGCGCTCTATGATGCTCTTCAACACTTAACCTCCACATGTACCCTGTTCTCCCACACTGCCGTGCTAAGGAAGAATGCCGTATGAACATTCGACAGTTGCCAAATTTCCTTCGATAAAATGCTTATTTTTTAGGAAAGTTATGAAGATTTTTCCTTGAAATTTTCAGGAACTTTAGTTGAAATTACGAACAAAATTATCTGATAAATTTGAAGAAAAATTTTCACAAGTTTACCAGGGAACTCTTGTTTAATCAAAGGAAATTTGGCAACGCCTGGAGGTTCATACGGCGTTTTTCCTTAGCACGACAGCACAGCCCTCAGTTGGCAGTCCCTCATTTCATTTGAAACCCCCTATCACCACCCTCTCATTGGACGTCCCTTCGACTCCACCAAGGAGGAACCCAATTCAGCATCCTCTTTGGCAGCCCCTCTTCCGTCATGTGCCATTAACATGGCCTGGCCATACAACAAGACAAGTTTTATTCGTCATGAAGGAACCTAAGTCCTAGATACCTTTGCAAAACCATACGTCCGGCGTTCTATTGGACTCAGACGGACTCTCAATGTGTTAATGTGTAGTCCTGAATCATGCTGAGCACTTGAAGATTATCATACTGAGTACCAGTAATTCTTGGATGCCGTTCTTACTATCGACACAAGAAGGAAAAGAGAACAATGGCGGTGGCGCACAGTGGATCGAGTCAATTAGAGAGGTCGGACATGAAATTTTTCATTAAATTTGCAATTGTTTATATTTCGTCAAATTTTAAGGGGTGCTTCAAGGAGAAAATTCCACGAGGAAACCAATGGAGCTGATTTTAGAACCTCTAAGCTTTGTATAACAGAGTTACAAGTGTTTAAAGTTGCCGAGTTTTGTCCGACCCCTCCTAGAAACTCGATCCACTGTGTGGCGTACGTGGCGGATTAATTAAAGAATTAGCGTTAAACGGAGCTGTCGGCGCGTCGACTGCGGTGTGGAAGAGCGCGTAAATTTTCCGGACTGCCAGAGGTAGAGGCTGAATATCGAGAGAAATTAAAGCAAATGAATGCGGAACCCGTTACAATTCATTATTAGATCAAGTGGTGCGGAACAAGTGTTACCTCCAGATGCTGAGGGCCTCCTGCTCGCACCGATGCGATGCTGTTTGCCAATTACTCACCAGGCAGGTGTGCGTGGGTGCTTCGATGTGTCTGCGCTCCGCGTTGAATCCATCTCCGAATTCGCATCAGGATCCATTATTTCGATGATATTTAGCTTCCGAATTTCATTCCACGGGATTAACCCCTAATAACGATTGAGGTCTCAGTTCTCTTACAGAATAAAGAAGGTACGGAAAAATTGTTGAACGCCGTAGTGGCTGTAATCTGCGTTTTAAAAACCCTCCGGTATGTTTGACGTAGCATGGAGTGAACCAATGATAAGATAAAATGACGTCGCATTTTTAAGATGACTCATTAGACCGTGTTTCGTGCTGTCAGGCATAACTCGAATGAGTTGTCGGGGTTCGTGCCGCTCTCAGAAGTCCTTTGATACTTGAATTCTCGAATTTTCGAGTCCTTTCAAGTCCTTGGACTTTGGGATATCGCATGAATGTACTTGAAAATCCCTTAATTTTACATCCCCCCTTGTCTTGTGCTGTGGGATTTCAAATAATATCATTTAATTTCGTCATTTTATAATTGACTCTCCATGTCGGTTGAAGAATCAAAGAAGAGTGAAAAACCTCTAATATCAATGCCCTCTATAAGTCTTATACTTTTCTTCAATTTTATCTCCGAAATCCCCCAGAGTGTATTTGACTCTACAAATCGCAATTCTATGAGAAGTCCCCGGCACTCACTGATTTTATGCGCTAAAATACAAGCTGGAAAAGCCAGCAGAAAGAGGAAAATAACACCGAAATCTGATTAATGTGGGAAGTTTGGCATAAAGTAGCCCACCCCGTCATTTCCCGTTTTCCATTTATTTCTCATATAAATCAACCGTGAACTTTACCAAAGTCAACACAAAATTTGGTTTGCTTTGCGTTTTACTTCTCGTACTAACCGAAAGTAATGCAAGAACATATGTATTTTTCTCAGTATACATGCGAGTATTCTCTTTTAATGATAAAATATGAACATGCTAAAATTTCTCAAAACCGCGAGGTCGTAAGAAATAGATTTAATGAGACTCTATCGCTCCACGTCTTTTTAGCATGATCTTACCCCACGTCGATAAAACGCTTTAGTGCGTGCGACTCATGCGTTTTGTTCAACGGTGGAATGATTAGTGAGTTAAAACGGCATATCTTAATAGGATCGCCATAGCATTTACGGGGCTTTGCTCAAGGGACGCCCGAGTCGCCCGCCCGCAGTCCAGTGGCGTGGCGTGAATTGCGGTGTATCGATTGTTATGCCATTTAAACCTATGGTAAAGAATCGATTATTATGGTGTTCGCTGCAAACACCCTGTTTATCGATCCTTTTCCATAGGTTTAAATGGCATAACGATCGATATATCGCAAAGCACGCCACGCCACTGGCCCGCACCCACTTTAGCGTCGCGACGCCGGCAGACAGTGCCATAATGTCTCCGTGTTTATTAGGAATGAGGGTGGATTGGCGTTCAATTTGACGTTGACGATCAGCTTAAGTTCCCTATCGCGTGCCGTGCGTGTCACCTCGCCCTGAAATTACTCCCGTGCGTTCGGCGATTTTATGACCGCTCTGTATGTTATTAATAATCGCTGAGGTTCAGCCGGAATTCGGACCGAAATTAGGATGACTCGGAGCCAGAGCTTTTGCATCGAAGAGAAGTTGCCGTAGAAAGGCTGCAAGGATCATTGAATGAGAAGTTAGGAATGTTCTCGATTTTGTGTATCTATCGCAGGCGAACATAGTCTAGTTAGAAATTGTATCAATTGCAGAGGCAGATTGTCAAATTTTGTAATTTCTTACCGAAGAGCTCTTGACTTTTTCAATATTTTGGGGAAATAACCCATCAAATCTAAGTACTCTCCTTGCTTTTGATACGTTTGAATGGTAAAATTTTAAAAATTCTGTGCTTTATGACTTGCCTAAAATCTCAAGATAAATATTCGTTCGGAAGCTAAATATCGTGTAACATACTATTCTATGTTGAACAATTTTACTGAGAATTCTTTCTTACAGGAGCAATGAATTATTTTGTTTAAAATTAAGAAAATAATCAGAATTTAATTCTAAGTAAGAATAATTGACTGTTTGCCGAGGCATTTGACGAAGTACGTGATTTTACTATTTGCCAGCGACTTATCGAAAATTTAAAATTTACTTAAAACAATTCATCTAGGTTGTTAAACCCGTTAATCCCTAAAGTGGTCTCCAAGCAACAAAAAAAAATTCTTCAGATTAAAGATACTTTTATATTCAGTAAGGAGACATGACTGCGGAAATTTTCCCCGTAAATACATTTTTCGTTGGCGACAGATAACCAAGTAGTGAATTCTATGTAGTAAACAATTATACGGGAGAAATAGTATTCTTGCCAAGTTTTCTCCCCGTAAATTGTAACTAAAAGACTCTAAGTTATAAGATGCTAATGGCACAACGCCATTTCTTTATCCGAAGGCGCACCAATTCAACGGGAAATTAAATGAACGGGCGAACAAAAATTTTTCGTTCCGACTTCTTGTACAGAAGCCACATGCTTTCTGTTTGATCTAATCCGTGTTATTTTCTCTCTGTTTCAGGTAATTTTGCAAATCCACGTTGTTTTAAAGAGGGTTCTTGTGTGTCTGTGTATGGTTTCTGATCTCTGTTTCTGGTAAGCCTAAAGAAAAGTTATAATCCGTCCATTTTCCGTACTTTAATATTATTATTATTTTTTTAAGGATAAGAATTAGATTCTTTCTAAATTGTGGATTGAGGGGATAAGGCAGGAAATGAAGGAGATGCGATCTGCCGGAGGAACTCTGGCAGCATCGCCATCGGTCGCGGTTGGGTGTCACAGAGCGCACAGAGGAAGAGTTACTTAGTAGTAGTAGTTGGATTCTTTTCACCTAACTAATCAACTAACGGTTGGGGAAATCGTGTTTTTCAAGCAACCCGCAGTACAGGCTTTTTGCAGTCTTTGGAGGCTGACTGTACAACTGGAGTCTGCGTGCTTTTTTCTAGGCATTGAGTTTATGGTCAGCGAGGCATGAGCGTATAGCTGTCAGACTCCTAACAATATCATAATATCTCGCGTTAGCCGACTCAATGCGTGAGTTTGTTTCTGAACAGCGAGCGCGTTTCTAATCATTTTTGAATGGGCGCACCAAGACCTTTCTTTCGCGTCTAGCCATTGAAAAGCGGAGCAGGCGGATTTCGTCCGCGCCGCCGCACAGTGCCACGAGAAGAAACCTCCGGGAGACAAGTCCTAACGTCTATGCCAGATAGTATATAGACGTTATTAGTGGTGACAGTCAGCCTTAGGACATTCTCAAATATATCGAAATTCGAACAAAAAATATGCAATGGCACAGCCTCTCTCAATGCTACCCATGAGAATATATCAATTTACATACGTTTTTCCTTAGCACGGCAGTATCCCAGATCGCATTGTAATTTTCCAGAAGAGAGAACGTAACCATACGCCAATGCTCCGAAATTCCCACTCGAATTAGTATTGTCAGGGAATTGCAAGGCATCTGCCAATTGCCAATTGGAATATTCCCTAATTTTTCTTCTAATTCAACGCAATAGTCAGTATATAGTATTTTAGTTGGAAAGCTGAACATGAGATTTATCCTCGTAAAACATTCATTCATGCTTTTGTACTCTTAAGTATCAAAAATCCATCACAAATACCCGTTCCCTCAGCTTATTCCATTGGCTTTTGAGGCTTTGTTTACACGCTGAACCAATCGATATTGATACAATCTCACCTGTTTGATGTATCGAATACGATCCATCAAACGCAATAACCAGCTAATCGTTTGAATTGCGCGGTTTAACCCGTAAATAATTCGAGTCTTGTATTCATCGTGGACCACGTTAAGCAGAAAGGAACCAAGCCACATCAGCTATTGCCGATTTAATTGGGCAATTTAATTTTTCACATGAATACGGTTGTGCAGATTCTTTTGCAAATCCCAGTGAATTTTCTGCATACCACGAAGCAAATTCCTCAAAATTTTCCGAGAAACCCGCACAAACGATCCCTTGTAAAAAATGAAATTGCCCTGTTAAATTTCGCAATTGCTGATGTTGCTCGGCTCCTTTTCCCGAAACGCGGTCTATAAAGTGTGGGGGAGGTCCGGTTCTTCCCCGTAAAGCCACTATGCATGATGGACACTGGAAAAAAAAAAAGACACATTGGATCTAGAGTCCAGACTCTTGGAAATATTGACAAGAAAAAAGACTCGTGATTTAATCAAAAAGAAATCCGCTCAAATTAAGAGGCTTCCTTCTTGATTTAAGCTTAAATGTGATTGAATCAAGAGTATTTTTTCTTGTCGATGCTCTTAAGAGTCTGGACCCTGGATCCAATGTGTGTTTTTTTTTTTTCCAGTGGAGGTCTAAACAATTTCATTTTTGACGCCTGTGCGATCCGTGGAGGCGCACCTTGCAGTGAATATTTTAAAGCGGTTCAAAGCGCTTTCGTTGTTATGCAGATCGACTCCAGGCTTCGGAGCTTGGTCGTGAAACGGAAGATACCATCTTCAGAGCCGCAACCCCCCTCCCCTCCCCTTCCGTCTCGGCGCCGTCTCAGGCCCATGAAAAGCAGGAAAAGGCGAGCGAAGCATCGCGCCGAGTACTGCCGTGCTAAGGAAGAACGCCGTATGAGCCTTCAGACGTTGCCAAGTTTCCTCCGATAAAAACTGAATTTACTGCGAAAATTGCGAATATTATTTTCCAAATTTTTCAGACAATTTTGTACACAAATTAATCTAAAACATCTGAAAATTTCAAGGAAAAATATGCACGAATGCTGTCAAAAATACGTGTTTTATCGAGGGAAATTTGGCAACTCTCGAATGTTCATACGGCGTTCTTCCTTAGCACGGCAGAGTATTGGCCCCACTTTTCACCCGGAGTCAGTCATAGAGACGAGGCTGTTTATCTCGCTCGGTCAGGATTTCAGACACCTTATTTACGGACTTGATTAAAAGGCTGCCTCTTTAATTAACCGGATTTTTGAGATGGAGCGCCCGGGAAATTAATTCACTTTAAAATTGGAGCCCCGCGCGGAATGGGCATCGTGGGGCTCAGCCGAGTTTTCTGATTGCCTCCGCCGCGCCGCGCCTCGCGAGGGGATTGACCCACTTTCGCTCCGCCCACTGTATCGGGTGCTTCTGGTTTCAGTCAGGGTGGCATCCCTCGCGAGAAAGTAATGAGAACCAGGCAGACGTAGGGTTGGGGGTGCATCAATCAGGGTTGCCGGTGGCGTGGAAAATCGGAATAATTAGGGACACAGGGTTGGGGGTGCATCAATCAGGGTTGCCGGTGGCCTGGAAAATCGGAATAATCAGGGACACGGGGTTGGGGGTGCATCAATCAGGGTTGTCGGCGGTGTGGAAAACCGGGATAGTCAGGGAATTTGAGCGACTTGGAACAGTCAGGGTTTCATGGGAAAAATATGCAGGGAATTTCTAATAAATCTACTAATCACTAAAACATTTCACTGATCTTCCAACTGTTTACCCTCTCTGGTCATTTTTAAGGCATTTCATCTTTTAACGTGCTTCTGAATACCTTTATCCATAATTTGATCTTTAAACAAGAAAATATTGGCCAAAGTTTTACGAAAGTTAGCGTATTTACTTACAGGAAAAAGCGGAAATTTTGTTCGGAAGTCTGGGAAAGGGGAATTAGAAAATTTTGGGGTCAGGAAAAATCTAAAACCGTCAGGGAAAGTCAAGGAATTTGAAGATGAAGAAATTACCTACGCGGCAAACCCTGAATTCAATATTTTAGTTTGTAAGGACGGTTGGCTGTTTATCATAGGAATTGAGCTTGAAATTTGCTGAGAACAACGATTTCGATGATTTCTTACCCAGTTTATTATTTTTAGCTTCCAGTTGTAGTTGCTTCCTTTTGTAAGTGGCGTCAGTTGCTACCAATTCCCAACTGGTCACCACATCCTGTTTTTTTTTTCGAACTTCTTATCTCTGCAAATGTAGAATCGCTTGCGGCTCCTCGCCTACGCTACATCCTGTAAATTTTAAAATTATGAGTGTTGTACGGTACGCATTGAGAATTAACAGAATTCCTTATCAGCAAACACAAGTTTGGAAGATTTCCTAATCGAGTGATTCAACAATCACTCCGCCAAAAATAGTCACAAGTGTCAACATCCATCTCTAACAACTTTGGGAGCGTCGCTTCATTTCGCGTCACGAGGAATATTCTAATGCTCAATTTTTGAGTGAAGAGTCATTCATCTACATTATCAGTCGAAATTCGAGTAACTGGTCGTTTTGACGTATGCATACCACTTGACGAATTTATTCTCACAGAAAAAGTAATCTCTTAAATATTTCTGACTAATCGGCACTCAAATCACGTCGTAAACCCTTGAACCGTGGTGCCATGTGATTAACATCATTTTAAGAGAACATTTAAATGACACGAGTTAACGGAATGGATGCATGTAGGTTTTTGGAGGCCTAACAAGAGATGAAGTCTATAAGTCTGCATTCTCCCCATGACAGACGGTTCCCCTTCTCATCAGGCCATTTTCTGCAAATTTCTAGGAAATTTTAGTATAAAAACTAGAGACATCATCCTGTTCCTTGCAAAATTTCGCATCCGAATCAGTGTTTAAATCGCAAATTCCCGACACATGCCAGAGCTCCATTGCCGGCATGCAACTTTAGATTTGCACCGATTCCACATATCATTACTTCGGGCGCTTTGATGGGATTTAAACGGCTCCGTCTGGCAACAACGCGAAGTTTCATCGGGAGGGCACTCCGCCAATCTGCCTCGTGACGAGAAGAGTCACGGTATCCGGAAGTAGCACCAGTGGTCAGCAGTCAAAATTATGAGTTTCGCTCGAACTCGACTAGAAAGTGCATCCTTCAACATGTTGCGTGCGTTCAACGAGTGCAGTCGGTGGGTACAAAATGCTGTTTCTCGGGCTTTGGGTAAACATGTTCGACGAACATGTTCGTGTGCGTCAAACATTTTTAATATGTTCGTTGAGCTCTGTCGGCACCACTGAGTGCGTATTTTGTTTTATTTTCGGGGGCGATTCAAATATCCTTACAGCAGAGGTCGCACAGTTTATATTTTTAATTCAATTCGGAAAAGTACCTAAAAAGCGTTTCGGACAACTACGAACAAATCAGGCTAGAAATTGGTAGGTAAGGGCGCCATTTTACTTGCAAGTACTGCCCTCATTAGCTCTCTCGCGAAATAATTCTCCTTACGACTGTAACGTCTGAAACTACGTCAATTTTTGCGCTTATACGCCTTTTTCACATGTCTATTTTTCATACAAAGGAGACGCGTCGACTGTGCTGTTTTAGCTAGCTGCCTCAGTGATTTCATCTTGAAGAGATCAGACAAATGAGAGGAACTCGATTTAGAAAATTCGAGAATTTCGACTATCTTTGCCATCACAGCGGTAATGACTGCCCAAATACTATCTGGTTTTAGAATTGGCTCATACGGGTGTACAGGGTGATCCAGGGTTCAACGGCCAGGCTGGAGGAGCGTGTTCTACGGGTCACAATGAGACTTTTTTGTCACATAAAGTTTTTTTTCCCCCATAAAAAATTCCAATCGGACCCAGCCCCCCCCACCTCCCCCCAAATATCGGAAAGTCAATGGTTTTTCCTGAATTTCGGCTACGGTTGTGGTCCAAATCTCACCCAATCAGTACTCCCCTGTACTTTTAAGCCCTGAATTCATAAATGATCTAAAGAAAAATCGAAAGCTCTATTTACAGAGGGGGTTTGGGGGTGTTTCGGCTCCTGCAGCCCGGATCACCCCGTAGATTTCGTCCCTGGTATTGGCGATGCAGTGAATGCACGAGGATGACGGTGGCGGTCGGACGATGGCTGGCTGGCGCGAAACCGGCGCTGGCGTGCTGGTCGGGTCTGGCGGGGTCTATGCCATGGCATGGGAGCCAAGGCGGTGGAGCGCGGGCGCGGGCCCCTCGCGTCCCGGGCACGGCGCGGCGGTCCCCGTGGCAGTGCTCATGTCATGCCGGCTCCGGCTCCGGGCCCGGCTCCACGTGTTGGCCTCGTTTCTCGCCGCAGCCCGCAGCCTCCCGCCCTGCCGCTCTCCCGCCACGGACTAGCCAGCCTCCCCGTCCGCCAACCTCTCCAGCCTAGACCCCGGCCCCGCTGCCAGAGATGCAAAATCTCGAGAAATTTCATCCAATGGACTGCACGGGAGTATTAGAATCCCTTTGAACCGAAAGCTCAGACCGTCAAAACGTGAAGAATCTTGAGTACCTGTATAGCGAGAGTATAAACAAATGTGAAACTCCGAAAATCCATCAGGCCTTCACCGATGCCTCCGCGAATGAAGTTGGGGCCCAGAAATGCAGCCAACCTATGAATTTCAATCATCCAGAACGATTTATTAATACAATTGTTACGAACCATCGTTTATAAAGCACGTATTTGACTTAGTTTTTGCATAAATTTACTCATTTTTGTGGAAGAACGCTCATTTATGTACTTTCTTAGCCATCTTCGTTAGAATTGGAATCTACAGACTGGCAGTGAAGTTTAGTGCGTCAGAAGTTGGTTAGAAGGGTGGCTGCACTCTTGGGCCTTAAGCCCTCCATGAAGCGATCTGTCCATACTCTCGCTATACAGGTACTCTATTTGAACCGAAAGCTCAGACCGTCAAAACGTGAAGAATCCATGGCTGATTGGTTCCTTTTCTCCAGGCCGCCTCGGTGCCACAAACCGGAATACAGTTTACATTTTCACTGATTACAAAGATTATCAACTAGAATTGAATTACCTACACGGGGAGAGTTTAGACATGTCGAAATCTGGAGCTCGCAGGGCTCATTGTCAGAGGTGCAGCCAACCCTCTAACACGAGAAACACTATGGAATATGACTTATTGATAAATGTCTCTGCTAATTTCAAAGCGGAATGGCCAAGAAAGTTCATGAAAGAGCGTCCTGTCGCCAAAAAGAGTAAATTTATGCAAAAACTATGTCAAATAATTGACGTGCCTTGCAAAGAACGGGTCGTAAAACTTGTGACTATGAACATTCTGGAGAATATTGATTCATAGGTTAGCTGCCCTTTTGGGCCCTAAGAGATCTACCTATGACCTAACTTCAACAATTACCGACGTGTCCATCCTTACCCCTTTAAGGTAAGTATGGAATTTACCGAGAAGTAAGGGATACGGCGGGGAACCAACGGAACGAGAGACGGAACAGAGGGCAGGAATTCGAGGTTGCAATCTGCACATGCTGTTTTTGTATTGTAAGGAAGAACCATAGCATAGATGCAAAATTTACTCACATTCTTTCCAGGGCCGGATTTACCTACTTACCGCCCATGGGGTGCCTGTATTTTGCCGCCCCCTTCTCATTCGTTTTGAAACATCAATAAAAGCCATCAAGTGAACATGCCGGAGGAGGAGGGGTGCATAAGATGCATTTACTCATGTTGGACACATTTTTTGCGAAAACCCTGTCAACACTACTTGCAAGAGTTTACGGATCTTGGCGCGAAAATTAAGTAATTCTGTAAACCTATCTCTACGTGGACAAGGCCTTCCATTCATATGAAATGAACGAAAAAATTATGAAAGAACAAACATAAATATGGTTTAATAATTTTAACTTCCGCCACCGCGCTGACCGCACTGTTTGGCGCAATGCGTAAAGTATTCCTACTGTCTTGTATGCGCTGGCGCTATGCGTTTCACGCTGACCGCAGCTGCACGCACTGTGTTTGACGCAATGCGGGTAGTATTTATGCAGTCTTGTAGGCGCTATGCGTTTCACGCCGCCCACTGCTCCTCGCAGCGACCGCACTTTGACGCAATGCGTGAAGTATTCATGCAGTCTTGTAGGCGCTATTATGTGTTACATGTGCACGCCGCACCGAGGGTTTCTCCTTTTCATCTCAAGTTCTAGTCATCATTGCTCTCTGCTCCGTGCTGTTCCAGGCGAAATTCGATGTTCGGTTTCTCTCTTAGTCTCAACTCGACTAATTAAAGGTGTTGTCTATATTGTATCACAGAAAGACGACAAAATTAGAGATATACTATCAGGAAATGAGAGATTTTGTAATCTTTTCCCGTTAGTAATTTTTTTTCTGAATCCGATTTTTCTTTATGCCTGCATTTAACAAATTGCAAAATTTGCCGCCCCTAAATTTGCCGCCATGGGCCGCGGCCCATGTGGCCACCCCTTTAATCCGGCCCAGATTCTTTCCCGCGTTTTACCGCAAAACAGCATTACGTGAAAAGGGGAGAAGGAAGGAAAGGTGTTGTTAAGAGCCCGCATCGGTTTCGTTCTGGAACTTTGTAACTTTCACGTTTTGTGAATGTCGAAGGCCTGCATTTTCCGCAAATAATAGGTTTCAGCCAATCTTCGAATGTCGATATGAAATGTCTTATAAGTGTGTTTGAACGCCAAAAATGACTTTTTTTCATGACGTTTTCGAATGTAACTTTCTTTTTTGGCCAAAACGTAAACTAGACTAGTTGATCCAGATATGCTGTTCTGTAACGGAAGGAAGGCCAGGCAACGCGATCCGGTCAAAAAACGACACTCGTCTCTTCCTCCGCTTCCTGCCTCTCCGTACTGCACCAACGACGAGCCTAATTGGCTTATTATCAGGGACTATTCTGCTCTCCACCGGCGGGAAGGGGGGGGGGGGCTGGGTGTCGAATCCGTGTTCAGCTGGTTCCTGGCCCGTGCGCCACGGTATCACGGTATCACCTTCGCCGCCATCTGGTTCCTCCCTCCCCCCGCCGCGCAGCGCCACCGTCGCGACAACAAGCGCCCGATTGTTCGTCGCCGGGGCTGAATGGGCCAGGAATTTCCTGCAGCTGAGAGCCCCGACCCTGGGGCCCGGAGCACCTTGTTCCGGTGCGATATGGGTCGCCCGGGGTCAGGAATTTCGAAAAGCGGGAAACGGAACGCCACTCGAGGGAGAAGGGTGAACAAACTGTGACTAACGCTTGTAAACACGGGGAAGGAAACGGTGCAGCGTGGCCGTCTCGCCTCGTCGGGGATAATCGGTTCTCTCTGATCGAGTCGTGTTGCTTTTGGTACCCGATGTTGGAACCCGGCAAAACTGCAGCTTGCGTTAGTTAGTTTTGGGTGATAAATTATTGTTCGCTGTCGGATCTTAGAAAAATGTGGCCGGTCTGACTAGATCTGGTTGTTTATAAACGGAAGTGTAACCTACCTAATGTCTAATGCAGATTTTGTCGTATAAAGGGTGATCCTAAAGTCCCGCACGAACCCTGTAAACCTCAAGGCTCTTGCCTATTTTGAAGTAGGTCTTTCTGAAAAATTTTGGGGGTCCGAAAATCCGTTTCCTTTGACCTAAGACATAACTTTGACAAAATTGAGGCATTTCTCGGTAAAAGGGCGTATGACGCTTCGAATGCTGCTAAGATTGTGCAACGTAGTTCTATAGTTGTAAGTAACCTATCCGACAGTTCTACTATGAATTTTTCCGTGAATCAGCTCCGAGTTTTTCCTTACTATCGCAAGGAAGTAAGTCGATTGTGAATGAATTCTATCTACCGCCAACGCCATTAAAAATTGCACAATTTTAGCAGCATTGCAACCCCTTTCACCGAAGAATGCCTCCATTTCAAGTTTTTTTAAATTTTTTTTTCAAAGTTACGGAGGTGGTAGGTAGTGCGTTTCTTTTGGATCACCCTGTGTAACCGTAGTCAATTCGGAAGCAGAGAAGAGCAAGCCGAATCCGTAATATTGAAACACTCGAGTTCCCAAGAGGTGTTGACAGTTTCCAATTTCTTTACATCGTGATGTCTAATGCGAATCCAGACATCGCGAGCCGGGGGGGGGGGTGTTTGTAAGGGGGGTCTGGCTGTCAAATCGTCTGCATAACCAGGAATGTGTGGTTTTACACTTATACTATCTGCACTTATGCTTATATCAGGTACCCCAAGCACTATCTCCTTCTTTCGCCATGATCCAGGAGGATGGGTGCCTTGAGGAGGAGGGCATCAAGGCAAATTACGTGAACTGGGTCAGTCTCCGAGACGAGGGAGTTACTCCCGTCATAATCTCAAAAGCCCTAGTCATTTCTCGGCGCCTTTATGAATTCTGCCTAGACCACGGCGGTGGCGGCCACCGTCGCACAAAGGAACGAGTCAACGGGAGAAGTCGGACAAAACTTTCAAACTTTAAAAGCTCATAACTCCCTTCATTTATAACTTCGAGGTTTTACAAGTGGCTCCATTGGTTTTCTCGTGAATTTTTTTTTCCAGAGACACCTATTCATAATTAAAAAGTGATTAAATAAACATCTAAATTTGCAGTTTTTGTCAAAAATTTTATGTCCGAGTTTTCTGATCGACTCGACCTACTGTGGGCCGTCGCGTCGAGAGCGGATTAATCGGAGATCCCCGGTGACGGTGAGAGAGTCTATTCCCTCCTCGGAGATTTTATTTATCGACTCGGAAGTCGGGAGGATGACTCAAGATTTTATGACCTACATTCGCAGGGCGGGGGGAGGGGGGGGGGGGGGGGGGTTGTCTCACGAGGTCCTCGCGGTTTCGTCACGAATCGCCACCACCGCGTCGAGGGGGCCGGGAAAGTTTCGCGGATCCGCGTGCGGTGTCGTCGGTGTCTGATTCGACGCTTTGTCTTGAAGCGAGTTTGTTTTGGATAGAGGAGACAAGGGTCCTAATCTTGATGGTGTACGGTCGACCGCTCGAGTATTCTTTGAGGCATTGTCGTCTATTTTTAACCACTCCTGTCCCTTCCATCCATATAAAGCCTGCGAAAATTCGGGGAAAACGTCTCGACTGTTTCATCTTCAATTTTTAGCCTTTTTTTCGCCGCAGGTTGTGTTTTGGTGGAATATAATTTCGGACTACATTCAAGTTACTTATATTTATAAAGCCTCCTCTATACTCGTAAGGCCCTCGCCTTCACCCGAGCTTCTTTAGAGGCATTTATTATTTTCCTTTTATCAACACTGGAAAAAAAAAGTTTTTTGGATGCAGAGTCCAGACTCGAAAAAAATTGACAAGAAAAATTACTCTTAATTCAATCAGATTTGCCTGATTCAAAATGAAATCCGCTTATAGCAAGAGACTTGGCTCTTTGATTCAAGTAAAAATCCGATTGAATCAAGAAAATTTTTTCTTGTCAATGTTATTAAGAGTCTGGATTCTAGATCCAAGCTACTTTTTATTCCTACGTGATCATAAATATGCTTGGCTCTCGATTCCAGCAAAAATCCTATCGAATCAAGAGTAATTTTTTTTTGTCAAATTTTGGTAGGTTGGAGTCTGGATCCAAGAGGCTTTTTCCATTATTTAAGTTGACTCCATAGTTGACCAAGATCTCAAAAAAAGATGAACTCAAATCTTGGAAATTTTTCTTTACAAAATGTTAAAATTCTTATGCAAGATAGGGCGATGACCCCGGACCCCCGCCCCCCTCTCCGCCCTCTATCAGTGACGCCCTTTAAATCCAGTCTTCTCCTCGCCTGAAATTTCAGCCTCTGGAATTAGAGAGCTTTCCTCCTCGTTAGTCACGGGCTTAAACTCCACTCGGCGCCAAGGAAATTATGACTCGCATTCGGTCCAACTTGTCCTCACATTTGAGCCAGTTCGAGGAAATTCGCAATTGCCTCCTCCTCCCTCCCACGGAGGGGGGGGGGGCGTGGGAGTAGATGATGAGCTCGCCAATCTGACAGCTGGGCAGGTGGAGGGAGGGGGGGGGGGTTAAATATTTGTGCGCTAATTAACGTGTGGCAGCGGGGCGGTTCAAAGCGGTCTTTGTTGACGCCGTTAATTCAGTACTTTCAGCCCCGGCCAGAGCAGCCGGCTCGCGGAGTTCCGATTCTCGAAGCTTGGATCTCCGTTTAAATGTATGTAAAATAATCGATGAGGAGTGATGTAGGCGCCCTCGACAAATATCGATATTTATAATGGATTTAAATGGAGGAGACAGAGTTGTCAATTTGTGAGGAGTTTTGACGGGTTATTCTCTACGACGCGGCTCTACCGCGGCTCGCGGAAGCTTTAAGCTCAGGCCCGCGCGCCGAGTTCAATATCCCCGTCAAGTGGGTGTGCTTTCTCGGCTCCGAGCCTCCGTCGTTGCCAGATTTGGCAGTGAAATTGGACTGCACTTCTGCGGTGCGGGCAAAAAGCGTGTGTGAACAATGAACACCCAAGTACCTATTTGTTCCCTGATAAGAGAAAAAAGTTCCGAGGAAAGTTATGAAAATGTTTAGAATCACTTAATTCCATTCCGAGCAACATTTTTAGAAAGATCCACGTAGACTAAGTTTCCCAGGAATTAAATGAGACCAGTGTGCTTATTGTGGCAACTAAGAATGTGGTTGATGACGTCATCCAAGGGTGATATGCAAAACCAAAAGCTTGATGGTCTGTCAGATCAGGGTGTCTACCGCCACCATAAACCAGGAAAACTGGTTCATATCAGGAAATTCGATTTCATCAGAAAAATTCATGACAATATCAGGAAAATCGATCATTGATCTGGAATATAGTCTGGCTTATGTACTAGTGATACGTTTGATTCGTTTCATCAAATATGTTGGCTCATGAAATCAAACGATTGTCACTTTATTCGTGCAAAAAATACGGAAATTTCATTTGAAATATCAAGAAAAGTCAGACATATACATGGAAAAATCAGACAAATACAACGAAAATCCAAAAGGAAATTTTAGTAAACACCCTGTAAATCTGCAGTATTTACCCATCACTGAATCATCACGTGATTCTTGCAACGTACCCATTCTAACCTCCGCCACAGAAAGAGCTGCGGCTTTCCTTGTTGATGACGCTATTTCGGCTACTACCTTGTTTCGGGGTTGTGCCAAAAAATTCGCCTTTATTACGTTCACAAGCGAGAATGGATACCTTTCGTCGTCATTTCGGCAACAATGCATTTAACTTCCAAGTTTGGCATGCCCTCGAAACTTTGCCCACGATCCGATTCGCTGCTTGATCAATGTACTTTCCCAAAGAAAACGCTGTCTCGTGACCTCAGAAGTTTCTGACTTTTGGGGCATTGATTGATACTATTTCTCTCTGGTCAGCGGATCAAAAGTTGACTTTCCTCCATCGAAGGGTGATCGCGATTGCGGTTGTGGTCAGTGGCGAGGCGTTAGTGATGGATTATCGATACTTCCCCATTGAAGCTGTGGTAAAGAATCGATCATTAAGGTATTCGTTGCGAACACCCTGTTTATCGATCCTTTTTCATAGGTTTAAAGGGCAGATCAATCGATACATCGCAAAAAACCCCACGTCACTGGTTGTGGTTGATTCTGAGATCCCGTAGCTCGAAGGAACCACGATTCTGATTGACCGCAGTTCAAGAAGTGTCGTTTCAGCCGTTTTCTGTCGGTTTAAGTTCCTACCTTATCCAATCTGGAAGTTACTTCTGCGGGTCAGGGGATGTCCTGACCTGAAGGATCAGCAAGGCTGGGCGTAATCGGAAACTTTCCTTGTCGAGGGATGGAAAAACTCCCTACTTTTTCGTTTCTTTTCTTCTCTGATCTTCACTGAAATAGGATTATCGTTTGTCAGGGAAAGCATCTAACATCGATCACTCGCCGGGACAGCAACATTCAACAAGTAATACCGTACTTATCTTGTGTTAGATCTCAGTGAGTGTTGCTCTAAGGAGAATGTCGATGCCTTCGACCTTTTTCGGAGCTTTTGAAATCTTGAAACGAGAAAATGCGCGACTCTAGTGCACTTAAAATCCACTTCATTATATTCCAAAATGTAGATCGGATCCTCTCCGCGTGATTTGGTGCAAGTCCAAATGAGTCGGCTCTATTTCTGGTCGAGGCAACTGAAGTAACGTCGAAAAGTTCCTCGCGATGTGTCGGATTTCCTCTCTTAGATTTTTTTTTCGCCGAAGTTTTTGTTCTCAACTCTCTACTTACCGAAAAAAAAAAATTCACGAAAGAATGTCAGGTAGTTTTCCTCCAGAAAAAGGTAGTTATATTGGACATTTTTGATGTTGCAAATGGAGATGTACGCTTTTCACAACTTAAGCCATCGATTCGAATCCGACGGAAGATCCGAATTTCTATTTCCTAGAACCAATGTCTACGTACCTTACAAACTAAACTACGTACCGAAAAAAAGTTCCTAAAAATTTTATGAACGAATGTCAAGGATTTTCTCTCCAAAAAGGTAATTTTATCAGACATTTTTGATGTCACAAATAGAGATTTGGACTTCACAACTCACGGCATCGATTCGGTTCCGAAGTAGAATCGGGATTCCTGTTGGCGAAAACCAATTTCTTTGCCGAGGCCTCCCTCAAAATGAATTTACCGACGATTCTGTACCACCTGAAGCAAGTCAGGAGTCGGAGAACTCATGAATTTCAACGTGTTCGCACCTTCTTTGGGTCGTAAAACGCTCGCGTTGAAGTCGAAAGCTCGGATGCTGGCCTCTCCGCACTCTTCCAAGGAGAAGAATAGCCATGGTAGGCTTGAGTAAACACTGCTCGAAATTCAAGGCCCCGCCCGGCTCGGGCACACCTTAAGGTACGCTCTCAGAGGGAGTGGGCGACGAGAGGCTGGCCGCGCGATAACGCAACTGGGTGCAGTGATTTTAAAGCCAAAACCATTGAACTGCATGATTTGATTCAATTAGACTTTGATTTTTAAGGTGCGTTTTCAAAGGGAGTCTGCGACGAGAAACCGGTCGCGCGATAATGCAACTGGTTGCAACTGGACAATCTGTACGTCAGCGACGTGAATCAATCGCAGGTTTAAAACCGTTTCACCCGGTGGAGTGGTTGACCAATGCTGACCTTGAACCTTGCGCGGGCAACCTCTCCTCGCGCGCCGTCTGTGGAACCGGGGCTGACGCCTACCCTTAATTTCGAGCAGATTCGGCCGCGGCCGTCTCCTCCACAGTGTTGCTCAAATCTCCGGCTGTTTAATCTCTCTCTAATTTGTATTCATTCCGAGCGCGTTGAGTGTTGCGTCAACATCGTATGAGGACTCTTTCAGGAGCAGGAAGGATATTTTATACTTATTTCCGCTCTTCGACGGGTGAACAGAGTCAAAATAATCGCTTCTACCAATATGGTCATAGTTGAATCCAGGTCCCAGCTACCTCTTTAGTAGTAGTTACAGTGTTTGGAAAAAAAAGTCGCTTGGATCAAGAGTCCAGACTCTTAAAAACATTGACAAGAAAAAGTACTATTTATTCGATCGGATTTTTGCCTGAATCAAAAGGAAATCCGCTTAAATCAAGAAGCTTGGCTCTTCGATTCCAGGAAAAATCCAATTGAATCAAGAGTATTTTTTCTTGTCAATGTCATTAAGAGTCTGGACTCTAGATCCAAGCGACTTTTTTTCCAGTGTAAACAGTGTTTAGTGGAGTACATTTTGAAATTAGGAACTACATTTTCAGTCTCATCTATAAAAGCACCCACCTGCATAGGGAACCTCATTGGCATGTATGCTCTTTTTAACATGAGCCAAAAAATTTTGTTCTTAATTGCGGAATGCAGTCCAAGTATTCAGTCCCGGAACCGATGTCGCATTGTTTTCAGGACAGGACTGTTTAGTGTCACTGAAGTTACGTTGTAACCGTGACTAGAAAAGCAGATCGGTCTGGGATTGAATGAGCATTGTAACATTAACACTTCTTTTTCTCGTGTGCTAAGTGATTTGGTATAATTTTCTCGCCCGGTTTCTCGGACCCGGATTATAGGCATTACTGGGGCACAAGTAGGAGCAAAAAGTGTTCGGAATATTTAGGAATTGTGTTAAAAACTGGGGATTTTCTTCTATTTTTGCTTCGATATCATATTAAGAATGTTTATGGATTAGACTAATGCTCATGAAGTTGATTTTATCTCTCTGGACTCATGATAAGAACCCATTTTTTCTCAAGAGAATCTGAAAATTGATCGGAAGAAACTCCGAGTTTTTTAACAAGAAATCGTCCATAGAAAATTAGGGGAAATCAAGGAGTTATCAGGGAATGAGACAAATGCATATTTTTTAGCATTGTGGTTTCCCGATTAATGAAAATTAATGATTAATCAGCTCCCTTTCCTGCGCTAATTTCGAATCAAGTAGCAAAAAATAGTTCAAAAGTATGAGCATCAGCCCGGGAAAAATGGGAAAAATAAAATTAAATCTCAAATGGACGTTTTCGTTCAAAAATAGTTCATCTGTATTGTAGAAACTCTATGAAAACAGACTACAGCATGTACTTGTCCTATTAGAAATCGAAATTGCGTAGCATATCAGCTTTGTCTCTGGCAATTGCGTGTTGGCATGCGGACAGCATCTCGTTCCTGAGGCTGTTTCAAAAGGGTGTCGAAAATAGTATTTCATACGACCATGCGAGTGTTGTGCGTTGATTCACGCCAAGTCTGACTGGGGCCTGGCAAAAATCACCGAGTTGTCCTGATGACCTCTTGAGCCCGAGTGGGCTGTGTCCTCATGGGTGTCTGTTCGGCGTTTTGCGTTCGGTGTTTTATCTCCGTCAACAGTATCGCCACATTTATCCCTGTCTTAACCCAGAAAATCGCATTCTTTGGGTTGTTGTTGAAGAACAAAATACTACCCTTGATGTCTCCCTGTTTCAAGAGGGGTTAAAAAAAAATTATATATACATTTTGCATGGTGGTTACTAGATTTCTGACTATACGATCTCCAGGAATTTTGTAAGCCAGTGCGATATTTCTAACAGGGCTTATTACTCAGGGCAATTGGTAAACTCGATCAAATAAGGTAAAAAAAAAATTGGTAAAAAATTGGTTCAATTGGTAACTCGTTGAATGACTTGCTTCGAAAACTGCTCAACTCAGAAGAAGTGAAAATATTGCAGAAGTTTTATTTAAGAGTTCTACGCATATTTTATTGTTTATTTATTTTATCTTCCATTTAAAAAATACAGGCGCGAATTCCCGTTTGTTTCGAAAAGAATCCAGCTCAAACGTCTAAAAAATTAGACATTGTACTATTAGAGGATCGGAAAATTTCTTATTTTGGGTGAGTGACTTTTTTAAGAATCAAATAACGTGTTTTTTTCTTTTTCCTCCACCCAGAACTGGGCTCTTTTTGAAATAACCCATTCAAGTAATACTAACAGCGTGTTGCACTGGTCACTAGACCTCCTGGGAATCATATATGATCAAGAATCTAGTAGTCAACAACACTCTTTTATATGTAGAGGTGTGAAAAAAAGAAAATAAATCGACATCTCTTTCTTTGTTTTACCAGTTTTCATATTCTCAACTCGTGGGATAGTTTACCGGCTCATTTTAGTGAGAAAATTGGAAACCATTCCTCTTGCTCCTCCTCAGATCTATTGACTCGAGCCTCGAAGCGGCTTATGTTTAATGAGTGATCAATACCCAAATTCTAGACCTGGTGAGTGGTGGTCGCGAGTGACTGGTGCGGTCAAGGGGCTCCGATCTTTTGCCCCCCCCCCCCCCCCTTCGCCCCTCGTCTGGAGCAATAGCTGGAAACCTTGTGTTTCTCGCCACATCACCTATGCCACACCCAGCGTAGTACTTTTATGGCCCGTCTCTGAAAGAATCATTTTTAAGTTTCTCTCAACTTGAGTTAAAATCGAAAGTACAAGGACACGTCATCGGTTTTTTTATTGTTCCATAAGTGCTACATACATTAAGAGAATCAGATCCGCCTTGTCTGTACCTTGAGGAACTTTGAAAGTGGGACAGAGATTCTGGGTAGCTGCAACCTAGTTTCGGCAGCTGTGCGAGACCAAATTGTTACAGTTACCAAAAATCATGGTTCCATCTGCTAAGTTTCTCGAGGCTCGATGGTGTTTCTATAATGGACCATCCTAATTTTTTCTGTTATTTTTTGTTCCAGGTAAATATGCATAAGAAAACATTGACTAAGTGTTGACTTCAATTACCGAGAGTTCAAAGAAAAGAACGAAATTTCCGTGAGTCCTTTTAAATATGTTTTCCTCTCCGAAAATCTCCTGGATGAGCTCTGAGAATGCCTGCAGCTTGAATAATTAAGAAATTTCTTATCGGGGTACCCGGCCCCTCCAAAAATCGATTATTTACCATTGATTCAGACGAAAAGTGAGCAGTATTGCCACCAGTACTGCCGTACTGAGGAAGAATGCCGTATGACCATCCGAATGTTGCCAAATTTATTTTCAGAAAACGCTTATTTTTGAGAAAAATTATGCATTTTTTCAATTAAATTTTCAGAGATTTTTAATCAAATTACGGACTAAATTCTTTAAAAACTTTGAAGAAAAATACATAACATTTTCCCTTAAAATTCGTTATTAGCCCTAGGAAGTTTTGCAACGTCTGGAGGCTTATACGGACTCTGCCGTGCTACGGAAAAACGTCACTTGAACATTTGAGAGTTGCCAAATTTCCTGCTATAAAATTTTCATTTTTAAGGAAAGTTATGAATATGTTTCCTTGAAATTTTCAGACACTTAAGATCAAATTACAAACAAAATTATCTGAAAAATTGGAAGATAAATATTCACGAATTTTCCTGAAAATTAACGATTTGTCTAAGGAAATTTGGCAACGTCTGAAGGCTCATACGGCGTTCTTCCTTAGCACAGCAGAGTAATCAAACTCTGTGCTCCAGAGCAAGGGTTGCGTCTGCACGTGGATGACCGACGACTCCCATCGTTCCCCAAGCCCGGTGCTCGCAGCATCACAGACTCCAGTCCGAGGCCGTCTCGATCGTGAGCAAATATCCAAGCTGCCGCATCGCCCGGGAAAACCGGTCGCTCCGCCCGGTAAAACCCCTCGCGGGACCCGAGCGCGGCAACCGTCGCGTCGTGGCGGGGTGGGAGGCGCGTAACCGAACCGAAAGCAGAACAAATAATAGAGCAATGAAAAACAGGTTAGTTGCAGCGAGCCCACAGCAAGTGCTCTGCCCTCCGCATTAAAAACCGCCCAAGTCCGATTTAAACCCCTCGGAGATGAGTGGTTTTTTACTCCGGGCGCCGAGGAGGCTCTGGCTTTGGGGTGCACAACTGGTACACTCGTCCCGCCCCCCGCCCCCTTCCCCCGTTGGTGCGGACTCGACTCGTTCTTTGTTCCAACTCGCTCTTAAAGACGCTGTGCTCCATTTCATCGCTCCTCTGTCGTAAGGGCGTATCTCTATATCCACTTGAGCCCTGTTCTCCGTATAACTGTACGCTTTTCGGGGCTCATGTTAAAATAGGGATATACCCTTACGAACAATTTTCTGTGCTCTCTTACACTGTCGAGCACTCATTTTCTGTTTCAGTTTTCCGTTGCGTTCCGCGTCGAGTTTTAATCTTCCGACTGTCCCAGTTTCGTCTTGTCGCGGCTTGGTCTCGCGTCAAACTTCTCTCCCGAAGTTTTTCCCGTCGTATGGGCTGATTCGAGGGCCGCGTCTGAGACAAAGACGAGTAGTGACGCGGGAACTCTCAAAGGGCTCGTGACGTCAGGGAAAGTTCTTGCATAAACTCGGATTTTGTTTTGAATTTTAAAGTTCTTGAATATCATTGAATTTTAAGGAATTCCCTTTAAGTCCGTGAAGTTTACTTCGTGGTAAATCCTGCGCACTGTGCCGTCCTCGCGAAGTCACGACGGTCTCAGAGTTCGAGATGTTTTAACTCTTCGTGGTGATAAGTAGGAAGTTTCACCTATAGAACACCATTCAGCCTTCGGAATCGCCTTTTAAGTGTTCAGACGTAAAATTTTGTATGATCGGCCGTACATTTCCAAAATATTTCACGAATCCATAACTTAGTCGAAAAAAGCATAGAGTCTCTCCTCTAAAGGTGCCGATCAAGATGGGTGCTCTGCATTTTCAGCGCCCAAGCACTTCAGTTCGTCGCTTCTCTGGTGTAAAGGCGTATCTCGATTCCCGCATGAGTCCCGCAAAGCATGAGTTTACATGTAAAGCAGGGCTCATGAGTAAATTGAGATACACTGGAAAAAAAAAGAAAAAAAATCTCGGTGTATTTACTAAGAAAAGGGTAAAATTACCAAGAATTCAGGGTTCTATTTGGCCCAGTTTTTTCTTGGTAAAATTATCATTTATGGAATTGGTACCGAAAAATCTCGGTAAAATTATTGAACTTTCTCGGTAATTTTACTGGACCTTGGTTTTGGACCTTGGTAAAAACGCCAATATTTTTTATCAACTGTGGTAGAATTACCGAGATAAAATGGCAAAGTTACCGGGAATTGATTATCAATAAAAGTGGTATTCTTACCTGAAAAAAAAAAAACAGTAAAAATACCGGTTTTTAGGTAAGCTTACCAGTCTGTCTTGGTAAAATTACCAATAATTGGTAAAAAAGTGAGATGGTAAAGGTACCAACGGACCGTGGTAAAAACGCCGAGAATTTTTTTTCAGTGCACGTTCTTACTTAAGAGGGGCGACGAGTTCTCCTGTCGGCACTGACCGTTGAGTCAGATCCAGGTGGGCCCGGAAGGGTGCGCAGGATTCTCCCCTCTATTAATGGCAAGTGTAAGGGACGAAGGTGAATGGGTGTCGCATCCCTAATTTCATTGTATTCTGGAGACCCTGCACTTAATGCATGCAGACAGGAGCTGTAATCGGGCGGGGCAGAAGTTAAGTGCGGAAGTCAACATTCAGATCTGCCCAATGATGATTGGTGAGCCACTTGTTGAGTGTTTCCTTGGCCCATGAATACATTACAGATGAACATCCTATAGAGTATTTTACATAGCAAGTTTGTCATATTTTGATCTTCTACTCAGCATTACCACTCAACACGTCATTCGTTGAATTCGTTTCGTCGATCTGGTGAAACGTACTGTTGATCCCTTAAAAAAATAACTCTTACATCTTGGGAAGTTTTGAGTCTCAACTTTGTCTCTCAGAGCATCTAGGATATCACGTGTCTGCTCCTCATTCATCTGCACCTAGCGAAGCACTGTAGAGCAAGTCATCGGGAAAGTTCGGACGTTTTGTGGAAACTGCAAAATCTTATATCTTCAAAAATATGAAACGTAAATTTTTAAAAAAGGGTTTCGTTGGTTTTCCCATAAGAAACACTCCTCAAAAGTGACGGTAGAGGCATCAAAATTTGAAATTTTAGTAACAGATTTCATGTCCGACCTTTCCTCGGTTCGTCCCACTTTGCGACGGTTGTAAGAACTATCTGTGCAAGTGATTTGTTTCGAGTTCGAAAAATGTTCCGTGATCAGAGACGAGGACAGATGTACACCGCTCTCCCATCACTGAGAAAAATTAGTGGTCACGATTACCACTTGAGGGCTCACATGATTGAGCATCATTAATTCTTGGTTGTCACCACCATCAATTATGTTTTCTTGTACACGGTTTTTTGTAACATGGAGAGTCTGACCCATTTGTTTCGATTTCTTCACCACTATCAACAAAGGAATTTCATGTGAATTTTGGTTGAAAATGTTCGTACGATTAAGCGTGGAGTCGCGGCTTTTTTTTCTTCGTAAGGCATATCTTTTTCTGAGATAAATAAGTTTCCTTTTCGTTACATCTGTCTAAATGTAAGACCAAATTATGAAAGTGAACGCTCACGCCCCATTCTTTGCAGGAGTGCAGGGCCTAGACTGCCGTTCTAAGGAAGAACGCCGTATGAACCTTCAGGCGTTGCCAAATTTCCTTTGATTAATCACGAATTTCCTGGTAAACTTACGAATATTTTTCTTCCAATTTTTCAGATAATTTTTCTCGAAATTCTGCCGAAAAGTCCTAAAAATTTCAAAGGAGAATATTCGTCCTTTTCCTCAAAAATGAACATTTTATCGAAGGGAATTTGGCGACTCTCGAATGTTCATACGGCGTTCTTCCCCAGCACGGCAGTAGACCTCGACCGATCATCAGAAGTAGTCTCCTCCTCTCTCGTTCAACCCGGCAACCCTGGTCGCCGTGAACGCGGTGCAAGTGCAGTGCAAGTTCGTTGACTGGTTTACTTACAGCATCACCCCACTCGCTCTTCCGGTTTGACAGTAGCACCTCGCGTACGCTGCTACCCGCGGTGCCACGCGAAAAAGCACCAAGTGCATCCTGGTGTGAACTCCGTAGCGCGTAAGAACGTATACGAATCGGAGCTCACGTCGAATTGCACTTACGTAGCAAAGGCAGTTTTCCCTTTTCGATGATGATCCGTGAGTCATTCTCGACCGCGAGCAGCGACCAGAAAGGAAGTCGGTCGCCCAAGAATCCCGCCGCACTCCATTTTCGGCCGCGGTATGTACCCACGACCAGTAGCGTGGCGTGAATTGCGATATATCGATTGTTATGCCATTTAAACATATGGTAAAGAATCGATTATTAAGGTGTTCGCTGCGAACACCCTGTTTATCGATCCTTTTCCATAGGTTTAAATGGCATAACAATCGATACATCGCAATTCACGCCACGCAACTGGACTTATCCTTTGCGCGGCATTTTAATAGGCGGCCGTTACGTTCGGATTAGTGCTGGGCGCGAAAAATGCCCTGCGACGTTTATTTTGTCACGCTAAGGGAAAACGCCGTATGAACCCTCAGGCGTTGCCAAATTTCCTCCGATAAAAATAGAATTTATTGGGAAAATCGCTAATATTAGTTTCCAGAATTTTCAGACAATTTTGTACGGAATTTAATCTAAAATATCTGAAAATTTCAAGGACAAATATGCATAAATGTCGCCAAAAATACATGTTTTATTAAGGGAAATTTGGCAACTCTCGAATGTTCATACGGCGTTTTTCCTTAGTACATTCGAGTACGTCGAAGCCGACGTCATCTAGAATCGCGGTGAAATCGTGTACCGTTATTCGTTGAGTCATCAGACAATGAGTCGGGGAGCGATGCACTCCGTATTGTTGCACAAGGCGAGTAAGCCGCGAAAATTATTTTCCAGGCTCGGGGAAATATCTTTTAAATATTGCAGAAATGCGGTTAAGGGTGGAGTTTTTGCATGATGCGGAGGTATTCGATCCTCATTTATCCACGCATCTATATAGTGAAATATTCGATAGGATAACGGTAGATTAATGACTGCTTAAAAGATGACAACACTCTGTTTCATCCATTAAAACGTGTGAAAAATAATTGATACAAATCAAGGAAGTCTGCCTCAATTAGAATCTATTGTTTATGGGTGTAAAATGACGAAAGTGTCAGGGAAGTCTTTAAGTCATAAGTGTTGATAATAACAATATTCCCAATTGGAAGGTACTTATCAGGTACTATTTTAGATTTTTAACCATTTTTATTCTGATTTATCCAACTGAGGATGGTTGAATTTTCAGCCAAAACGTTTTGGTTTTGTGTATGTGAAATCTTAGCCTTGTCACCCGCTTTTTAAATTGTTTTTTTATTGTATATCTTGTCACGGGCTGTAGAGCATCTATCATATTTCATGAAGTCTTTAAGTCGCTTTTATTTGCTTTTAGAGTGGGTTCAACGTTTTGAACGACAAATTTTTCTTGTAAACTTTTTCAAATCATATCTTTTTAACCATCTGCCATACCTTCAGTCGTTCGGGAATCTCATCAAAATGAGTCAGGGAGATCAGGGAGTTTCCTAATCTAAGTGCTGTGGCAACCCTGATAGGAACTTTATTCGAACTAAATCGATTTTATACTGTGGTGCATGATGAATCTACACTTCTACAGGAATCCCCTGTCAGCCTCTGTGAAGACGGTCATAATCAACGTAGTGGAGTGATATCGTTGGGGCCGGAGTCGGACCAGACGATCACAGCGCGACAGGCGGACTGAAGTGGAATGAGGAGAGTGCACAGGCACACTGCACGGTGCACATCCTGCAAGGGCAAGCTCACCTGAGATCACGCTAATTATATTTGATAACGGGCTCTTGACGTGACGTCAAATGTCGGCGGGGAGGGAGGGGGCTCAGGTGCAGCATATGTGCCGCTCGGAGATAAATCACGGATTCGATCCAGGGTTGTCGCGTTTGTGGAACTTTCACAGCTCGGTTTTAAAACCCAGGAGCAGTTGTTTCTGAACTGTTGAGTGTGTGGTATTTTTCGAGTTTCTTCTCCACTGCTTCCGTTTTCTTCTTATGTTTTTTCTTCTTATGGAGCCCTCGGCAGATGCTCGCGGAGCGAGACTCTACTTGCCGAAATCACTGCTGAAATTGGCAGCTGAATATGGGAGTCGCTCAGCAGCTGAACTTCTGGAAATTTGATCTATTTTCATCCAGATTCGTATCAAATCTACATAAATAGTTCAGTTAAACTGATAACTGCTGAGCTCCGATCCTCATCGGTGCCCCCCAGTAGTTAGGCCAACAGCCGAAGAAAGGATAAAGACTGTCGCTGTCGTTAATTGTCCATATCGATAGCTTAGGAACAAAGCCGCCTATCTGTAAACTGACAATTTGCAGGACGAAAAGGAAAACGCCATTATTGTCATTTTAAGGTAGGATTTGCAATTTTTCATATATCTCAGCGTCACTACAGCAGCGTTCCCTTGCAGGGTTGGAAACAAACCACCCGGAACTTTCAGCCTCTGAGCCCAGAACTTTCGGCTCCGGCACCCAGAACTTTCGGCTCCAGCACCCAGAACTTTCGACTCCAGCACCCGGAACTTTCGGCCTCTGAGCCTGGAAGAGACAGTATGCCTACATAGCCCGTAACTTTTTTTTTTCGGTGTATGGAAGTGTTGCATCCTGGATGCTAATATTTCCACCTGTCGCCTGTATAGAGTTTCTCTTTGTCTCTGCTGTTCGACGATGCGTCATTATGCGGGGATTCCGTTCGACGCGGAAAGCGGCAACCTCGGGGAATCCCGCGTGGCGTGACTGGATCCCATTTCCTCCGTTGATTGATTCGTTCGTTGGCTCGGTTCGGTTCGGATCGGAGGAAGGAGTTCGGAAACGGAGGCTTATCGAGGCGTTAATCGGATCGCCCGCCCGGCACCTGATTAAGCCCCGACGCGAGAGCGCTCTCCATCCGTCCTCCTCCGGTACAGAACCCCGGTCCCCGATCGGAACCGGGCCGTGTGGCAACGAGGCCCGAGTTGGAGACCCGACGCCGACGACTCGAGCAGGGTCCCCGATCGACCCGGAGCTGGAGCCTGCTGGGCCGCAACACAGTGGATCGAGTCGATCAGAGAGCTCGGACATGAAATTTTCGACTGAATCGGCCAATTTTAATGTTCATTTCGCAGGGCAGGGTGTTCTCAAGTCCGAAATTTCCAGAAAGTCCGGAAATAGTACTGATTTCTTAAGGGCGGTCTGGAAGTACCGAAAAATTTCTGAAGAGGATTTGGAATTTTTTCATTTTTTAGTCATTCTTGTCGCAATTTGAGCGAGAAATTCAAATTTTTGAAATTTTTCGAATTTCGTCAAATGGAGGTACTGAAAAAGTACGTAATTTTTCTGTGGAGGAGGTACTAAATTCTCGGGAAAATACTGACAAAGTATTGTGAAAGTACTGATTTTTGGTCTGCATGTTTTAGTAGACACCCTGCTGGTTGTCTAGCAACAGGATTTTCCCGATTCCATCAGGATTTGAGGTCAATCAGGATTAACCCCGATTTCAGCAGGATTTGAGGAAAAATCTGTCAGAAAATCAGGATTTGAGAAAAGTCGGCCGTCCGATCGGGTTTTTTTCTCGAGCTATTTTTATGTAGTTTCATTCGCCATGCGAAAAATCAGGATTTGGAAAAATTATGAAATCGGGATTTAGCAGTCAAAAATCTGGAAAGATCAGGATTTCCCAACACTAAAAAAAAAACTAGGCACCCTGTATCAGTCACATATTAAATTTCAATTTGTGATTATAGAAGAAAATTTTACGTAGACACCAATGGAACCACTAACTTGTAGAACTTCAAAGCTTAGTATAAACGGAGTTATAAGCGTTCAAAGTTTTCAAAGTTTGTCCAGCCTCTCCTTTTGACTTGCTCCGCTGTGCGGAGTAGGAGCGGCCCAATTACGCTCTGACTCATTTCCATCGCATCGGCCCGGACCCCGCAACTGATCTAGGACAACATCCGACTCGGTATGTTTTCGGCTCTGTGTCTCCGTGTCAAGGCCCGGCTTCGAGACGGGGATCTCGATCGGTCGTCTCAGCGAATGGGCCACTGGATAAGGTACAAAATTAAGCATTCCGATTCAGGTCTCCTGTTCAAAATTTTACCTAGACCATGATTTCTCGCAGCGAAAATAACTGATCCCTGGGGCTTCCGTCAAATAGATAACTAGTGCTCCGCGGAGGATAGTTTCTGGCCTATCCGAAAAATTGAAGGCGAAACGGATGGATTCCAGGATTTCGAAAACTTCCCGACCACGCGACCGGTCGCGTGTATGGGAAAGCTGGCAAAATTGCAGTAAAAATCGTGTGGTTTTTCGTAGAACCGCGGTAGAAATTGCGTGCTTTGCTCCAAGTAACGTCAATTTATGCGTTTTAGCCATAGAAAAGTTGAGGTGGTACTGAATTCTTCTGCCGAAGGTGTACTGAATTCTTCTGTTGAGGGGGTACTGAATTCTTCTGTTGAGGGGGTAGTGAATTATTCTGTTGAGGGGGTAGTGAATTCTTCTGTTGAGGGGGCACTGAATTTTTCTGCTGAGGGGCACTGAATTCTTCTGTTGAGGGGGCACTGAATTTTTCTGTTGAGGGGGTACTGAATTTTTTCATTGAGGAGGCGCTGAATTTCTTGGGATTACACTGAAAAAGTACTGCAATAGTACTGATTTTTAGCCAGCCTGTTTTAGTAGACACCCTGAATATATGAAACTATTACATCAGATGAAATCACACAGGAACAAAAAATGGAACCATCTTCGCGTCTCCAGTCGCAAATTTCGAGTGGAACTAACCTCCTCGCCGAATCTCAATCAGACGTTTCTGCTAAACAGAACTATGTGCATAATGACGTGAGCCCTGTTATGTGTACCGTCTTATAGGTCTCAGGTCCCATGCCTCAATGCACATAGCTCCGTTTGGCAGAAATACGTCCAATTTTTCATGGCCGCCTGTGAGCGTACCACATCCTACAGGTGCTCGACAGAGGAATTCTTTCATTGGGCGCCGAAGCGAGACGCCGAAGGCGCGTGTCAATGAAATGTCTAAATAATCCTCGAGAGTTCTTTCCCAACAGAAGGAGTCACGGAGTCAAGGGCGCCCTAGAATGCCGTTCCCCGAGCTGTATGAATATTTCAAGAACGGCTCTTATTCATCCCGCGCCCTCTATGAAAAGACGACTTTGAGAGGGGCTTTCGAACGTCGACTCGTGACAAATCGCTCTCTTAATTGGGTTAAATCGAAGTGAGGAGAGCCGAACGATCTTCAGGCAGAGTGGTGAAGACTGTTTCACAGCCACGCTACGAATTTCAGATACTTTGGCAGGTTTAATACTTGCACCGAGCACGGAAGTCTATAAAACCACACGGAAAAAAAAAATTGCTGATTCAACAATTCAATTGCTAAAAACAGTGAGTGCAATGTTTCAACGCAGATTTTACAACAAAAAAATGCTACTTTAACCACCCCCGTGGTTAAATTAGTTTACATTGCGGTTGAAGTAGCATTTTTTTGTTGTAAAATCTGCGTTGAAACATTGCACTCACTGTTTTTAGCAATTGAATTGTTGAATCAGCAATTTTTTTTTTGCCGTGCATCAACATCACTACCAAACCTTTTCGTACAGGTGCTTTTGCCATGTATCCGAGAATTTTATCGTATTTTCGGTAATTCTAGATCCTCCCGCTGTTAGGACAGGATACAACCAAAATCAGCCCGTGTGGACTGCCCCTTTATCTTCTCTTTCAAATATTTAATGAACCGTATTTGATGCACAGAAAAAAGTTGATGGTGCTGACGACAGAACCTTCTGTTCACGGGGCTCCTGCAGTTTCTTTGTTACGCTTACAGGGTTTTTCTGTTGTGAGAACAGAACTTCAGTCGTGGGAATAGAGTACTCTGCCCTCATAACGGAAGCTTATGTGACTGTTGCAAAAGAAGTGCAGGAGCCCTGTGAACAGGAATATTTTTTTCAGTGGTGGATCGACGATCGATGTATCGTTTAGTTCATAAAAATAATCTCACTTGTTTGATGTATCGAATACGATTTATACTCCATCTATGCAAAAAACTGAGCAACATCAGGATGTTGCTCAGTTTTTCAAGTCAGGACTTGCGATTTTGCGAGTATTCTTCGTAGGTAATCCGAGAGAAATACAAAGAGAGTTTCAAGGTGTTGTGTTTCTTGCAAAAAAAGAGCAAAACACGAAAATAATTAAATGATTCAATTCCTAATCCGATTTCTATCCAATTTCGAACTGAGGGATTCAATTTGAATAGCTCTTAGTTCGAAAACGACCCATCTCGGAAACATGTAATTTTTCAGGAGATACCATAAAACTGCGCAACAAGGAGTGTTTCCACGAGAGAGATGGACATCCTGAAAAATTCGAGTTAAGTCTTTTTCTAACTAAGAGTTTCAATCAAGGCAGTGTAAAATCCTGCTCTGCCAATTGTGGTTGAAACCAACCATTTTGCCTTCGATTTTCCGCGAGTTGGCCAAAAACTATCCTCCATATGTTAGTAGTTACTAATTCGACGATTCGCGTCCTGCGCTGTCTAAAAATCTTGCCTCGCAGTACTCTACCTGCCACAAAATGTCAGCTACCTTTTTTTTTTTTTTTTTTTTTTTTTTTTTTTTTGCTGTGCAGTTTTCCCACTGTAAAGACTCCATTTAGACGGTGAGCAGTCGGCTTCAACATGAAAGCGCGAGTGTTCAGAAGGGGTCCGGAAGATTATGTAGTTTCACGGCGAATTCCGTATTAATTCATAGGATTTCCCGCAAAACGGCGCAAATTGCCGCGAGTTATTTTCATTGTCGCCATGATGCGGAGAATTCCAATTTCATCAGTCCACGTATATCAAGCGAATTGCCACTAAAATGGCAACATTCGATAATTTCTGCACCGTGCGCCGTCCTGTGAGGTTCCCGCGGTCGAAAACAGTGCTGCCGGATCACTGAGGATTGGTGGGAAAAATTATTATCGAGATGAAAAAACCTGCCCTGCACTGAAAATAAAATATCGGTGTATTTACTAAGAAAAGGGTAAAATTACCAAGAATTCAGGGTTCTATTTGATCCCAGTTTTTTCTTGGTAAAATTACCATTTATGGAATTGGTAATTTTACCGAGAAATCTCGGTAAAATTAATGAACCTTCTCGGTAATTTTACTGGACCTTGGTAAAAACGCCAACATTTTTTATCGACTGTAGTAAAATTACCAAGATAAATTGGCAAAGTTACCGGGAATTGATTACCCATAAAAGTGGTATTCTTACCTGAAAAAAGCAGTAAAAATACAGGTTTTTAGGTAAGCTTACCAGTCTGTTTTGGTAAAATTACCAATAATTGGTAAAAAAAGTGAGATGGTAAAGGTGCCAACGGACCTTGGTAAAAACGCCGAGAATTTTTTTTCAGTGTGGGTGCAGGCAGAACGTTATTTATACTTAAAGTTTGGGATTTTCTGTGTTTTCTGATCGTAATTTACCATTGAAACAAGTTTTGAAAATTCGGAAAAAAACCCGGGAAAAGTAAAAAATTATCTAACTAAGAGAGGTGGGAGAGCTTTTGAAATGTTGCTTTCAAATATCAATTTTTTTAAACCACTCAGGATACTTTTTCAAACTTTTAGAGAAGCACAAAGAAAGTTTTTGTAGTTTTCTGAAATTTAGAAAAAGTTTGAACTCGAGGTTAGACCGGACGATTTCTGAGAGGCTGTTGGATGTTGGGTGGCAAATTGGACCGAGCATATCAGAAAGGAGCCAACCCACATTTTCGAAAAAATTGAGTTCAGAATGTTTACGAGTTCCACTAGTTGTTTATTTTCTCCTGCCAAAATCTGGAAGTCGAAAAGAAAGTTTTTGCAGTTTTCTGAAAGTTAGAAAAAGTTTGAACTCGAGGTTAGACCGGACGATTCCTAAGAGGCTGTTGGATGATGGGTGGCTAATTGGACCGAGTATATCAGAAAGGAGCCAACCCACATTTTCGAAAAAATCGAGTTCAGAATGTTTACGAGTTCCACTAGTTGTTTATTTTCTCCTGCCAAAATATGGAAGTCGAAAAAAACATCAGTGTGTGAAAAGAGGGGTAAAAGTTTATTTTCTTCATCGAGCCTTATGGAGGAATAAAACTTCAAACCTCTTTTTCTCAGTTTCACCTAATGTGGGTTGGTTCCTTTCTGATGAACTCGGTTGACAAAGAACAGAGGCTCCCAAGTACAATTGGATTGCATTTTGCAAAAAGGAACCAAGAGCATTCCAGTCTTGCTAAGATTGTGTAGCTTTTTTTACCTTGCAAATATAAACTGATCATCTACTCTAGTTTTATCTTCAATCCAAATAAATTATAGATTTAATACGAATATTACCTTTGGAAATTTAATATTTTGCATGATTTCAGTAATTTTATTACGAAGAATGTGTGTTGCACGATTCCAGCAACATTGGAATGCTGCTGGTTCCTTTTTGCAAAATGCAATCCGATTTTCCGCTCAGAAGCCGTTGTGCCCATTTTCTCAGGGATTGACCCTTTTCCTTAGCGGCTCCATAGGCTTTCCTCGCTATCCCATAAGATCATGTCCTGACATGTCCGCGACGCCTAACATATCTTCGATTTCAGCAATTTTATTGCGAAGAACGTATGTTGCACAATTCCAGCAACATTGGAAAGCTGCTGGTTCCTTTTTGCAAAATGCAATCCAATTTTCCGCTCAGAAGCCGTTGTGCCCATTTTCTCAGGGATTGACCCTTTTCCTTAACGGCTCCGTAGGCTTTCCTCGCTATCCCATAAGATCTGACGACCATGTCCTGACATGTCCGCGACGCCTAATATATCTTCTCCCGGTGCAAGTTGCAAGGGCTCAATAATTGTGGCGGCCTCGTCTCGTCTCGTCATGGCCCGAGATCTGGATGACCGGTGCGGTGGCGGTGGCGGTGGTGTATTCCTGCAGAGCCGACCTTGAGCTTTGGAAGCCGTAAGCCGTCGCGTGGCGCACCGCGCCGCCACCACCCGCGCCCCCTGCCCCCCGTAAGTCCTTTCATCACGAGAGATATCGCAATTTTAATCGTTTCTCTCTCTCTCCCCCCCCCCCCTGTCCGATTCCTCCATCTCCAACGGCGGGCGGTGGCGCTCCCACGTTCTGGCTGCCACGTTGCGTCGCGTCCGACGGATTTTTCAACGTCATTTCGCTGAGCATCGATGGCCAAAACCACGTAGCTCCATTGCGGTGTTTCTAAATTTCCGCCTCCGTCTGTTTTTCGTGACCAGCATTCAGATTTCCCGACTTTACATGTTGAGGTACAGAAATCTGCCAGTTTCAATAATAACGTGACCATTTTCGAAGGAAATAGTATGCCAGAGCCTGCAATCGTCGCTCATTGTGATCGCAATCAATTAGAGAGATCGAACTTGAAATTTTATGTATATTTCTTCATATTTAAATTCAAGGAAGCTAGAATAGAAAATTTCCACGAGGAAACAACTAGATACCCTGTCTATTTTTTGAAGCATTACAGTTTGTGTATAAATCGAGTTATACAGCTTCTTGACGGTTTTCAAAATAGTTGTCCGACTTCTCCTATTGACTCGATCCATTGTGCGTCGCAAATGGTGATACGTGGTTTCGCACTGTGGCCGTCGATTTGAGTCTGGTAGTGGCACAAAGTTTGATAAGACCCGGAAAAACCGGGATTCGTCACGTAAGGGAATATACGACCGACTTGAAACTTTACAGGGGACGGAACTCTCCCAAAGTGGATTTGGGGCTGCCCTTGGAAGCGGGGGGGGGGGTGTCTGAGGTAACCCCCCTCAGAATATTTTGGAAATTGCGCCCCTCCTCATTCGTATTACAAGCTTTTTTTTGACGAAGAACAAACACATCAAAACACAAAACTCATGTGAGAACCCTCACCGAGACGAAAAATTCCCGATTTTCCCCGTCGGTTGGCAACGGTCGCGCCTCTATGCGGCCGGTCGCTAACGCAGCCGAGCTCGACCTTTCAAAACGATACCATTTCGCAAAGGCCTTTCAGCCCACGCCTCCCCCCCCCCCCAAGACCGCGGTCGCGTTCTGGTTCAGTACCTTCGTTGTTAATGAGCGGCTCTCGACTACTTTGTAGCGCTCCTTCGGCGGGTTTTCAGCGATTTACCGAGTGTTTATTACTCCACCGCGCCAAGGAAAAACGCCCTATGAGCATACAGAAGTTGCCAAATCTTCCTGTATAAAACAGTCATTTTTCAGAAGCGTTATGAATGTTTTTCCTTGAAAATTTCAAATACTTTAGATTGAATTGCGAATGAAATCCCGTGAAAAATTGGAAGAAAAAGAAAGACATATTTTCCTGAAATTTCGTATATTATTGGCTAAAATTTGGCAACGTCCGAAGGCTTACATTGCGTTTCCTTAGCGCGGCAGTATACTCCTTCCCCAGATCATTGTTTGCTCACTATGTCACCTTCGTTGTCACCGCGCCGACGTATAGCGTAAAGGACGTAACAGCAGTTTGTGTCGAGCTCCATCGAACATTTGAGTCCATGCTTTTGAGGATATAAGTGAAAATGGAATTATTAGGCTATTTTGTTACAAGAGCGGCGGCTCGCGGTCTGCGCCATGAAGGACGATCCGCGACCTGTTGTTAAGCGGAAACAGGGTTACAAGGGTCAGGGATAAGCAGAATAAGTGCGGGTACCACCGAATCGGAGAGGGAGGGGATTTTAACTGTGGTCTTTTTTATCCGTCGTGTCATGTAGTTGGCGGAATCGCACAACCTTGTTGTTGTCCGATTATGGTAATCGTGGATTCTAAATTCTGTCTCGTCTAACGCGTGTTCTCTTTTTTCTCCGTTTCAGGTAATTTTCATTTTCTGCATATTCACTCTCTCAAAGAAATGCCAATGCATAAAATCTGGTAAGATGTTAAAAATGTAAATTCCTCTGCGCTCCTTGCCATGATTTCAATCGGTTTCTTTCAGAAAGGCTTAGTTCCTATGAATTGTTTATGATAATAGGGCATAAGTCTCGATAAACACACGGATGTGTTCACCTTTTTTAACTGTGTATACATGTCGGCAGGCAATTAACAATCGCCTGCAATTTGCAAGTGGCCTACAAGTTGTCTCGCTAATAATCTCGAAGATTCGTCCAGATCCCAGACAAGCTCAATGAGGGTCTTCTTGGCGAAAGTAATGCAATCTAGGAGAAAATAGCCGGCGGCACGCCTCGCGCCATCGCGCCTTCAATTTTGCAGATGCTACACGGACAACAATCAAGCACGAACAGTTGCATCTCTGCGCCGGCATCACCGCGCATCCTTTCACTTGAAAGATCTATTTCCATGATGTGTTGGTTCCGTGTTTCTTGTTTGTAGTGGTGCTTTAAGAACTACCTAAGAAACACAGCCGACGATACTGAGAGACGTAGACGGACCTCGTTTTTTTTTATTTTTCTCCCGAATTTGAGTTCCACTTCACAAGCAGCGTAGAGCTGAGCAATGTCAGCAATGCGGGTTGACGCCTCGTGCGATCGCGCCTTCAAGTTTGCAGATGCTACACGGACAACAATCAAGCACGAATAGTTGTATCTCTGCGCCGGTATCACCGCGCATCCTTTCACTTAAAGATCTATTTCCATGTTGTGTTGGTTTCGTTGTCTTATTTGTAGTGGTTCTTTAAGAACTTCGTGAGAAACACAGCCAAAGATACTGAGAGACGTAGTCGGAACTCGTTTTTTATTATTTTTCTCGCGAATGCGAGTTCCACCTCATTGGTAGTATAAAGCGGAGCATTGCTCTCCACTTGAAATTTCATGTTTCTACTTACTACTACTAGGGTTGTCCAAAAAGAATCTGAACTGGTTCTGTTATTCAAAAACTAACAATAAGCCAAGCGAAGACTTAAACTGGGTCCCATTTCAAAAATCATCTCGAAAACTTTCGATCAAGATCATTATTAACACATTCGATTAAAACTTTACGAAGCAATGACATTTTTTGAATAAGAAAAAAGTGAAGACCACCTACCGTTCTTAGCGAGACCTTTTTCTCATCTTTTCACGATTTGTCTGCATTTCTCCCTGACTCCTCGCGGTAATATTTTTCTTTTAAAATGAGACCTAGATCAAGTCTCTAGATAGCTTAGTTTTTGAATTACAGAACCAGTTCGGGTACTTTTGGGACAGCCTACGTATGATGGCTTGCAAATCGCCATCGATGGCTTACTGCTTACTGTGCTGGTTACACGCTCAAATTCTATCAATTTCGATCAAATGGTGACTGGTGCGCACCATCTACCATCAAATTTCTTCGGCCTGCGGAAATTTGATGGTATAGTGTGGGGCTCATCCGTCATCTGATTTCCACACAACCGTGCTGATTTCATGCTTATTTCAATCAACACGCTGTTTTAATTAATTTTACTCATTAATCTAGATAACTCTCGACCGCCATCTTGGTCATCATTTTGATCGGAATTTGACGGAAATTTGAGCGTGTAACCAGGCTATATGACACACTGACTTTTTATCGTGGTTTGTCAATGCACGTTTCTTTGTCGTCGGTAGAATAAGTATTTAGTAGATTTTCAGGGCTCGGAATAGTTTTCCTACTTTTCCAGATTCCTGATTTACGGTTCGGATGACGGATGGCGTGCGCGGTTCGGCGTTCATCGGGGGATTTCCCCGACTCGCGTTCGCGTTTTCCGTTTGACGTGGAGCAACCGAGCAACGGTTGTTGATCCTGGCTGTGACCAGCCAGCGGCCCGCTCGCTCGTCGGTTCCTCACGCTCGGCTGTGCTCGCGCGGTCGCGCCACACCACGCCACACCACCGGCCGCTTCTCGGTTTTTATCTCGAGGAAGTAAATGTCGTGCGATATTTATGGACGGTAATTAAGCGTTGGGCGTTGAACCTGTCGAGACCGATGCGATGGTTGACGAATGGAATCGGTGCCCGGTCACCGCGCTCATGAGCAACGCTCCGTTTTCTGCCCACCACCCCGAGTTAAGTTGCCAAATTCTCAAAAAAAACTTTGGACAAAATTTTTCGAAGTATCGTGCTCCTCTGATTTAAAATTTTTTAAAAAAATAATGTTCAAATTTAATGCAGGGTGTCTACAAGTCCGGAATTTCCGGAAATGGTACTGATTTTTCAAGGGCGGTCTGGAAGTATTGAAAAAGTGCGGAAAATCTGCAAGGAGGTCCGGAATTTTTTTCATTTTTATCGCCATTTTAGCGAGAAATTCATATTCTTCAAATTTTTCGAATTTCGTCAATTGGAGGTACTAAAAAAAGTACTGAATTTTTCTGTCCAGGCAATACTGAATTTCTTGGGAGTGTACCGAAAAATTACTGATTTTTGACCAGCCTGCTATAGCAGACACCCTGCAAATTCTCACTTGGACAAAATATTTTATTTTCAAAAAATCGTTGCTCCTCATATTTTAAAATTATTAAAAACATGATGTTCAAATTTAATGGAAATATCATCGTGAAAAGCCCTCGGAATGACATCTTGGTTCCTTTATCAAGAACCAAATTTACAAGGAACACCATGCAGAATGTAAGGGACACCTGATGACGCTTGCTGCACACGGAGAGAAAAAGTCCCATGGGTCAATTTCAAATTGAGAGATTCAGTTGGACATCAAAGTTTTTCCAGGTTTGTGCAACCGAAGTGTTCGTTCACAGAAACCGAACTTTGGCTCAGCCAACCGAAATTTGATTCCTTTGTTTGAGAATGTCGGTACGTGAACCCCGAAAAACTTTGGTGCTGAGTATAAACCGAAGTTCAGCTCCGTTACCATTTTTTTTTCGACGCAGGTTTTACAGTTTCCTTCACCAAATAGATATTCTCACAATTTTCCTCGATCATTTATTTCTACAAAACCTTCAGCTTCATGGTGTCATTGATGTCATGATTAAAATTTAAAATGAATGCAAACGAGGGGAGCCTCGAACAGTGATAAGTAGAAAGTCGTCTGAGCAAGTACGTATATTTATCCGATCGATGAGAACTTGTATACTTTTCCGGCAGTTATTCATGGAGGCAGCCGGGAACATCTGTTCTCGTGTTCTCCGACGAGAGGTGCTCAAGGCTCCGGCGAGTTGACCGCGGTAAAGTTCTAAGCCAATTATTATTTCTCTCGGTAGATTTGTGTATACCTTCGACGGCTTCCCGCTTGCGCCCCGCGAAATATTACTCCGTCGATTGATGTTTCCTCGCTAATTAACCTTTGTTTTTACTCCTGCGCTAGTTCTAGACTCAACTTTTCCATCTTATGAATCCACAACGGTTTGTGAATTAACGATTTGGCAACACTCAGGAGGAACTGCAAGAGCTCGAAAAAAGTGAAAAATTAAAAATTAAAGGTCCAAATTGAACCATAATCACTGAGTACAGGGTTGCCGCAGTCAGGGAATACCGGAAAAACTGTGAAATGTCAGGGAAAACCTGAAATTGTCAGGGAAAATTACGAAAATGTCAGGGAAAAATCGTCAAGTCACCATTATTTGCTTTTTAGACTAGGTTTGACGTTCTAAACAACAGATTTTGTGTGAAACTTATTTGAAATTATCTCTTTTTAACCAACTGGCATACTTACAATTGTCAGAGAATTTTACCAAAATGTGACAGGGAAATCAAGAAAATGTCAGGGAATTTCATTCTCTTCATTCTGTGGCAACCCTACGAGTAGCCTCGTCTCGAAAAATCGAATACTTAATTACTTAAAGAGAAGCCTCAAAATAACAGAATCCAGCCACGAAATAACCAGAATCCAAAATCCAAAACCGGACAAAATAATAGTGTGAATGGTAAATTAAACTATATGCAGCTTTGTCCACGGTACGCTGCTTCTTCAGGACTTTCGTAAAAAATGACCTTTCACTTTTTTCATCGATGGAAGGCATCTTATGAAGATGCACTTCCGATGACCAGTAAGCATCTCAGTTCGAGGTAGTGATGAAAGGGACAATTCAACAGGGTTGTTACACAATAATAAATCAAAATACACCGATGGCAAAGCTTTTACCAAATATCCCCCGTTACCCAGAAGGTGGAGAAATTTTCCATTCGAATGAGTAAATATCGCACGCCTACGTTCACTTCACTCAGGCTCGAAAAACAAACACCCAGAGCGGAGTGTTCTCCAACGTAACAATTTTAACACATCTCTGGAACCACTCCGTGTAGGTGGCTACGCACTCCACGCAATCTGAAATCAACTTGAGGTCAGTGACGATTCCTGGGAGTTGGCAAAACTATTTTTTCCCCATTAAATATATGTTAAAAATTGAATGCTTGCTTAAATAAGCTGATTGCACAGTGTAGTCGTCTGATATTCTACATTAGAGTTCATGCAATTAAGAGTAATCGTAGTTTCTGTGTAATAAGGTCACGGAATAATGTCATTTGCTGACATCACTTTAGCGTATCTTATTTCGTTGCAAAATTTTCTTTTCGATTTTTATACTAGTAAGCTTGCGTCGCAATATTCCTCAGAGATAGTTTACTATGTTTTGTGTCAGCTGAGCTGATAAGCAGTTGGTTGGGAAGTTTGAGGAGAGAGTTACACGGATAGAGGTCATCTGAGAAAAGATAACAGACGACCTTGAACCGCGAATTATCTCTCGTAATTTTTTGACTCTTTATCTCTAAAGTGCACTCGTGCCATAAAGTCTTCCGAAATCAGCACGTACACCGATTGAGAGAAAAAAATCCTGATTCTGAGAACAACAGTATAGTGGTTTTCTGTATGTAAACTCGTAATAATTGTCAGCCTCCATAATCTGTGAGTAGCGGAACAGGCGAAGAAATGTGCATTCCAAGGCGTAAAAATTGACTCAAACAATTGAAATTCTTACACAAATTTAACTGCAATCTCTGTCCAAAATTTGACCGACCCTTGCGCGGATTTGAAAAGAAAGTTTAGTGAAATTTCCTTCAAGAGATATCCATCAAATTATACTCTAAGTACAATATAAAATCACGAGAGTAACGGTAACGCATAACGCCTCAGGCACGAAGTGCAGTGGGGGGGGGGGGGGTGTTATGACCTCAAAACGGACAGATGTCAAATTTCTGCTATTTTTAACTTTGACCGGCCGCCATTTAGTCAAGAATCAACATTTTGACTCGCCGTTTGCGCTAAAAGTTTTCTTTCGTCGATTGCTGTGTCATCGGGGGGGGGGGGGGGGGGGTTGCTTCTTGAAAAAAAGTTGGGGTCCGTAGCCCCTCTTTGTGGGGGGGGGGGGCGAAAATTTTAGGGGGCTCCAAAAGTAGCTAACATTGATCTAGGAACATACCCAAAGTTTCGTTTCAAAATATTATTCAGATTTTGTTATTATCAAAATTTTAGAGGGGGTGGAAGGGATTTTTGGGACACCCTGCCCAAATACAATTTACAGAAATTTTGGGACGTCGAAACATAGTTACGTTCTTTCGTCTTGGAAATGACGATTTTTAACGCGCTGTTTTTGTTCCGAGTCGGGGGTCCAATCGTTTAACCATTACTCGGCTTGTCCTCCGGCCGCTCTTGAAGAACCGCTCAACTTCCGTGGAAACTCGGTTACGGATGAGCGGTTTCGACGGCGGAACGGGGTCCTCGGCCCCCCGAGCCGGGTCCCGGGTCCCGGTTCTCCGTTCTCCGTCTCCGGCTGCGGCCACCGCGGTCTCCTTTGTCACCCTTTCGATGCTTCTCTGACGGATTTTCACGGGTCATTCGGTTTTCCGGGGTTCAACGCTCCCGACGCTCAACAGCCAACGCTCAACTGCCCCAGCACCGATTCACAGGACCGCGTATTCATAGCTGTTCCTTAAGGTCTCGATCAGAGACAAGAGACCCTCCACTAGCCTCCTAGCGACAGGTGGAAGCTTTTACTTTCGGGGTTTCAACAATTCCTCATGGACAATTATTAGGGAGCAACAGTCATCACCCTAGTTTCGGCTGTTGACTTACCTACATGGTCGATGATGAGCTTCGGATGACGTAATGAGCCAACAACTTTCCCAAACGTCGGCCATTTTCGGCTTGTTTTCAATACGAAACTGCCAACACGTTGTTGAACATCAACCATGTAGGTAATTCAACAGTAGAATGCTGAAGTCCCGAAAGTAAAAGCTTCCACCATGGCCAAGATACTAGTGGAGGGTCTCTTGTCTCTGGTCTCGATACACGATCGAATTCCCCAACCAATTACCATCAAAGTATTTGGAGTCATCAGTCTTAAAATTGTTACGTCGCTTAGTTTTTAAATTAAAACAGCACTGGAAAAAAAAACACATTGGATCTATAGTCCAGACTTTTAAAAACATCAGCAAGAAAAAGCATTCTTGATTCAATCAGAATCTAGCTTGAATCAAAAACCAAGCCTCTTAATTTAAGCGGATTTCGTTTTGATTCAAGCAAAAATTCGATTGAATCAAGAGTATTTTTTCTTGTCGATGTTTTCTGGAGTCTGGACTCTAGATCCAATGTGTTTTTTTTTCCAGTGAGGGGAGAAATGTTGCAGGAAATGATGAATGGTGGCACTCCGTTCTGATCAAAATTTAACGGCCCGTCAAATTTTACCTAAAGGTCCTGAAAATTTGAAGAAACAATTTTCGTAACTTTCCTCAAAAATGAACACTTTATCGGAGGAAATTTGGCTCTCGAATGTTCGCACGGCGTTCTTCCTCAGCACGGCAGCGTAAGTCTAGCCCCCGACCCTGCGTGGCGTCGCGACGCAAACCACTCAACGAGCGTCACCTGCCGTTATCGCGGGTCAACGAGGTTTTATCGCCCGAGGCAAAACGGCCGCGCGACAATTACCGAGGCCGGGGGCGCCGATTCGTGGGGGAGGGCGCCCCGAAGAGGCGCCCGGATCGATGCCGCTTTAATGTCGTCACAATCCATCCAGGAGTTTCGGGTTCCAATTTAGCCGCTGTCGGCGCTCCGTCAAAGCTCCGCGCGGAATTTTGACGGATCGCTCCGAGTCCGCAACGCCTGTCGGCCCGTAATCGAGCGGTTGTAGCTTTCAGTGCCCCCCTCCCCCCACCCCACCCTTTTTTCTTGTTTATATTAATTTGCGGCTCGAGTAATTGAAAATCCAGGGAAGGTGATAGAATGAAAGAGGCGATCCTCCCTCCCCCCGCTTTTTAGTAGGGACAGGGTGTCTACGAGTCCTGAAAGACCGGAAATAGTACTTATTTTTCAAGGACGGTTCGGAAGTACCGATTAAGTGCGGAATTTCCGTAAGAAGGACCGGAATTTTTTCATTTTTGTCGCAATTTGAGCAAGAAATTCAAAATTTTGAAAGTCTCCGAATTTCGTCAAATGGAGGCACTGAATAAGAACTAAATTTTTTCTGTTGAAGAGGTGCTGAATTTCTTGAAAATGTACTAAAAAATTATTGTTAAAGGACTGATTTTTTGCCAGCCTGTTCTAGTTGACACCCTGAGGAAGGATTCCCGCGGGCTGATAATAAAAATTGATGGATAGAATTATAGACTAAGAAGACGAAGAGAAAATTGAGCGATCCTATCGGTAAATGTAAGTGGTTGCAATTTACAAAGTACGTAAGTACTAGACTAACACTAACGGCAACCCAAAAGGGACCTCATAGTTTTAGTCCAGAACTACGATTGCTGGCTCATCCGTAAAAACATTTATCTGCATACTGAAATTACTAGAACATAGGTTGTTTCTAAACTGAGGCATACTTTTTAGCTCCCAATTACAAAATAAAGTCCATGCAATCAGGGTATTTGTAAATATTCATATCTTGTTTACATTGGAGGATCCAGCAAATGGGCCTGTTGCAAACTTTTGCTAGAGCAGAATGAAGAGTTGTTTCCTATAGATAATGCCTCAAAAATCACGATGAGCGCATCGGCAAAGTCTGAAATGCACTCATAAATTCACAATCTGCGTAAGAAATTTGCGTTATTTTGAGCTTCCCGCTTCAAAAACGATACTACTGCACAGGTGAACATTTTGTTAGAGGAGTCGCTCCATCGTCGGCAATATTCATCATGGCCGACGCTTGCGCAGTTCCTCGCGTAATTCGAGGAGAGTTCAAGGTCAATTCAGGCGGGCGAGGAAAATATGAACGTAAACACGCCGATTGTTATCTGGTTTAATCCTGTTCAGGTGTTATCTCGTCCCATCACACGTGTTTTGGCGGACTGGCGTCGGCCATGATGAGTATTGTCGCCAATGGAACGACTCCTCTAACAAAATGTTCACCTGTACCGTAGTATCGTTTTCGAAGCAGGAAGCTCAAAAAACCGCAAAAATCTTACGCAGATTGTGAAGTTATAAGTGCATTTCAGACTTTGCCGATGCGCTCATCGTGATTTTTGAGGCATTATCTGCAGGAAACAACTCTTAGTTTTGCTCTAGCAAAAGTTTGCAACAGGCCCATTAGCAACATTTTCTTCCCCCATTGGAACCTATGGAAATGTATCGATTCTCGGAGGGGCCACTGGCTAGGTACTATGAGCGGAATCGATTGTTGAACGTAGGTTTAAATGGATGGAAATCCGGTGTTGCCAAATTGCTGGATACGCCTCTGCTTGTCTAGGAGTTGATTTTTAGATTTCCGGTCATGCGGTTCGTTTTCGTGAAATTTGTACCTTGTTTAGAGGCCCAGTGGGCACCAGAATCATCTCCTGTTTCCCCTCGATGGCCTCTCGGAGATCGGTGTTCGATCCGCAACAGTGCTGCTCCCGGCGGCGTTAAACGATACCGCTCGTTTTCAAAATACCTCCGCACTGAGAAGCGTGTCCGATCAATTGCGGCGAAATTCATTGAACGAGCCGCTCTCACACCGTTTCCCCCTTTCCCTCGACTCCCGAAAACTCAAAGCGCGTATCTGCATCGAGATTCTCGCTCAGTTACGCGGTTTTTTGTCCGGCACGGTGGAAAAACACGCCGAAACCCGGCGGAACTCACTTTTCCCGCGCACATTTTTGCAGCGGGGCGCGACGTGAAATTTCCGTCGGCCGCGGTCGGAGCCGAATTGCGCAACGGATACCACCGCGAGCTGTGGTAAAACGTCGGATGGATTTGCGGATGTTGCCAAATATCCAACGTTTAATCACGAATTTCCCGGAAAAATCTTGATTTTATTATATTTCAAGAAAATCTCAAAAAATCTCCGTCACTGAAAAAGAAAAGTTACAGGCTTTATAGACATACCGTCCGTTCCGGACTCAGAGACCGGAAATTCTGGATGCTGGAGCCGTAGCTTCGATTTTTACGGGTGCTACACCTGGAAATTTCGGCTTCTGGGCTCGGTACGCGGACGGTATGTCTCAATAATAGCCCGTAAGTACGGCTTCTACGGCCGGAGTTTTTTTTTCAGAGCAAAATTTATCCAAATCTGCAAGAACTACCGTGAATCTGCTACGAATATTACCACCATGCAATGGCAAACGTCGTATGTGTGATCTCCTCCGATAGAATACGAATGCTTCGGAAAAATTGTGATTCTATCCTTCAAGAATATCTCTAAAAATCTCCTCACATGCATTCAAATCTGCAAGTACTGCTGCGGAAAAGGGTTAAGTTTTGATTGCTCCTGAATGACGCCTTTGCATTTAATTCGGTGGACAGAACTATGTAGAATATAGAAAATTCTTAGGAAAACTTCGATAATCCCGGATGTTTTGGTACATTCTAATTTTGTCGAAAATGCTTTAATTTGATCTAACTTACTTATTTTGACACAAATCTTTAATTCAGTTGACAAGTCGTGAAAATACAAAGGGAATTTTGGGAAAATATACCCGCATAAATTGAGAGAGATTCGCATTTTTCATTAATGACCGGCAAAATTTTGAAGTTTTGCCTGCACAAATGACTTAATATACTGATTCCTGACTATTCTGTGCCCTAGGCGAACTCGCAGTGAAAAAAGCGTGTAGAATTTCGAATTCATGAAATACCCTGAACCCTGCAAAAGTCAATAGTTTACAGAAATTTGGCAACAATTGAATGCGCATACGGCGTTCTAACTTAGCACGGGTGTTAGTGAAAATTGGGAAGTTGGAATTGAGAAGCGAGGAGTGGGATGATGGTGCAAAATTAGACCGTAGTTTTTTCGCTCTTTGTCTTCGCGCCAGCGCGGCGCGCGGCGGCGTTGGCGTGACAAAAGCTATTGTCCCCCAACGAGCGCCCCCGAACCGGAAACAAAAAAAAGCTCAGAAGGAAAACAAAAAGGGAGCTAAAAATAGAAAAGGGTGAATTAAGGCTAGAAATCAATCGAGTGCCAACTAGACGCAAAGAATATTTTTTTTTTTTGAGGAGGGGAGGGGGATGATTAGACTAACTTTTTAGCTCGTGGTATGAACTATACCACGAGCTAACGAACTGTTACAGTATGCAAGGTGGCCCAGGAAAGTATGAATATTGAAGGAGTTGACTCTTTGGGTCAAAAAAAGACATTTTTGTGGTGTAAATTTCAATTTCGAGACCTCCATAAACTCCCCTCCCCCCCCCCTCAATATGAGTTTTCCCTTTTCGGAGGTCAAAAATGAAAAGAGCGCTTAAATTTACCACCAGTTGCCAATTTTCATCAATATTTATTGACAAACATTACCATACTCTCAAAACGACGATTTTTTCCCCTCTAACTTTGGGGGGCCGTGGCCCCCGAGGAAAGCGTTTTTGTAAAAAAAAAAAATAAAAAAAAAATAAAAAAATGAAAAAAATTGTACCTCAAAAACGTCTTTTTTGACCCAAAGGATCGACTCCTTTAATATTTGCTCTGAATCCTGGGACACGCCCTGTAGAGCTTCACGACGAACGCGAGGCTTGATAGTGGCACTCTCAGAACATACCAGTGTCGTGGCGTGAATTGCGATTTATTGATTGTTATGCCATATAAACATATGGTAAAGAATCGATTATTAAGGTGTTCGCTGCGAACACCCTGTTTATCGATCCTTTTCCATAAGTTTAAATGGCATAACAATCGATATATCGCAAAGCACGCCGCGCCACTGGAACATACGCAACATAGGCTGTATTTCATCCAAAGAGGCACGGCACTCACGGTCCAGCAATATTCCGGCATCTACTAGAGTCCCTTTATACTGAGAGTCAAGACAATTTGAATCCATTTCTGATTGGTTCCCGTATTTTAGGCCTCCGCAGTGTCACAAACGGGAATAAAGATTACATTTTCACCAATTGCAAAGATTATAATCTGGAATGGACCAGGGAATTACGGGTTCGGCAAGGAACAAACGGAATGAGAGGAGGAACGGAGAAAGGCATTTGAGAATGGGCCGATCAAAGATTACGAAAAACGTTCAATTTCTGTAATCTTTATTCCCGTTTGTGACATCCATGAGCCGAATTGTCTTGACTCTCAGTATAAAGGGACTCTAGCATCTACGCACGTAACGGAAACGCCATTTTCTCTCAAGGCCTCCCATTTCGCACCATCAATGCGGGACAGGTGCTTGAATATTCCGTCCTTTCGGTCACGCTGGGTCTCCATTCTCGAATATTTTTGACGCGTATTTCACAATTGACGCGGGGGAATCGTCGTCCTGGCGAGAAAAAAAGCGAAACAGCATTTTGCGCTGAGCCCTCACGTCCGTACAACTCCACGCTTTTTAGGGCTCACGTGAAAATTGTATTATGCAGTTTCGTCACAAGAGCCACGAATTGAGTAGGAAAATGAAGTTGCGCGCGGGAATGCTCCTGTACAAAGCGTCCCACTAAGTTTACGTAATTGGTTAGTTCTGTTTACATGATTTTATTATGTAATGAAAGTATTGATGAGGTGTCAATGCGATCGTGATGGAATTCCGCAGTTTGCCAGACTGTCGTATGAATCTTCGCACGTTGCCAAATTTCCGTTGATAAAACACGATTTTCAGGGAAACTTGTGTGTATTATCCGTCCAATTTTTCAGAGAATTTTCTTGGGAATGTGATTTAAAGTATCTGCAAATTTCAAGGAGAGATATTGATAATTTTCCTCAATAATTAATATTTTAAGATGGGCAATTTGGCATTGTCTAAATGTCCATACTGCGTTTTTCCTTAGAACTGCAGCATTCCAATCAATCGGTGTATGTAAAACGAGTTGGTTTGTTAAGCATGTAGATTTTCTACGGATTGCTTTAGACGTGAAGTCAGTGCGTGTCTATACGTTTACTCAGTTGGAGTGACGAAATGTATGATTGTCTCTTACTGACGTCATTTTTATTTTTCGTTTTGTTTCAGGTAAAAATGCAGTGAGAATTTAAGTTCTGATGTATGCCTTTAAAGTATTCACGCCGCGCAATGGTGAGTTGAGTCGTTATGCGACTTGTTTTGTTTTTGGTCTTACTAACCCCCAGTTGTGATTCTTGAAAGTTGGCAACTCTGTTCTTCCTCCATTTGAATGTGTGTAAAACAATCGATTCTTGGTGAAGCAGCTCGCCTCGCCTAAAATCGATGTTTTTAATGGGTCTAAATGGAGGAAAAACAATGTTGCCAAACTGCAAAATCGCCACTGCTAACCTCCGACTTTCATGGTTGATCGTTGACGGCTCACTCTTTCTAGTCGACCAATCACTAACACAGCTTACAAAATTTTTGCCCCAAAATTGTTACTTTTTGTATCTGAAAGGATGGTGTGAAAATTTTAAAGCAACACCGAATTTTTCAAGTGCTAATTAACAAAAAAGGACAAATAATCTTTAGAAGAACTGGAATGAAGAATATAAAAACAAAAATTAAAAATATATTTCTTTAGCTATCGACTGTTTTTTTCTCTCTGGCTTACTGAGCAAATGTACCCGTTAAGATGTACAGAAATGTTATTTTTAAGGCAATCTGGTTGCATTTTGTGCCAGTCGGAATTAAAGTTTGTCAAAAAAGAATGCCGAGGCATTTACAGTGAACGCTCCTTTGGCATTCAACCGAATTTGTATCTCCTAACTCCCGCATGACACCTTTTTTTTTTTTTTTTTTTTTTTTTTTTTTTTTTTTTTTTTTTTTATATAAAAAATAATGTATAATTTTTAGAAATGTTTTCATGACGTTTCTGCATGTTAGTATGTTTACGTTTGGACACCCTACCTTTGTCTAATGATTACAAGAAACATTTGCGACCCTAGCTCATCGGTCAAGCCAAGCACCGTGGTCAAAGTAAGTTCCAAAGAAAAAGATAAGATGGCGCAGCGCAGGCCCACGAGGAAAACAGAGAAAATGAATCCGTCGATGTCAAAAGCCAACAGATTCATTCTTTCATGGGCCTTGATAATCGAGTATTCTAACGGGCCACAGGGTTCATCGGAAAGCGTGAATGTTAGCATTTCACCTCGACCGATATAATTTGCCAACCAACCGCTCATTACTGCCGTGCTAAGGAAGAACACCGCGTGCACATTCGATGGTTGTAAAATTTCTTCTCAGAAAATATCTATTTTTGAAGGAAAGTATGGATATTCTTTCTTGAAATTTTGAGAAACTACAGATCAAATTAAGAATAAAAGACTCCGATAAATCTGAAGAAAAATATTCACAAATTGTCCCTAAAATCCGTGTTATACCAGAAAAAATGTGACAACATCTGAACGCTCATACTGCGTTTTTCCTTCGTGCGGCAGATTACATCCGCCTCGACGCCTCGTCCAGCCGTCAATCTTATCCATCGAGCTTCAAAACTGGCGAAATTGTTCGAGCCGCCCAACTTATTGGACCTTCCGCCCAGTGCAATCCGTCAAGACGTACTATTAATACCCTGCTAAAAGCCCCGACGCCTGCCCCCTTCTCTCGTCCTCGAACTTGCTACTGCAAACTCGCTAACTTTATAGCTTTATTATCTCACAAGGTAGGAGCGTTTAGCGTCCAATTATGTAAGACCCAGAGTGGAAAACGCCGTCGAAGAGTCTTGTCCATAATACAAATAGATTTGATGGTGACGTCGTGTTTTTTTTCCCAAAAAGCCAAGTAGGGGTGTCATTTGAGGGGGTAGGGAAGTTCAACTACACCCCACGTCCTTACAGCCTGGAGAATAATTCCCTCAAGATCAAGGGATTCGCGTAAGTGGAAGTTTTCTCACGTCACCACGAGACATAGAGAGAGTCTCTACCTGTTTTCCAGGGCGATTATTGAAATGTTTTGTTTGTCGGATCGACATAGATGACATAGGTTAAAGGGCGGAGCGTGATTGGTCGGCTATGTCTTATCGCTGCTTTATCGTGCCTTTGTCAGGTGGAATGATCGACATACTGTCGGAAACTTAAGAGGTGCCGTTAGCTTGTCGATCATTCCACCTGACAAAGGCACGACAAAGCAGCGATAAGACATAGCCGACCAATCACGCTCCGCCTTTTAACCTATGTCATCTATGTCGATCCGACAAACAAGAAATTTCAATAATCGCCCCGCACTGACAAAGGCACGATAAAGCAGCGATAAGGATAAGACATAGCCGACCAATCACGCTCCGCGATTTAACCTATGTCATCTATGTCGATCCGACAAACAAAAAATTTCAATAATCGCCCCGCAGTTAGCTTATTTTCTGTACTTTTTTCAAAACTGGGGCAGTCTTTGGTTTCTTCAGGTCTTATTAAGGTCGAAATATCGGTCGATGTTTTTAATTTGCCGGAGAGGAAACCTCTCTTAAGTTTTGTCGCAGATTCTATCTTTTTAACTTTGATTCCTTCTGATCCCGGGTCAATTATTCGTCGTGTTTCACACGAAGAAACGTAACTGCATTTCAATTTTGCCAAATTGTTCTTCGCAAATTGTATTTTGACCAGGAAAGACTTGGGCATTTTTAAATGAAAATTTCTCCGACTTTTCCCCTGCTCTTACGCGAGAATCAGAGAAATCTCCGACAAAGATTGCTCAGGTATATTCTTGATAAAAATTGAATTGTTCTCATCAATTTTGCAAACCTCGGAATGGAGTTATGTTTCTTCGTGCAGGAAGCAAGGAATTTACAATCAAAATCATGGTGGTTAAGGTTCATGTAATAATACAGGTCCAAATCAGCTTTGAAGGAAAATACAGGAGAGACGGTTTCAGCGCGCACTTTTTTTCCCCTTCAAGTGTAAGCATAAATTGACATTCAGCGACGGCCTACGGCAAAATAGGTGAGGCGTCACGATTAATATTGGATTCAAAAACAGCCGACCTTTTGAGAGCAGGCCGGGAAGGTTGTCGACCTCTACCCACAATCAAACCCGCGGCACAGAAGAGTGATATACGCAGCGAGTCAAAACGTACAACAGACGGGTGTAGAAAGTTCAATTTCCCTTTATACTTGTGCCAACTTTGAAACCTTTCTGGATTCGACCGCACGCACTTGTTTTCACGATAAATAGCGCGCCCCGCACACTTCTGACGTGAGAGCGTAACTACACTTCGCGATGAACCCTGTCGTCCATATAACCTAATGCTTTCCCGGGCTCATATCAAATTGTAGATAAGCCCTTTTGTCAGGCAAGCGACGAATTCAGCCACTTATTTCTGCCAACTTATTTTCATAACCATATCACGCGTTGTTATGTATTCATGACATATGGAACATGGGTGCCGGTTTTTGTTTTTGAAGAAGTTGGTTTAACTGGGTCATTTAATGTTTAAATCAGTCCTGAAAGCTCATTTAGTGTCCATATATCCTCCCTGATCATCTATATTTCTCCGTGATTTCTCTCGCCTAAGTTCTGAACTGCGTAAAATAAAATACAGATATTCAGACTACATTTTGCAATCAGAGTTACAATTTCTCGTTCGTATTATAAACAACAAATGCGACATTAGTTTTCCTATGTAGATAGGTGTTTTTTCGCATGGGACAGAAACTGTAGTTTCCTAATGCAAAATTCAGTCCATTTATCAGCGGTAGTTTTGAAGTTGTGTTTCGATGATCGTCGAAGTAGCCACTTTTTCGTATGGGTCCGGAGGCTGTTTTAGCTAGGTCGTTTGACTTTTGAATTTTTTAAAAGCACCGGAGGGTCAGCCCGATGCCTCGACCCCCAACCTGGAAAACCAGCGTTTAAATTCGTAGTGCGCTCTCCTCGTCGCCTTCACCACGACTGAGAGCCCAATCTGTCCTTCAGTGGGGCGATTCATATACGCCTAGAAGTCAATGACCATCCCCAAACCCCATTTGAGGCTGAGGGTACTAGTAGAGGTCCGCAGGCTTGCTAAATCCGTGACAGCACAGTCCCTCATGAATGATAATAATTGTGAATAATTTTTTTCTGTTAATGGGAAATAGTGAAATTAAAGATTTAAAAGTAAGAAAGTGCGCCGCGCAGTGACGTCATCAGCGGCATGTCTGACTTGAATACATGTATTTTCGCAGAATAGATCATTTTTTCGTGTCTCCTTCAATAATTGTCAATTTATGGACCAAAGGCATCCTCGAGTCCAGTTTACATAGTAGTTTCCACTTAAGCAAGAAATTCATCTTTCAGGCACCTACAAATTCTCTCAGGGTGTCTACAAGTCCGGAATTTCCGAAAAGTCCGGAAAAAGTATTGATTTTTTAAGGCGGTCCGGAAGTACTGAAAAAGTGCGGAAATTCCTCAGGAAGGTCCGAATTTTTGTCATTTTTTGTCACAATTTGAGCGAGAAATTCAAATGGTTGAAATTTTTCGAATTTCGTCAATTGGAGGTACTAAAAAAGTACTGAATTTTCCCGCTGAGGAGGCACTGTGTTGCTTGAGAATGCACTGAAAAAGTACTGTAAAAGTACTAATTTTTGGCCAGCCTGTTTTAGTAGACACTCTGTCTCTATTTCCGGGCTTGCTCCCGTGATCACGTGGTGCAAACCACCATCCCTTAAACTTCCGCCCCCTGCTTGCACGTCCGGGGCCAGAGGTCTAGAGTTGCGGCGAGGTCGGCGACGGGAGCTCGTGACGTATAGGGCACTAGGTCGCGCGGCTCTCGGAGTATCTGTTTACCCTGTCCCTTGGCGCTGTCACCGGACCCGGCTCGGCGTCGCGACGCCGCGCCAGGACACAATGCCCCCGCCGACGACAGCGGCGTCGACTCCCGGCTGATCGCTCGCAATCAGCCCCCCTGCCCCCTCGCCCCCTTGACAATTAAAGTGAAAGTGTGGCGGTGGCGGTACGCGCGCAATTAATCCGGTAATGGGTCGCGGGATTACATCCAGGCTGATTCCGTTCCTTTTTTTGTTCGGAACGTGACATCGAGCCCGGATTACGGCCGGAAAGCCCGCGCATTGTCTCCCGTCCCACAGTGGATTGAGTCAATAGGAGAGGTCGGACAAAATTTTGGAACTTTAAAAGCTTGGAACTCTGCCAGGGTGTCTACAGGTCCCGAAAGTTCCGAAAGTCCTGAAAAAGTCTGGATTTTGCATGACCGGTCTCGAAGTCAAGAATAAGTACGGAAATTTAACTCAGGGTCCCGAAAAATTTAAAAATTCACGGTTTTCACGAGTATAAGTGCAGTTATCAGTTGGAAAGGTGTCCCCGATTAGACATACATATCATGGATTCCTTTAGTCATCAGCAATTTTCATGAGGATAGATTCGATTTTTATTAAATTTAGCAGTAGGTAAGTGTAGACCCTGACTTGGCAAAAATACTCCGAGGGTCCAAAAAACGTTCTGAAAAGGTCCTGAAAAAGGTCCTGAAATTGGTTTTCAAAAACCTGTAGACACCCTGGTTAAATAAAAACTTTGAGGTTCTAAAATTGGTTCCATTTGGTTTCCTAGTGAAATTTTCTGTCAGAAGCACCCCTTTAAATTTAAAATGCGACAAAATAGACATAAAAATTTGGAGTTTTAGTCAAAAATTTTACGTTCGACTTATCTAATTGACTCGATCCACTGTGCGTCCGTGGCGTTGTGTCCGACAGAGGTCTGTCTGTGTCCTGGTGTTAGCTGTTGGTATTGTTGCATTTTACGATCGCGCTTGCGAACCTCGTTTCGGACTGAGAACAAAGAAGAAGAAAGGAATGGGTTTGTATCATTGTTTGCTCTGCACGGAAAAAAGAATGGTAGTGGATACCTCACTGTCTAGCAAAGGATGCGAGAATTTGGATTTTCCGCCAGTATTTTCATGGAACATCGGTGAAATTTTTCGTTTGGACTTTCAATGCAGCAATTTTTTTTATGAAATTTTCCCTCTCTGCCGCCGACGCAACACTTCTTCGGTTCGTATTTTCATGGACGTTGGGTTGTCAGCGACAGCCGCCTGGGCGGTGATCGATGTGGCTCGGTGCACAGTGGGACGAGGCTGTCGGAGAGATCGGACACGAATTTTTTTACGAAAAAACTGCACAATGTGATGTTTCCTTGTTTCTACTATAGATCTTTAAGAGCGATTTTTTAAGATGGAACCAAGGGAACCAATTTGAAACTTCTACAATTCATTCATACGTAGGGTGATTCAAGGTTAAATCGCTGGACTGCATGGAGGGGTGTGTTTATGGGTCAAAATAAGATTTTTCTCGAGCATGAAATTTTTCCCAAAAGTGCTTTTCAAGGGGGCTATACAGCCCCTTCTTCCCTCTAAGTTCTGTGAAATAAATTGTTTTTGATGCATTTTGGCAATGGTAATGCATCAAATCTCATTGAAATTGTTTTGCATTCATAATTTGATACAATAATTGTATTAGTAACATTGGAAAAATTTGGGTGGGGTGTCCTCAGACGTGTGAAGGTGGTATTTTGCAGATCTTCCGAAACCCCTATTTTAACTCCTTTTTCGATTTTTCCAAAATCACCAATAAATTCAGTATATCAAATTTTGGGCGCATACCATTTTTAATGAGATTCGATGCATTACCTTCGCTAAAATGCAGGAAAAACGATTAATTCCCTACAACTTTGGTAGGGACGTAGCGTAGCCTCCTTATATAGCTTTTGCGGAAAAAATGTCATATGATTGGTCTTTTTTGACCCATAAAAACTGCTTCTGAAGTTTGGCGGTTTAACTTTGGATCACTCCGTATATGCTTTCGAAGTTTCCACATTATGTCGGGCATTTTCCACTGTGCGCCGCGTCAGTTTCGTTAGGTCGTTATGTCGCTCCGATGCGGAAGCTCAATTACATTTAATTCGCAATCGATGACGATGACGATGATGATGACGGTCGCGGAGAGGCGATTCCGTCCCGTCGCTGGCGCCCTCCGAAAGGATCTCGGTGTCGCCGAGGCCCGAATTACGAGCGTCAATCAATAAAACTGCCGTACCAAGCTCCCGAGCTAAGCCAGAATGTCCTATGAGCTTTCCAATGTTGCCAAATCTCCCCACGATGAAAAATAATTTTCGAGGAAAACATAATATCCAAGGCGTAGGAAAACAGGGTGCCATCAGTCATAACTGCTAACCACGATATTAACAATTTTAGATGCATTAATTCAAAATTTCTCCTCATAGAAAAACACAGGATAGAATACATGAATATAAGTTGGGTTCGGTTGGGTCAAGCAACTAAACTAACTCCGAGGCAAAGTATGAAGTATCTAGCCAATATGAAGGCGCGTCAAATGGACGATTAAATAATGTGCAAATTTGAGCATTCTGATACATTTCCATTGACTAAAATTTCACGTAAAACACGATTCGAGCAACGAAAATTACTGAAAAAAGACTTCTGACTAAGATATCAACATTTCTAGTTGCATAAATTCAAACTTCCCCTCATAGAAAAAATATAAAGTAGAATATATGAATATAAGTTGGGTTCGGTCGGGTCAAGCAACTAAACTAACTCCGGGGCAAAGTGTGAAGTATCTAGCCAACATGAAGGCGCGTCAAATGGACCATTAAACAAGTTGCGAATTCAAGCATTCTGATACATTTTTCTTGGCTAAAATTTTACGTAGAACTCGATTCGAGCAACGAAAATTACTGGAAAAGCCTTCTGACTAAGATATTGACATTTTTAAAAGCACAAATTCAAGCTTCCCGCTCATATAAAACATACTTCATTGCAATCGCACATCATTATAAAAGCATAATGCATTCTTATTTGCACGACATAAATTGTTTGAAAATGCTGAAATCTCGAGTTATGTCCCGCAAGCTCCATCTCATCCAATCGTAAGGTTCTTCAATTATCCTTTCCTTCGGTGTGTCCTCTTAGCCGTTTTCTTCAGAATGTATATTTAATGGGGCATTTAAATCGTCGTGCACTTAGGTTACTTCCATTTTAATTCGGCCCTCGCGAGATTTTTTGAAACATTCTAAAGTCGGCGAGGATGGGGCGAAATCTTGTTTATAACGTGTCGTTTTTAGAACGTGGAAGTGAAGCGAAGCAATAATCATCTTGACTGGTCGATAACGATAATTACAGAAAGGTCCCACAGCGAGTGAACCGCGGATCCGGTAGGCACCCTGGAGTTGCCAAAATTCTCTGGAAGCATAATTTTTCATTAGTTCAATGTAGCTAAGATATCCTTCTTTTCTGGGCTTTTCATGAATAGGTGAATACAAATTGGTTTAAAAACCAACCTTGGTTGATGTTTCACATCACTTCAGGACAATAAGTGGGTTACAAATTCTTAAAAAGTTGAGAAAGACCCTGAGAGTCAGTATTTACTCGAATTAAAGAAAATCGGAAAATTTTGCCTCCAACCTTTGATATTTTCCAAAATACACTTTTGCTGTACTTTAATCCCTTTCTGTTGGCATTCGTGAAGTTTTAAACTTATTATGTCTTATCAGACACATTTTAGCGCTCAAAAGCCTTTGGAAACCGGAGAAAAATCGGGGATTCCCAAAATTCCAGGGACACCTTTTTCTTGCTACCTGGATCAAAAAAAATCTCCAATCTTGCATCAATAGGTCATTCGTCATCTTAAAATCACAAGTTTACCATCCAATCAGTATTCTCGTTTGCTCGCATGTATTTTATTTTGAGATTCGGGTCGTTTCAGGACCTCGCTAGAAAAGGAAAGAAGTATACGACTTAATGTCAGCAGAAAAGTATTGAAACTTCCGTTAAGATTCTCTTTTAAATGAAGTATAAGATCGGTCAAATCAAGAAAGTTTCTGCCTGAATCAGCGACTCTTTTCTTGGTAAAAGCATCTTTCCTCAATCTTGTACTGGTACTCATCAGATCGCAAAATTATTGACTCTAATAAAAATTTTTGAACCATTTGGCCTTGTTTTCCCTGCAAAATAGTGTGGACCCAGCACTATTAACCTTGTGACATCTTTCCCTCTTGATATTAGTACGAATTAACATAGTTGGAGGAGAAATCTTCAAGATAGGAAATTTAAGAATATTTCTGCTCAAATCAAGTCACTTTGATTCCGATGAAGATGCACTTTTTGGGTAGTACCCAGCGTCTCCTCACTTGACAACCGAGGGGTGATCCTGGTCAGCGCAGCAAATGAAAAGTGTGTTAAATCATGAATGCTCGTTTTTGAGCCGATGCAATAAGTCTGTAATTGCGGTGTAATTTCCTGCCGACACCGTCTTTTCATCGGGCCTGCTTTCGAGTGAATTAATGGGTCCAACGCTCTGCTCTGCTCCGACGCCCATGTCCATTCCTCATTCGCTCTGCTTCATCAGATTTTGTTTTATCGCTCCGATTCAGTTAGCTGTCTCTAATTCAACCGTACCTCCTCCTCTGCTCATGCACTGAAATTAAGAAGAGGAAAAAAAGTCGGTAAAATTATCAGCGCTTTGACGATCAACGACAGCTGTAACTACCAATTTATCCGAGTTAAATTACTGGATTTTGTGTTACCTCAAAAATCGTCGTTTTCCTCAGGAAAGAACGTAACTTCATTTCAATATTGCCAAGTACGAAAGTTTGCCACAAAAATGTTGCCAAAACATTTTCTGACTCTGCGACTAACACTTAAAGAACACAGCCAACAACTATATGAAAGAAAGGGACAAAATTTTAAAGTTTTGCTGCCTTACAATGGAAAAAAAACACATTGGATCCAGAGTCCAGACTCTTGAAAACATTGACAAGAAAAAATAATCTTGATCCAATCAGATTTAAGCTTAAATCAAATGGAAATCCGCTCAAATTTAGAGGCTTGGTTCTTGATTTAAGCAAAAATCCGATTGAATCAAGATCAAAAGTATTTTTTCTTGTCGATGTTTTTAAGAGCCTGGACTCTAGATCCAATGTGTTTTTTTCCAGTGAAATGCATTTTTATTGTATTTTATGTCATTCCTCCCATCCGAATCCATACACCGCGAGAATTCAGAGAAACCTCAGAGAGGTTTGAACATTTTTGTGCATAAGTTCGTGCTAATATCGGTATAACCTCTTCATTACATTTCACATTTTTCCCTCGTCAAAATTGCGGTGGGACAGGCCGCAGAGTGAGATTGTCAAAATGTACGTCGAGTCGATTTTGTGAGCGACAGCAAATTTCACAGTCGAACCTATCCGGTTGCGTAAGTAATTTCTCGGCAAATTTAATTTTCCGGCTCGACGCAGCCATTCTGTGTTTACGTAACTTGGCGCGTTGTATTTGCGTAGTTGAGTCGCACAGTTCCCGCCGCTCGCTTTGACATTCTCGGAGAAAAAACCGAATGAACAATTCCACGCCGCCGAATTTCCACCAATTAATTGCGAATTTTCTTGAAAAGCCGTTTTAGCGATTTTAATTCGCAATGCAATTCGCTATTTTGTCGTCTCCCGGACAAAGGAACGTAACTGCATTTCAAAGCTGCCAAATTTACTCAAACAATATAATTTATCACACAAATAAGCAAACACACTTTTTGTCCAAAATGTGTCTGATTCTCACATGAGATCAGAAGAAAAATCAGTGAAATTTTCAATTAGATTCTCCTGGTAAAAATGCAATTTGCGAGCTGGCAACATCGGAATGTAGTCACGTTTTGTCGTAAGGGAAATTTCATTTTGTGACAATTTCAGGGGAAAATATTAATATTCGTCCACGAAGATTCATATTTTAATCGGGGGAAATTTAGCAACCTCCGATATGGCATACACCCCTCTTCTTAACTTGCTCACTCTTATCACTTATTCTCTCCGTTCCATAAATTTCTCCGCATTCCTAGTCCAAAACTTCAAATTTTTGCAAATATCTCGCGCACTTTTCCCATCGCTCTCGCTGTGGAACGCAGGGATTGAATTGAACAAGTTCCATTACTTCGCGGGTCCGAACTTAGGCGCAGTGGAGAAATTCAGAGCCACTTTCCCCCTCCCCTTTTCCCTCATATAACTAATGGAGAATATCTGTAACTCCGTTGCATCCAGGCTTATTTACGTCACACGTCATTACGACGTATTAAATTAACGTGTTGCTACGTTTCATCCAGACGTATTGCAGAGTGCGCTTGATTCTTTGACGTTGTAATCGCTGTTCGGAGTAAACTAAGCGCCATAGCGATGGATGGCCAAATTGCAAAATCACGTATCTCCGTTTGCAACGTTGTTGACTTTCTGTCATACTTAATTTTTTCTTTTGGAATCTAATCAACATTTTGAAAACTATGTTTTAATCTTTCTCCCTTATTAGCTGAATATTCCGTAGAAATTTCTAGTTATAAACTCGACTTGATTTTCTCCGAAAAAACAAATTAGGAGCGAGAGTTTTGAACACTGCAATAGAGATATATGGTTTCACACTTTAGTCATCGATGTAAGCAACTTGAAGTCGTATTGAATCACTCGATTTTAGTCAAAAATATTTCATGCATGTGGGAACATCCTGGACTCTGAAAGAGAAGTATCCTTGTTAAATTGTTTCTTGGAAGATTAATAGGGTCTGCAACTTTTTAGGAGCGTTCTTAAATTACTTAACTTTTCCTATAAAGGTACTCTATATACACCCTGCATCGCTGTATTTCTCAAGAGTGAAAGGGAGATTTTAAAAATGGCTAGTGGCCCTCTTTTGGATTTCGGAGGAAGAGGCTCACTTTTCCTGTGTATATTTGTCATTTCTGGCGCCAACTTGGATCGAGTCTCGAGTCAGCGATCGGGGCTTTCGATTTCGTGGTTTCTGGGCTCTGGGCCCCGCGGGCCAACAAACGGACAATCGGACACGGAACTCTGAGCCGGGGCACCCAGTGCAATGGGGGGGGGGGGGGGCGCTAGAGAGCAATAAACCTGAGCCGCGAATGCTGTTTTTAGCTACGGCCGAGTGGCAGACAACGTTGCCGCAAAAGAGCCTTATAAATATTTTATTGTTTTGTTCGTACACGCGGTGGAAAATTAAATTGTCCTCAAATTTTCCTGGCATCCGGGACCATATGATAGTTTTGATGCCAAAAAATAACTATTTTACATTCAAGTCTTATGTACTTACCCATTGTATCATAAATACGTCCAAATTATCAGAAATTTTAGTCATAGTAGCCCGAGACATGGAATCCCAGTGCAGATTATACATTCTTGATTCCCATCCTCCTCCACGTGAAGAAAATCCCACGGATAAAATTTTTTCGAGAAACCGTAAAAAGGTAAAAACTCGAGAAGCTGCGTAAATATTTTGCTTTAAACTTTCAAAACTTCATATTTAATCAGATTCTTAAAATTGTAATAACACATTTTTAATTTGCCCCGTCAATACCCGATCTCGCAAGCCAAGCCCGCGTGAAAATTGTAGACAATTCTCGGATTTTTTTTTTTGAGGGGGGCGACGTCCGGCACATAAATTTCCTCCCTTTTCTCTTTTCTTTTTTTCTCATACAAAATTCAACGGCAACACCGAGTTGGGCGAGGTTCCGCTCTGGAGATCGTATCAAATCCCTCGAAGGACGGGTACGCAGATTCCCGAGGCCGGCACCAATTGCCAACCGTGACGAATCTCCCCCATAGTTTTGCCAAATTTCGATCCCGCAGGTTGGCAACGCCGCTGCGGGCCCGGTATCGGAGCTTTAGCCCGAGGGAGACAGTGGCGCTTCGCTACCGAAAGGAGAGCAGGAGCTAGTCGCTTTTGAAGCTGCCAACGAATAATTGGACGTATTTCTATCAAACGGAACTATGTGCATTAAGGTATGAGCCCTGAGACCCATAAGCATGCGCATAACAGGGCTCGCTTCATAATGCACATAGTTCCGTTTGACAGAAATATGTATAATTAGTCGTCATCTATATTGCCGTACTAAGGCAGAACGTCGTATGAGCCTTCAGACGTTGCAAAATTCCGGACTTGCAGGGGTGGTGCGAGACTTTTGGATCACCCTGTATAATGATCAGCAACCTGTGTAATATTGGCAGAGCGAATGAGTCCTTTGAGAGAATTTCAAGACTTTAATATTTAGTTTCCTAATTTGAAGTATTATCCTCTGATTCCACAACCGAGTTCTCATTAGTAAATGGTTGAGGCTCGTCACGAAACTGCCGAGGAGCAAGGCTGCCGTGCTAAGGAAGAACGCCGTATAAGCCCTTAGACGTTGCCGAATTTCCTTTGATAATAACCTAATATTCTAGGAAAATTTTGAATATTCTTCTTCAATTTCTTCAGACAATTTTGTCAGCAATTTTATCTAAGACGTCTGAAAATTTCAAGGGTATAGACGCATAATTTTCCTCATAAATACGTTTTTTACCCAGGTTATTTAGGCAACTCTCAAATGGACGTATTTATGCTAAAAGGAGATATGTGCAAGTGGAAAGATGGGGTGTGCTCGTTAGTTGGGTCATAAGAAACAATGTAAAAGTGGATATAGCTCCTTTTGAGAAAATTGAGAAGCGGGATTTGACATTAAATCAAAAGGAGCTAAACGCCAAAATATGCTAACTCATGAGCCGCGGGCATGGCAAGAGAGCGTTGTGGACAGGGCTCACGAGTTACAGCGCCCCGACGACCATCTCCCCGTCGTTAGAGTGCGCACTCATTGCCGCTGACGTCACTGGCGCTTTATATTCCCCATTCATTCTTATGGCCCGACCACTAACGAGCACACCCCATCTTTCCACTTCCACATATCTCCTTTTCGCATAAATACGTCCAAATGTTCGTATGTACGGCGTTTTTCCTGAGCACGTCAGAAGTTGCGTCTATCTTGAATTTTTAGTTTGATTTCGTAACGGCGGATCATATGGACGTATTTCTGCCAAACGGAACTATGTGCACTAAATCATGAGCCCTGAGCCCCATAAGAATATAAGTATATTACGGCTCACGTCATAATGCACGTAGTTCTGTTCGGCAGAAATATGCCCATAAATACGTTTTCCCATTAAATTTTCGAGCTTTCCATTCGGACCATCTCGTTATCATCTGAGCCACGGGTAAACTGCAGCGACAACATTGCTCGGAGTGTCATCAGTGGGCACGCGGCTAATCTGATCAACATATTGTTGCAGTTACTCGAAGAATCATTTCGAAGACAATGGCGGCTCGCCTGGCGATTAGATCTGTCCCATCACCATCTGTCGGGCTTCAGGTAGTCGCCAGTAGCGCATTGTTCCTCTCATTCATCAGCCTCTCTTATTTTCAGCTCTCGTCGCTAGCGCCACATCGCGTCGCGTCCGGATCTGGACCCACTTTCCTTCATTGACGTCATCGGATCGTTGTCGGATTCCACGAAAATTCTTTTAATTTCTCTGGAAACAGTCGTAGGGTGCCCTCTGCCCCGGAGAAGTCTGGTTTTTAAGTCATGGGGTTGGTTTTTCCACCGTACTGACATGTACTTAGGACGAGTATCGACTCCACTTAAGTCGGGTTTCGTGCTTCTGATTGGCCGGTGGTGCGATTTGAATGCATCGATGGATGTTGTACCTCCATGTGAAACAGCCGATAAAATTCGGCCTCTTGTCTCATGTATGTAGTTTTCTAGGAAGTATTTCTATTTTCTTCCTACTTCCTCGTTCTTCTAAAAAAATTAAGGGTATTTGTCGATGACACCCCAGACATATTTTAATTTTCCTCTCTAGACGAAGTTTCAGGGTGCCCACTGCCCTCGAAAATCGTGGAAAGTTTGGTTTTGAGTCCTTGAAACGTCTGCACAGAAAAAAATGGATGGTGCTGACGACAGAACCTTTTGTTCATACGGCTCCCACAGTTTCTTTGTTACACTTACAGAAATTTTCTGTTGTGAGAACAGAACTTCTGTCGTGGGAACAGAGCACTCTGTTCCCACGACCAAAAGTTCTGTAAGTGTAACAAAGAAACTGTGGGAGCCGTATGAACAAAAGGTTCTGTCGTCAGCACCATCCATTTTTTTCTGTGTGCCCTTCAAGGAATTATTCCCATTTTCCACCTACTGCCTCCTTTTTCTGAAAAAAAAAGAGAAATTTGCCGATGACACACCAAAAATATTTTGATTTTCCTCTCTAGAAGAAGTTTTACTTTTAGGGTGCCCACTTCCTTCGAAACTCTTGAAAATTAGAGTTTTCGAGTCTTTGAAATGTGTCATTTTCAAGGAATTCTCTCCACTTTCCGCTTCCTTCTTTATCTAAAGAAAAATGAGAGGAATTGTCAAAAGCTAACCAAAAAATGTTCAATTCTCCTCTTGAAAGAAGTTTTAGTGTTGCCTAAGTGTTTATGCCACTGCGTGAGAGTTCAAAATCGCAGTTCCTTCATTTAGGCGAGTAGGCAAAAACATTTCCTACGAGTTAAAATAGTGGCATGCTGAGATATTTCCCCGATATATCACGTTCTCTCGCTGTGACACTTCGCAAAAGCCAGCCAGTTGGACTATATTCCGATATTCAGCATCGCCTCTCCCCTCCTCGTCAGCAGTGATGAACGGCTCACGAAACAACCGAGAAAATATGCATGAGCCTCACGATTTTGATGCATTGCGCCACACCGTAGCGCCAGCTTATGACTCGTCAAATAGTGCTTTACCAGAAAAACACGGATTTCGATTGCAGTGTTTCATACTTTCGGATCTAGTTTATTTTCTCTGATCAAAACGAACCAATTTTAATGGTGGGTCTGTAGATCCCTAGTTCGAATCTCGACGATGGCGGCATTTTTACGGGACTGACAAGTGGACCGCGTATAGCTGAAAGGAACCGAGCTACCTAATATCAAAAACAATGTAATGGAAAATACAACCCAGATACGCGGGGGGAGAAGATCTGACGTCGTATGGCCTGCTATAGATAAGATAGATTTGCAACGTCGCAAATCAAGATGCGTGTTCGTCATAAATAAATATGCTTCGTTTGTTACTAAAGCTGTCTCAGTTCCGGTCATACTTACGTAGTCGTCTTAGGGTGGAGCATCTTCTCGTCCCATTGAAGTGTCCAAAAAATGTTAGCCATGGAACGATTATTATTCAGTCACGCGCTGATTCAAATCGAGCATCGTGTTGCCTTATTTACAAAAGTAAACTACCTATATAAATTAACCCCACAGGTTATCTTCGACCAACTTGTACTACCCTATCTTGAGAATGTCGAAATTTTGTAACTCTGCAATGTGCAGCCTTAACTTTCATGACGCGTTGTGTTCGAAATCTTGTCCTTGGACCATGTCCTTTTCACACGCGGAAAGGAAGAAATCTACATGAACTTTCGAATATTGTTCAATTTCATACGATTAAATATTTATTTTCTAGGAAAATTAATTTTCCTTGAAACATCCAGATAATATAAATCCAATTCTCTGAAAAATCGGAAGACGAACATTCGCGGGTCTTCCTGGAAATTCGTGGAAATTTTGCAATGTCGAAGGCTTTTACGGTGTTTTTCCAGAGCATAGCAGTATTGAAGCAGCGTGCACACACACCGAACATCGAACGGTGAAGACGCACCCAAGACAGGTCGTAAGTTATCGGCTAATACGGCCGAGTTCAACAGCGTAAATGGCGTATCTCGTCGCCTTCCTGACGCAAGGACCTAACTACACTTCGCGGTGAGCCCTGTCGTCCATATAACTCAATACTTTTCCGGGCTCGTCTCAGTGCGTAGTTACGCTCTTTCGTCAGCCAAGCGACGATCTGCGTTCCCATCGGAGTTACACCCTTTTTAGCCGCTTAGCAGAATATTCATCGCTCCTTTGATTTGACATAAAGGCGTATCTCGATTTCCGTATGAGCCCCCGAAATCATAGATTCGTATGTAAATCAGGGCTCATGTGGAAATTGAGATATGCCCTTACGTCAAAGTAGCGACCTATTAGGTGTGTCTTTTCAGCTCGCTCTGTCAGGTCACGAGGCAGCTTTTATTCTGCTCAGCTTTTACTCAACTCTTGCTCATTGTGTCGGCGCGGAGCCATATACTGCCGTCCTGAGGAAAAACACCGAATGTGCATTCAAATGCTGTCGGGTACCCGCCAATAAACTAAACATTTTTTAGAAAAATGTGTGTTTTACCCGAAGTTAGTCTCGAATCGAGTCGTTTCCTTGCCGAAAAAACTCAACTTCATTCTAAGGTTGCAAAATTGCCGCAAGAAATTCAGTTTCTTACAAAAATGTACCTGTGCCACTTTTGTTGAAATGTGTCTGATTTTATGGGAGATCGGACGAAAAAGCAATGAATTTTATACACGGTGGTCTTAAATGGACGTATTTCTGCTAAAATGAACTATGTGGCACGAAAACCCTTTGCGCATAGCTCCTTTTAGCACAAATCTGCCCAAATAAGCGCGTAATCTTCGTTTCAGCGTCTGAAACTGAGAGAGGCGAAATATGAACGATGAAAGGGGGTATGCATAATTGTCATGCTAAGCAAAAACCCCGTATGTGTATTCAAATATCGCCAAATTTCTTCCGAATAAATGGACGTATTTCTGTCAAACGGAACTATGTGGATTATGACGTGAGCCATGTCATGCATATATTCTTATAGGTCTCAGGGCTCACAAATTAATGCACCTAGTTCCGTTTGGCAGAAATGCGTCCAAATATTCACTTCAAAGGAAAGTTGTGCGCATATTTTTCACTTGAAATTTTCAGATATTTCAGATTAAATCGCGAATAATATTTCCTGAAAAATCAGAAGAAAAATATCCACAATTTTCCTCGCGATTTCGTGATTTAACAACAGAAATTTGGTAACGTCTGAAGGCTCATACGGCGTTTTTCCTTAGCATGGCAGAAGAGAGCTGCCGTGCCAAGGAAGAACGCCGTATGAATCTTCAAGCGTTTCCAAATTTTCTTCGATAAAACACGAATTTCCTTGTAAACTTATGAATATTTTCCTTCCAATTTTCAGATAATTTTTTTTGCAATTTCATCTAAAGTTCCTGAAAATTTCAAATAAAAATATTCATAACATTCCTCAAAAATAAACATTTTAGCGGAGGAAATTTGGGAACGTCTGAAGGCTCATACGGCGTTTTTCCTCAGCTCGGCAGAAGAGAGCCTAGCGCGAGCGGGCATCGGCCCGGGCTGGGAGTAGGATGACTCCGCGACTTCGCTACACATACTCATCGGACGAGCCGTCACGGTGGCCGGTTTTTTCAAAAAAGCCTTAATTTCGCGTTAATTTCACGGTGGATCCGAGGGCTTTCGGTGGCGACCCGGCAACAGGGTGGCAATCCGCGAGCACGCAGAACCACCAGCCACCACGTTGGCCTTGAGTCATGGAAATAACTCGTCACCTGCCGTTGGCCTAGAGTCTAGAGCTTTTTTTTCGCAGTCTCGTCCTTCGTGCGCCGCATTTTCCGCCTTCGGGCATCCTAGGGACAAAGAGAGATCCTTTCCTGGTGGCTCGCCGGTGGTGGAGGCTTTTACTTTCGGGACCCCAACATTCAACCGTTGACTTGCATCTTTGTTGGCTGGTGAGCAGTGTTTGAAACTCACAGGCGCCAACGGGCCAAATGCGCCTAAAAAATCGGTCATGGCGCCTAAAAAATGAAGGCTCTGCGCCAACGTGGCCCCCATAAACTGGATTTTCATAGAAAGTTACATAAAGAAAGAAAAAAAAAATCCATATGAATTGTAAAAACTCAGAATTTTCAGCACTACTAGTGAAAGCTTTTTCTATTCTTCGCGATTTCATTGTTAGTGCTTTTGTCTTCTCCAAGTTCAGGCTACTCACTAGTTCTGTTACAAAAACATCTTGCGTCTAACTTTCCACTAAATGCACCGTAATATATAGGCCAAAAGTCAATTTGGCCCCTTAAAAATCTTCCATGGCGCCTAAAAATCGGGCTTGATGCGCTACATGGCTCCTAGATTTCAAAGGTGAGTTTCGAACAATGCTGGTGAGCGACGTGGCGAACCCAGAGACGAGAGAGACCATACATTGGCACCTTTGCAAGGGGCGAAGCTTATGCAGGGTGCCTAACTGCCTACAAGTACTGATTTTTAAAGGACGGTCCGGAAGTGCTGAAAAAGTGCGGAAATTCCGCAGGAAGGTCCGGAATTTTTGTCGAAATTTGAGCGAGAAATTTAAATTCTGGACATTTTTCGAATTAGGTTTAATGAAGGTACTTAACAATTACTGAATGTCTCTGGTTAGGACAGGTACCGAATTTCATGGAAATGTACTGAAAAAGTACTGTCAAAGTACTGATTTTTGGCCAACCTGTTTTTGTAGACTTGGAGGCGCTCCCGCTTTAAAAAGATTAGCCTGAGTTGACTGTAGCGCCTTGATGCAACTATTCGTGTTCCACGGATGTGCGTGTTGCATATTCAAAAATTGTAGGCACTTTCGCTTCACTCACTGGTGCAGCAATGCACAAGACTCGTCAGTTGTAGCACTCTGCCTGAGTACGAAAAAGGGAGAGTTTACCAGTAAGCGACACGACGTCTGAGTATCTAAGGTCATTAATTGAATCAGTCAGTCGTAAAAAGACTCAAGTGCCAGAAATGAAAACACGAATAAAACATTCAAAACTGTAAAAAGCGAGTCGTTTTTAATCGTACATTATATTATACAAAATATAATTTGATCAATCGCTTCACTAACTAAGAGCTTTGAACTTTAGAACGGGTCGATCAAAATGTTCTTTTACTGTTTTTCCTGTACGGTTATTTTTTGCGCCTGAGTCTGAACCTAAAGTGACCGATTCAAACCGGTCAACGTCTCGACCTGCGAATACTACACCAAGTCGGTCGCGGCGCCGTGATACAACTATTAGTGTTCTACGGATGTGCGTGTTGCATGCTCAAAATTGAAGGCGTTTTCTCCTTTCTCTGGTTTGAGAATTGCGCGTGAGTTGTCGTTAGTGATACGCAAGTCGATCGCGGCGCATTGATGCAACTATTCGTGTTCTACGGATGTGCGTGTTGCATGCTCGAAATTGAAGGCACTTTCTCTTTTCTCTCGTTTAAGAAATGCACGTGAGTCGTCGTCAGCGATGTACAAGAGAAAATTGGGCAACACGACTTACAGTTAGGCTCGTTCCGATGGTTAAATCCATCCAAATGATCATCGAGGGAAAACTCGAGAGAGGTAAACGTGCCGAGCTCTGGGACGAATCTTGCAAAAAATTCCGAGCATGATGCGCGAGCACTCGGAGATTTCCTCCGGGACCAACTGTCTACTCAGCCGTGCTAAGGTGAAACGGCGTATGCGCCTTCAGACGTTGCCACATTTCCTTCGAAAAAACGGATTTACTGGAAAAATTCTGAATATTTTTCCTCCAATTTTTCAGGCAATGTTGTTCACATTTAATCCAAAGTATATAGAAACCTCAAGTAAAAATGTGCACAACTTTTCTTAGAAGTGGCTATCTTGGCTGGAGAAATTTGGCAATTTTTCGAATGCTCATATGACGTTTTTTTCTCAGCAGGGTAGTATTCTGCGGAGGAAGAACCTCGTGTATCCAACGAAAAGCGGATGTACATCTGCGGTTCTTTCGAAGCACGACAGATGGAAGGGTAGTAAATTTTTAAGGCACGAAAACGAGGTCGAGCCAGCCTTGCCTCTTGCGGGACAATGGCAGCCCATCATAGACGAGTTGGAGTGAAAAATGGCACAGGCTCCTGTCAACGGTCGAACCCTTTCACTGCATGAGCCGACGTGAGCGATAAAAACGCGCCTGGCCTGGTCGTATCGATTATTCTATATCGTTGCCACTCTGACGTAAGAGCGTATCTCGATTTTCGCGTGAGCCCTGTTTTTTGTATAAATTCAAGCTTTCTGGGGCTCATACGGAAATCGAGATACGCCCCTCCACCAGACGAGCGACGATATGAATCTGTGAGGGAGCCGCTCTACCGTGTCAAGGAAAAAACCTATATTGAGAAACTCACTTGAATTTTGCATTGAACTTGATCGGGAAAGATGAAATGCATCTACTGTTCATCCTCCTTCACCCGATTCGATGAAATTCTCGTGAAATATCAGTGCTCCCATTTCCCGGAACTATTTCCGAATTCCGGAACTTCTGAGATTTTCCTGAATTTTTACCGAAACTTTTGAAACTCCCGAAACGTTCCGGATCTTTTGCATTTTCCGGAAATTTCTCGGAACTTTTGAAAAATTCTGAAAGAAATCCCGGAACTCTTGACGGTCACGGAGTGGAGGAAATTTGAACGGAAAAGTTTCGAATCCCGGAACTTTTGACGCACATGAAGTGAACTGCATTTTGCAATTTGGAACCATAAATTCTGGCTCATCTGAAAAAACACTTATGTGCATAGGGAAACTAATGGCACATACGTTGTTTTTATACCGGGCCAGAATTCATAGTTCCAAGTCGCAAAATGCAATCCAAACGGGAGCACTGTGAAACACTATCAAATTAAGCATGAGACTTCGTCGTAATTTTATCAGAATGCTTTGAATTATTTCGTTTTTTAAATGCAAGTGAAATAGAGGTTTTAATTTAAGCATAACTGTGCCTCTATTTTGCATGGCAAAGCGGTCAAATTTTTCCGCCGAACTGCATGACGTCATGGCTAATCCCTCGCGTAACATCTTAATTTCAGCTCGGCAGGGAAGCGATCCGTCGAATGCGCTGATGCGCCGCGCGCCGCAACGGAGAACGCTCGGCTGAGCGCTCGTAAAACTGCCGTGCTTAGTAAAAACGACGTAAGATCATTCGAGCGTTGCCAAATTTCCTCTCAGAAAATATTCATGTCCGAAGAAAGTTCTGAACATTTTTCCCTGAAATTTTCAGCCTTTTCAGATCAAACGAAGAAAATCCTCTGAAAAATCGGCGAAGAAACATTCACAAATTTTCATTAAAATTCGTGATTTATCGAAGGAAATTTGGCAACCACTGATGGCTTATACGTCGTTCTTACTTAGCGCAGCAGAATAGAGGATCGCCCGTCATTTTTGCCCCCTCGTAAAAGCGGGCCAATGACCGTAATTACACAGCGCCAAAAACTATTCTCTTTGATTTACCACTCTGCATATCCCCCTCCCCCCTCCTTTCCTCTCGGGCCTGCTACTGTGTTATGCTGAATTTTTGCTCCGGATTCGAGAAGCGCGTGTCTTCTTCGCGCATGGCAGCATCACGTCGCACAATGGAGCGAGTCAATAGGAGTAGTCGGACAATATCTGGAAACTTTGAAAGCTTACATTTTTGGAAATACGAAACAAAAAAGTTGAAATGTGGTTTCATTTGTTTCTTCGTGAAATTTCCCTTCAGAAACACCCCTTGGAATTGAACATGTGACGAAATTAACATTAAAATTTGAAATTTTAGCCAAAAATTTCATGTCTGACCTCTTCTATCAGCTCGTTCCACTGTGCGTCGGCCAGCGTTAACGTTTTCCGCCTCGATGATATTCGAAGCTCGTGCTTGTCGCTATCATTGTAGAGAAGATAGGATGGCCTTTCTGGTCTAGGTATTGCATATTCTCGGCCAAAATTTTTGATACTTGAGACCTTTACGATGGTCGACAGTTCAGGGTTCAACGTTTCCCCATCTTCTCAAAACTGTGATGATTTCTGAATTTTGAGTTTCTTTCGTCCGCAGCCTCGCGTGTTTCCATCAACGTAAGTCTCAGACCAGAGTTTTCGGCGGACTAGAAAACTGGAACAGTAAGGGGGATTCGGAGATTCTATGGCAATCTGGAAAAGTCAGGGAAAATCGGGGAATTCTCAAGAAAATGGTAATTCTCGGTCAAATTTTGGCTAAAGTGATAGTTAAAAGGAAAAAAACATTTTATTGGAATTCTTTATCAAATGCTGTATCAAAAGTCTGGGAATTCGAAAATTTTTTAGTCGGGGAAGAACAAAAATAGTCAAGGAAAGGTCAGGGAATCGGAAAATTAAGTTATTATGGAAACTCAGGCCCAGGACTATTTATTCACTTCAATATTGTAAGGTGCGCTGGAAGTAAACAAAGATTGCGTATTCCAACAGATTTTGCTGCAATGTTGGTTCCGTGTTACTTTTTTCCCAGCATGAAAAGTGAAACGACTGCGCCTAGAAATATTACTGCATGTGTGTACATGTGTATGTATGTCTGCGTTTCTTTATTTGTGTTTTCTCGGAGAGAGGGAAGTAGATTTTAGCCCGGAGTTTGCCCGGTTTAGGGAAAGTTTCCTCGGTAATAATCCCTCTGGTGTATACTTCACAGAAAAAAAATCCGATCGGATGCATAAGAAACGTCCTACGCATCTTTTTCCGATACAGTGGAATTCTTGCTTCGCAGTAAGGAACTACAATTTTTGGCTCATTTTAGAAGCAACGTGTGCCATTCGTTTCTCTATGCAGATATGTGCTTTAACCGATGGGTCAGAAATGTTAGTTCCTTACTGCAAACTGACGTCCAATCTTGTCGCAAAGGGAAATCCAGTGCGGAAAACTTTCATCGGACTTTCTCAGCAATCCAAACGGAGATCGTCCCCGACGAATAAAACAAGGGCTGAATTCGAAGCACTATCGCGGAGATCCGTCCTCACATTGTTTCAGGATTATTTCGTCATTGAGTGTGTTGTTTGCGAGCATGTGTTAGTTATTCCGAGTGTTGTCCTATCACTCTGCCAGCTTTGTTACTCAAAATGGGTTTTCGTTTGTTGCAGGGGTGCTGGAGATGGCGGCAGCCACCGAGAGCACAATCCGATTCAGCGGGCACACGCTCGATAAAGCGACGAAAGCTAAAGTCATGTTAGAAAATTATTATAGTAATCTCCTAGTTCAACACATTGAGCGCAAACAAAGGTGAGTTCAAACCTCTCTATTATTTTTACGTTTTAATCCTCTTACAGCCTTGATCCTCCGCCCCTTCTCCCTGTTCTCTTGCCCTCCCTGGTTTTCCCTTCTTTTTCCGGGTTGTACATTTTCGACTCTAAAACCGAAAGCAAATCCTGCTGTACCTCCGGGCTGATTATCGAAGTTGATAGACACAGCTGTAGACAGAGAAAACAAGGGACAACGTAGCGATCCTGTAGATTGAAACGGATGATTGTTTTTAACTAATGGGCGAAACAACGGACTAACTAAGCGGTCTCTCGTGAGTTGCAAAATATCTAGTCTTTACCCGCTTTCACCAATAAGATCGCTCCATTTTTCATTTGCTTTCTTTTTTTATCGATTTAATATCAATTTCAATAATCAGTCCGTAGGGCCTAATGTGTGTTATGCATATTCGGACGTTGTAAAATGACCTCTGATAAAAACCGAATTATTCTCTGGATAATATATTTAAGTAATAGAAAATTAGAAATTTTGATGCTGAACCGTGACATCTCCTTTAAGTTCTCAGATTTTGAATATGTTTAATTTCAGGGGACTTGGCACAAAAATGTTTTGGTCTAAGGCATTTTTATGAAAGAAAATGCAACAAAAGCAACAACAACTACCGAAAAAAAAACATTGAAAAATCATGAAAAAGTTAGAGAATGTCATGCTCAGGAACCCTAAAAAGTCATGGAAAAGTTAGATATCTTTGATTCGCAAGTAAACTTGTCACCTTAAAGAACAAATGGACTACATTTTGCGATTAAGAACGATTATTTTCTGCTAACTTTAGAATCAGCTTATGTTCGATTAGTTTTCCTATGCAGATAAATGCTTTTCTCTTACGAATGACTCAGGGATTGCAGTTTCTAACTGCGAAATGTAGTCCAAAGTAGGTTCACTCCTAACTATGAACATGACCCAAAATCGGATCGCATTTAGCAATTTTAGGAACCATACATTTTCTGGCTCATCCCTTATTACAACACCCATGTGCGAAGGGAAACTACATACGGGGGACATACATTGTTTTGTAAACCGAGCCAGAAATTGCAGTGCCGATTCGCAAAACGTAGTCCAATTTGCAATGCCGAGTACTTTCAATAGAGATAAATGGAGGAAAAGCAGGCATGGGAACTCGCGAGAGTGGCCACTGTCGTGGATCCACGTTTCGGATTCCCACAGCCGGAGACGAAGAGGTGGGTCAAAAGGTAAACTTACCCATCACCGATCAGCGACCGACTTTCCGTCATCACGATTCGAGGCAGCAGTCGCGTCCCCTCGGTCCGCGCGCTAAAATATTCGAGGCCACAGTCCAATCGTTCGAAGCTAAAATTTCAAATGCTTTTCACGATGAACTCTGAGCGCCATAAAAATGCCCATGAACTAGGGATCATCAGATGGTGGACATGCGCGGTTTTAACATCCATCGATTCAGTTTCGGTGCCGTTCGATCGTGATCGTGAGCTTCAGATTACCCCGAATGATCACGCTTTGGAATCCCAGATTCGGAGATTCATCGTCCCTAATGTCAGCAAATCAAGGAGATGTTTAGACTTGTCCGATTTCTCCAGTCACCGAATTGAGGGTGGTATTCACCATGGTCGTTCCTTAAAAAGCTCCTTTCCGAAGGAGAATGCAAATGATTGAATATATTGTGATGAAGGTTGAAACGGGGGTTGTTATAGACTAAGGGGGAACTTGATGGCTAAACAGGGTTGCCATGCACAGTCAGGGAATACCAGGGAATTCCAAGGAACTTAAAAAACCAGGGAAAACCGTGAAATGTTGGAGACTTTTTGAAAGTCAGGGCAAACCTGAAAATGTCTGGAAAGATGACGAAAGTGTCAATTCACTTTTATTTGCTCTCTAGAATATGGGTTTAACTTATCATACAACAAATTTTGCCCGAAAACTATTTCAAATTACGTCTTTTTAACGATCTGGCATTATTTCAATTGTCAGGGGGATTTCACTCAAATGTGTCAAAGGAATTAGGGAAATTTCAGCGAATTAAATTTTCTAAATTTTGCGGCAACCCTGAATAACTATATGGTCTCTTGTGGGATGCCGTTAGTTAGCACCCACCTCCACGTACCTCCTTTGTCCATTGCAACCACTCGCTTCCACCAAGAGGATCGCCCCATTTCCCCTTTGTCCTCTTCGTCTATCGCCTTGTCTATCAATTTCAATAATCAGCCCGCCGGAGTGAGGAGCACTCCGAATTTCACTCCGAATGGACTACAATTCGCAATTCGGAACTACAATTTCTGGCTCATCCGTAACAACCCTTATTTGCATAGGTAAAATAATGTTATATACGTTGTTTCTAAACTGAACCAGGTCTTGTAGTTCTTAATTACAAAATGTAGTCCAAATGCTCTAATCTCTCCGCAATTTTGTGACGGTACCGCGGAAGCGTATGCATGGAGAGCCAGCCGGGTAAATATGGGTCGCCGCGGTTTATTTAAATCCACACATGCTCAACAACTAAGGGTTTAAAGGATGGGAAGGGGGGTGGGTGGGTTGTTTCCATCTGTCCGACTGGAAACAATCAATTAATTCGAATCCACGTCGCGCCGGCCGGATTGTCGTCGACTGGTACGGCACGGTCTGGCTGCCAAAAAAATCGTTTCGTTCGTAAGTTGGTTGGATTCGTGAGCGGTCGGTCTCCGGCGGGGATTTACGATCAAGCGGGATCGATCGATTGAACCGCAACGGAAGTGTTTTAATCTTGACGTCATGGTGAGAGTTTTTCTGAAGGCAAGTCTGCAATGATAGCGAAGAGAGCAGTAAGTGCAAATATGAAGTTTTGAGAAAACCAACGGCGTGGCGTGAATTGCGATATATCGATTATTATGCCATTCAAACCTATGGAAAAAGATCGATAAATAGGTGTTCGCAGCGAACACCTTAATAATCGATTCTTTACCATATGTTTAAATGGCATAACAATCGATATATCGCAATTCACGCCACGCCACTGGAAAACGGGCTCAGAAGTGTAAGAGCGGAAAATTGTATTGACAGCAGCCTCCGTTCTTTCTCAAATTGCCACTAATCGTCCGAAAGACTCCTTGAAATCGTTTGGATGCTTAAAAATCGACCGATTTTATTTTAATTACATAAAAAGGGTATTTTTCATTTTCGTGCTAGGTTTTTGTCAGGCAAGACAGACGTAAGTTCTATCTTCTGCATGCTTTCGTGGTTGCGTTTTGGACAAACAAAAAACACATCTTCGAGTTAGGAATTGGCAGAAGAGAGCCCTTATTTGTATTCCATGGACCGGTGGCGAGGCGTGAATGATCGATTATCGATATCTCTCCATTTGAAGACGTGGTAAAGAATCGATTACTAAGGTGTTCGTTGCGAACACCCTGTTTATCGATACTTTTCTATAGGTTCAAATGACAGATCAATCGATATATCGCAAAGCACGCCTCGCCACTGCCATGGACGCCCCCAAGACGGGGAACTGATCTATGCTAGGTTTCCCGCGGACCCCTCCTCGATGTTCCCGTCGGCATGAATGAAATGAAACGGGCCCAATTGAGTCGTGGCTCCGCGGTGCGTTTCCTGTTTCTGGCGTAATCATGAATGAAATCGCATCGTAATGATACGGACTAACGATAATTCGAAGCTCGGAATCCGTGACCGAACCCTCCGAACAGGTGCGCCGCCGCAGCCATTTCGCTCCCCCTCCAACACAAAAACGTATCTCAATTTCCCGTGAGCCCTGATTTTCATATTAATCCAGGTTCTCTAGGGCTCATGCGGAAATCTAGATACGTCCTTACGTCAGAGCTAGAAGGACGACGACTTTTTCAAACCAGCCGGGGCGCTCATTTTTCGCACCTACGTGTTACCGTTGAATATTCTCAGCCGATCGTATAATGAGCGTAGCCTTCTAATTGATTCGCTCGAAAATTGATGTCTGTGTTAGTAGTTCTCCTGACGTAAGAACGAAACTTCCTTTCAACTATGCGAAATTTCCACGCTCGGATTGATCTTTTATTGCGAAACTGTTGGGCATTTTCAACTGAAATTTGCGTAGATTTTTCTTAAAAGAACAAGCAAAAATCAGCTACATTGGTGGTATTTGCCGAGTCATATTCCTATAAAAATTGAATAATTCGAGTCAATTTTGGAGCCTTAAAGTGGCTTTACGTTCCTTCTCCTAGGGAATGACTTATCGTGGCTAAGTGTATTGCTTTCTGAAGAGGGACATTCTAAATTCTTTCAATTGTTCCTAGTTTGTGACCATACTATCGGAAAGGAACTTGGTCCACTAATACTCGAAATTAAAACAAATTTGGGGCATCTCATAATGCTCGAAGATGTGGAACAAAAAAATAGTGTATTTTCCTCGGAAATTAAACTAAAAAAGACTCTTCAACAAAGTTCACCTTAATAGGGATTAAGTCCATTGATTCTAATACTCAATCGGTTTCCAAAACCAAAAGTGGATGAAATTTCAATTTGTACCGAGAGATTATTCTTGCAAAACATTTCCAAAGGTAACCGGACTCACCCTCCGTACTAGGGATCATCCCCCTAGATTCCCTATCTGGAGCGTTCATGAAATACGTAACGCTCCAGAGGGGTAGGATCGAGGAGCTCGTTACGCCATTTTCTTTTTAGATGTTAAGAATAGGAATCTACGTCGCCAAAGAGTTACAAGTCGAAAAATCCGAAATTTAGCGCTACGTATTTTATGAACCGAATTCGAATTCACCAAACGTCCTTTCCTCTACCTTTCTCTGAACGGGCCTCCTCGCAAGGTTCTATTTCCAATTCCCACGGAAAGACCCAAGTCGCACTCCAGAACACGGCCACAATACTGCCATGCTAAGGAAGAACGCCGTATGAGCCTTCAGACGTTGCCAAATTTCCGTTGACAAAACTCGAATTTCCTGGTAAACTTCTGAATATTTTTCTTCCAATTTTTCAGAGAATTTTGTTCGTATTTTAATCTAAAATTCCTGAAAATGTCAAGGAAAAATATTAATAATTTTCCTCAAAAATGAACATTTTGTCAAAGGAAACTTGGCAACTCTCGAATGTTCATACGGCGTTTTTCCTTAGCACGGCACAATAGGGTTGGGTCCGCGGAAAATTTTGTATCAGATCGTTCGTATCGTATCCTTGCCGGAGGCCAGCAACGACACGGCCGAGGAACTGCATTCCTGGAACAACAATACCTATTTTTACCAGGCGGATTGTTGGCGCGGGAGGGGGCTCTTGTCCAGGGCTCGGGAGGGGCCCCGAGGGGTCCAGGATGCGAATGGGGACCATTAAAAAACGGGAGTCACTGGACGCAGTGCGTCGAGTGCGTGGGCCCATAAAGTAAGGAACGTTATTGTATTTTCTGACACCTTTCGACCGGGCCTCTTGGGCCGATTCGAGCCGCAGTCAGCGTATACTCTCGTGAGGTTTGAGATCCACGTTAAAGTGAGGTTGCATCCGTGTGAGGCTTTAAGAACAATGCCTACTCCACGCAGGTCCCTCTCGACTGCTGTGGAAAAACGCCGTAAGAACATTCGAGAGTTGCCAAATTTCTCCGGGTGAAACACGTATTTTTTAGGGAAGTTATGCACATGTTTTCTGATGCATGAATTTTCAGATACTTTCGACGGAATTGCGAACAGCATTGTGTGAAAAATCGTTGTCTCCTCCCTCTCCTCCCCCGCCTCCCCCCTCCTCCTCCGTCTTCTTTTTCTTCCTCTTCTTTTCCATCTTCTTCCTCTTTTTCTTCCTCCTCTTCCTCCATTTCTACCTCTTCGTCGTTTTCTTACTCCTCCTCGTTGTCTCCCTCTGCTTCTACTTCTCCTTATTCTTCCTCCCTGTCATCTCCTTGTTCTCCTTATATCTTTCTTCTTCTTCCTCGTCTATTTCTTCTCTTTCTCCTTTTCTTTCTCCTTTTATCCTCATTTCTTCTCCTTCCGGTTCTTTTTTTCCCTCTCCTGCTGAAATTTTGAATGCAATTTTCCGAAAATCTCGAAAAAAAAAAAATTACCAGTTTTCCAAAAAAATCGTGTTTTATCAAAAGAAAGCCAGCAACACTCAAACGTCGACTATTCTAACATTCTAACTTCATTAACTAACACTCCCAAATTCCTCCTTCTGCTAAAATTTTGATTACAATTTTCCAAAAATTTCGGAAAAATTTCACTAGTTTTCCCAAATATTTATGTTTTATCGAAAGGAATCTGGCAACATTCCAACGTCGTTACGTCGTTTTATTTTCTCGTGAGCACGGGACAATCCCCTCTGCACGCATTATTACGCAGGTCCTCGTTGATAAGGGAAGCGTTTGGCTCTTGGGAGCCGGCCAAAAATCGGACAATGGAGCACTTACCAGCGAGTCGATTATCGAATCATTATCGAACGGTCCTCATCGATGAATCCCTATCTTAGCAATGTTTTATATCGATCGAGTTATCGATATCGATTCGACAATCGAGCCGGGCTGGAGCGAGGCCGCGACCGCCCCTGCTCGTGATCGATAAAGATGTCGGGCCTTTTTTCTGGGGTGTGAGGCGTTTTAATCGAGCAGCGTCCCCCGGCGTAACCTTGAAACCGGTGGAGGAAAAACCGCGGATCCGAATAGGGTCTCCCATTGGAGTTAAGCGGTTTTTGCTCGAGGTATCGGCAATCTGGTCCAATATCCTTGCGGGTGCGGGTGTGAGGGTTGTCTCGATTGGACACAAGGAGGAACTTTTGTTAGTCGTATGATCTCGCCTTGAAAGAGGTGTCAACCCCTAATAAATTGCGACGGTTTTTTCTCTCTTTTTTTCGTTGAGGTCTCTTCTTTTCGACCCTTTCAAGCCGAATGTGTAGCAATTAGCTGGTAGGAAGACCAAGTCCTTGAAAAGTAAAGGGATTTCTTAGGAGTGAGTAAATCTTACAGTCTCACTCCGTGGAAGATCAGGAAAGGTATGTGGCTTTGAATTTTCGTGTCCTGTCAAACTTTATGATTCACATCCATCGCACTAATGTGATTTGTCACTGTAGGGTGTCTTAGTCACGGAAAACCGGAAAATGCCAGGGAATTTTAAAAAGTCAGGGGAAACATAGATATGTCAGAGGAAATGACAAAAGTCGCAGGAAAAAATTGTCAAGTCACATTTATTAGCTTTTGATAATGAGTTTGACATTTCGAACAACAAATTTTGCGTAAAAACTAATGTCTTTTCAACTATCTGGCATTTATTCAATCGTCACGGAATTTTACCCAAATGTGACAAGGAAATACGGAAAAGTCAGTGGATTTCATCTGCTAAATTCTGTGGCAACCCCGACAGGAAAAAGTTTTTTCGGAATACCTCGAAAAATCCTTGACAGTCGTTTAATTTCACCAATCAGGAATCTCCTGAAAGTTTTCGGAATTTTTTTTTTTTTTAAAGTTAGTTGATGTCTTTAATCAATTTAAGGATTCTACACTTTTGAATGAGCATCGGGTGAGGGTTAGTGCACACCCATGCTCCAGGCGTTCAAATTTTCAAGAATTAAAGCCGAGTGGAATCAATTTCTGCGGATCAACTCGTCTCGGAAATCCTTAATTTCAGTTTCAGTGAAATGTCATGGACCCTGCACATTCTCTCACGCCACCGCTGAAACCGAAGAAAAATCATTCGAAATCCTAAAATCGGAATCCGTCGCGAACGAGGAACAAACCGAACCAAGTCTCGACGACTTGATGAGCCCGGCTCGGGCCCGTTAACGGCTCCGTTACATTAGCATCCGACGGAAACCGTCGCCCCTCCGACGTAAGAACGTATCTCGATTCCCCCGTGAGCCCTGCTCACCGTCTAACTCTATGCTCTCCAGGGCTCAAGTGAGGATAGAGTCACGCCTTTTTGTCGGAAGAGCGACGGAACGAGGGGCGGAAAGGGGAAATCCGGAAATTTTGACAGAGGCACCGGCGAAGCTGGAGCTGTCCGCGCGACCGCGGTGCGCACGTAATTCAAAACGAGTTAAACGGTATTTGAACTGTAACGCGAATCTAGATCGTCCGATTCCGCTAGCCGACCCCCGACCGGCACCGGGCTCGGCCGATTCGCCCCGTCCTGGAGACGTCAAGACGGAAACGTCCGGAAAAAACTACGCCCAGACGGACGGTGACGATTCGCTGAGCAGTGATAATATCTAAGAGGTGGATTAATAGTTAAAATTAATTAAAATTGATAGATAAAACGATGGACGAAGAAGACAGTGAGAAATTGGAGGGATTCTATTGCAGGGTGTCTGCAAGTCCGGAAAATCTGGAAATAGTACTGATTTTTTAAGGGCGGTCCGGAAGCACTCAAGAAGTGCGGTAATTCCGCAAAAAGGTCCGGAATTTTTTTCATTTTTTTTAAGCGAGAAATTCAAATTTTTGAATTTTTTTGAATTTCGTCATACAAAGGTACTGAAAAAGTACTGAATTTTTCTGTCGAGGAGATACTTAATTTCTTGGAAAAGTACTGTATAAGTACTGATTTTTGGCCAGCCTGTTCTTGTTGACACCCTGTAATCATTGGTAGAAGCCGGTGGTTGAAACAGGGCAGAAAATGTAGTTCCTAATTGCCAAATGCCGTCCAAATTTTTTATTGCCCTGCAAATATTATTTCATCCAGCTCTGCTGAGAATGAAGGTCTTCTTACTATAAGTTTATCTAACGGTGTGCGTTCATTTTTGGTTACAGGTTAGCAAAATTAGAAGAAACTCTGCGAGATGACAGTTTATCGGAGCAGCAGAAACAAGAAAAACGTATGCAACATGCGCAAAAAGAAACGGAGTTCCTAAGGCTGAAAAGGTCCAGGCTAGGAGTCGAAGACTTCGAACCCTTGAAAGTCATCGGTCGAGGAGCTTTTGGAGAAGTAAGTGTCCTTTATTTACTTCATTTCTTATATGAGCTTCCAAAGCAGCACTATCTGTACGGCCAAAGGATCATTCCGAAAGGCAGCACTCATAGTGTTATACCTACGTTTGCCTAAAATGGGCGACAAGATCACAAAAATGTAAATAGCCTTGGATCCTTTATGGATCCAGCAGCTTGGCAACATTGATTTTTCTCCATTTAACTCAATGGAAATATGTCGAATCCTGTTGTGATAAGAATCGATTTTTAAACACAGGTTTAAATGAAGGAACGCCAGTGGTGCCAAATTGCTGGATCCAACTCTCGATGAATAGGTTCTAGTACTTCTAGCAGTCGCCGTAAAGTAATTTGGTAATTCTACCCTGGTAGTGATCAACAATTTTCATAAAACGGCCAAGAAGGTATGCATAAATTTCATGCAATCTACAGTAACTAACGCATTTCGATGAATCCAGTGTTTAAAAATTTTGTCGATGGTACGTAATTTTAGGAATTATGCAAGGCAACTTTTTTAAATTAAATCGAAACTAATATAAAGCAAAAAACAATCATCGTGCTTCTTTTTTTTTAAAGAGACAACCTAACCATTTATCCGTCGCCAGGGTTCCTGGCGGTCTGGAAAACCTGGAAAATCAGGGAATCAACAGCAACCTGGAAAAGTCAGGAAATTTCGTAGTGGTGCGGTGTGCTTTGCGATGTAGCGATTGATATGCCATTCAAACCTATGAAAAAAGATCGAGTATCAGTGCGTTCGCAAAGAACTCCATCGTAATCGATTCTTTACCACAGCTTCAAATGAGATAATATCGATAGTCGACTATCACGCCTCGCCTCTGGAATTTCGCGAGTAGTGTCTAGCGAAAGTGTTCGAAGCTCAGGGAGAGTTAGGGAGCTCAAAAATTTTTGAATAAGAGAAAAGCAAAGAAAATCAGAGAAAGTCAAGAAATCGGAAAATTATGGGAACCCTGGTAGCCACATGGTTCCTGTCCTGACTGTCTCTATACCATCACTATTAAGTTTCAAAAATTTGATCTAACATCTTCTGTCTTTTATCTATTTCAGGTTAGGTTGGTGCAGAAAAAAGATACTGGTCACGTGTATGCAATGAAAATTCTACGGAAAGCAGACATGTTAGAAAAGGAACAAGTTGCACACGTCCGTGCAGAACGAGATATTCTAGTCGAAGCTGATCATCAGTGGGTTGTTAAAATGTATTACAGTTTCCAGGTAAGTAATCGGGATTTTTGTTCTTTTCTTGTCTTGAAGAGCTTGATAGCCTCAACTAAACCGTAACAGTATAAATAGTTCAGCTTCAACAAATGTGACCATGGCCGTCCATGCAAAATGAAATTTCATGTTGCTGAAAAGTGAAATTCCAACGATGTATTAAGGGTTGCGTACGCAACTTGCAACAATTATTTGAAAATATAATATGATACGGAACTATGAAAGACTCATGATTTTTTTCTTTGAAATTAAGATTTTACTGTTTTTCTGCATCATATGGCATACTAAATGTATATTGCAGAATTTTTTTTAAAAAATGCATGTAATTCCACGAAATTTCATCAAATGTCATCGTGAGATTTCATTCTGAAGTTTCTTAAAATTTTGCATCTTCTCAAGGGAGTATTTTCTATCAAGGTGGGTAGAAAAATTTGGTGGAAAAATTAGAAATGAACTTCGATGAAAAGTCCTCAATATTAGCTCCAAAAGGAAAATATTAGCAGTTTCCCCTGTTTTTTTGTCAATAGAAGGCGTGATGTTGCATTACTTGCACTATAGTCTTACAGTTTTAAATGCTAAAGATGACAAATTAAAACTTTTTGTAGCTTTCTCATGAAACTATCTTCTTTGAATTGCAAGCTGCAAATCATCATAACTATAGTTTGTTTCAACGTCTTTTGATGTTTTCGTGCCAGAAAGTAAACACTCTTACCTCAACCCTTTTTTTTGTTAACAGGATCCAATAAACCTGTACCTGATAATGGAGTTCCTGCCTGGTGGTGATATGATGACCCTTTTGATGAAAAAGGACACTTTGAGTGAAGAATGTACACAGTTTTACATAGCTGAGACAGCACTTGCAATAGATTCTATACATAAACTTGGTTTTATTCACAGGTTTGTCTTGAATTTTTACTTACTCTCTCCCTATGTCCATAGGAGAAGTATTTTTTTTACCTTGTCTAAGTTGTCGGAAATGGGGCAAAAATAACACTCAAAAGTAGACAGTTAAATGTTTCTAATAATGGGTCACTAGACAAGTCTGAAGCAGAAGAAAACGTCACATTTTTCTCTTCAAAATCTTACATAGAAAACTATTCGCACGACAGGAAATTTTGAAATCAACTCCTGAACCAGATTCCGTCAAGACTTTTAAACACAGATCAAATGGAAGTTTGATTATACACTTGACGTCGTTTGTATGTTTGCCATTTAACAAATGTTAACAGAAAACATTTATATCTTGTTCAGGAGTTAATTTTCCAACTCCCTGTTGTGTGATTCGTTTTCCTTGAGAAATTTTGAAGAGGAATAACGGAGCGTTGTGCTGGCCCATTTGGAGTACAACTTCTACATTACTGCAGAAATTAAAACTAGAGACAATGAGTCTGGATAAAATAATATTGACCATTTTCAAGCCCCTGTAAAGTGTTAAGGTGATTCGATGGACGCCATATTTTGTGTCAGAACGGCACGCGATATATCGCATCAATTGGTTCCATTTTTTCAGCTACTCGTCATTTTTCTCCAATTTTGAGATTGCAATTCTGTTGTCAGGAGACTAAAGCACTCACTTACCAATTTTAACAAAGAAATTCAACGTAATAAAAGCATGGTTTTTTCAGAGAGAAAACATCGCATTCGATATTGATATTGAAACTGCACTCGAATGCGATATTTTCTCTCTAAAAAAACCACGCTTTTATTACGTTGAATTTCTTTGTTAAAATTGGTAAGTGAGTGCTTTAGCCTCCTGACAATAGAATTGCGATCTCAAAATCGGAGAAAAATTGCGAGTAGCTGAAAAAATGGAACCAATTGATGTGATACATCACATGCCGTTCTGACACAAAATATGGCGTCCATCGAATCACCTTAAACTAGATGGACTCATGAATTTACTAAATTTTGTAATTTGGAACTATTATTTCTGGCTCAGGTTAGAAACAACGCATGTACCGTTAGTTTCCATTGTGCATAATTGTTCTTTACAGATACACAAGAAATTATAGTACCTAGTTGCAAAACGTAGCCTTAGTGGACCACAAGAAAATTAAGCACCAGAGTAGGTGTCTCCCTATGAAAATTTGTCGCACCTCTGGCATGAGCTCTGAAAGCACAGAGTTATATGGAGAACAGGGTTGGAGTGGAAATAGAGTTCCGCCCTTACGTCAGAGGAGCGCCGAATCTTACGTAGAACTCAATGGACGCATTAAAACTATTCAAATTCAACTCACGAGTTGAAAAATAACTTTTTTCATCAAGGTTAATTTGTTCAATAAAAACCTGAGTCCACCCAAGTCAAATTGAGCACTAAAAAGATTTTGGTATGTTCAACTATGGAAAATTTTTTTTGAGTTTATTGAACCTTTTTTGAATTGATTAAAGGTATCCTTAATCAGAGGAGGAAGGAATTTTGTATAAAACCAAGTTCTAGTTCTTTGGCTAATGCTCAGCGGCTCATATTATTTTTGATATTGTTACATTTATGATGCTTTGGAGGGTATGAATAGGTACTTTCTAAACCATCCCAGATCCAGCGTTGAAAATTTTCAGTTTTCCCTCGGCAGGAAAGCAGAACTTGGAGAAGGGGAGGAGTGCACAGGAGCAAAAGACCAGAAAATTAAGGAGGAAAAAAGTAGTGAGAAAGTTCCTTGATCTTAGGCATTTATTTTTTGCTGCGTATCACTTTTTCACTCAAAGGAAGGATTTTAAGCAATCTAAACTTTCAGATTCTACTTCCCATAACTATACACAGCTTTTTTTGTTTTCTAACACACAGAGCTTTCTTTCTTCATACTGTACCTTTTTGGAAAGAAAATATTCAACTTTTTAGTTGATTTAACCTCATTTTGTTTGTTTCTTATTTACAGGGATATTAAACCAGACAATTTATTATTAGATGCTCGAGGACATATTAAGTTATCAGATTTTGGGCTGTGTACGGGTTTGAAAAAATCTCACCGGACAGACTTTTATAGAGATCTCAGTCAAGCTAAACCATCGGATTTCAGTAAGTTTCTTCTTAATCGTGAGTATTTCGATGAAATTGGTTTACATTGATTTTTTTCTTCTACCATAGCAGTCAATTTAATGACCAGCTTCTTTAGGAGGCAAATGTCATGATTATAAATAAATATAATTGCATTAATGATGTATCCATTTTGACTGAATAATATAATTTTTAAAGTTTAAGGAAATTAGAAGCATTGTAATTACCTATTGAAGGGGTAAAATTAATGGCTTCCTGCTCTTTTATATTAGAGCAAAGTATTTGAGGTTCCCGCAGCCTTATCACTGAGATTCTGTGTTTATGGACCATCAAGACAAGACAAGACAAGACAAGACCTAGGAGAAAATGGAGTCATGTGATTGATCGACTTTGTTACTAGGTAGCTCTCGATGGGTAATAGAACCGCACTCCTGCGGTCTAGCATCATGGAATGCAGCACCGCTATGGTGCAGTCCTATTTCGTCTCTTCGGATCTTCATGTAAAATTGTTAAGATTCAACCATTCCAGAGTTTGTCCAGAATTATGTATCTCATGAGGGAGTCGAATTCTGTCTTACTAGATGGAAGGAAAATTATGTAAATGAAGAAGAACAGAAAAAAATTATTACCTTTATATTTACTCTCTCCTAAGCTTATTATTATTTACTTCTCATTCTCACACTGTGATAAACTTAGGTTAGGTTAACTAAATGTGTATGCTGATTGTTTGTCATCCTCCTGTTCTTCAAATGAGTTATCATTAAATGACATTTTCTCTATTTTCAGCTTCAAGTCCAATGGATAGTAAACGTAGAGCTGAAAGTTGGAAAAAAAATAGACGAGCTTTGGCGTACAGTACTGTTGGCACGCCCGATTATATTGCCCCTGAAGTGTTCCTACAAACTGGATATGGTCCAGCCTGTGATTGGTGGAGTCTTGGAGTTGTTATGTATGAAATGCTAATAGGTGAGTCCTTGCAGCAACTACGGTTGAGTATTTTCCACCAACTGTGGTCAATTATTTGTTACTTTTTACTTGATAGCTGAGACCTTGAGATTCTAAGAGACGACTGATGAACAATTTCCATTTTTTCTTTTTTTTCCTCTCACACAATAAAATTTGAGAATTATGTGTGCTCATAAGAAACAAGCAAATTTTCAGATTCCTTTCTACTGTATTCAGTTAATAATGGTGTCATTACTCAATACAAGGGTCGTCCAGAAAGTAAGTTTACCTATTCAATATCTTCTAAATCAAGATAGATAAAGAAAATCTGTAAAAAGCGTTGAAAAGCCACTACTCTTGGTTTTCTAACGCGCTATAGATTAATTTTAAATTTACTTTATAATAACGCCAGGAAAGTGGGTATTTCTGAACCCACCTTCTCTCCGCACGGGTCCAGAATTTCATGGAGCGTCATCCGCACGTTTGCCGTTACACCTATTGCTTATGGCAAAAATGTGGCTTAGAGGTGGTGAAAATTATGTAAAACATAAGTGAGGACATTTTTCAACTAGGAAATTGTAAGATTGATTGTGTTTATTTAGAAAATTGGTGGGTTTTGACTGCAGGTCATGGGAATGTTAGGCTACATTTGGTAAAATCGTGTAGTTGTAATACTGAATTTGGTTTAGAAGTGTTAATTGAGTTCTATTGTTCGTTTCCTCACCAATAGAGGTGACCCTGAGCTGCTTAGTTCCGGGTTTATTTGTAATAAAAAAATTGTAAAAGCTGCATATTTTTTCAAATGATGCATCTTTGAGGAAATTTCTTTGAGAACAAGCAAGATAATTTGAAAGCTTTTAAATGGATCTGTCAGCAAGTGAAAGTTAATGTTGACAATTTAGTAAACCTCTGCCCAGATGCAGAGAAAACACGGTGAATCTTGTTACTTCCTATTTAAGAATCTTCTTATTAATGTATTACATGTTTTTTAACCACCTCAAAGCCACTTTCTATCTGTAAGCAATTGGCTTTAATGTAACGGCTCATGTGTGGATGATGCTCTGTGAAATTTTGGACCCCAGCGGAGAGAAGGTGGTTTCAGAAAAACTCACTTTTCCTGCGTTTTTATGAACCAAAGTTAAAAATCTATAACGCGTTAGAAAGCCAAGAGTAGTGGCTTTTCAATACTTTTTACATATTTTCTCTATCTACCCTCGTTTAGACGATATTTAATAGAGACCTTACTTTCTGGATGACCCTCATAAATTGCATCTATGGCTCAAGTCAGCTGTACCTCAGTCAGCGGCTCATCAATTCTCTTCCTTTTTAATTTTTGAAGGTTACTACTTTTAAGTTTAAAATATATTTCTCAAAGAAGTAAAAATAATCCATAATAATTTGAAGAAATTTTATCAAGTATCTCTCCAATTGATGAATAAAATACAGTAAGACCTTGATTTATCCGATTGCAATTCAAAGGATCGATCTTCTGGTCCCTTCAAGGGGGCCATAAGAGCAATTTGTTAAATTTTTTGACAAAAAATGTATTGGAATCTCGATCAGATTGGATTTAACAAATTGTAATTCTTCATAAATTTTTTATTTCTCCCCATAAATTAGAAAGACGAGTGAAATTCTCAAGTCTTGTCTTGTCCTGACACTGGCATATCGTTTTCAGAAGATGCACGCGAATTTTGACAAAAAATATGTCCCAAGTTTTTTTGGGCTGGGAGTGCAAAATAAATAAGTTTCACTAACAAAAGGAAAACTTGCATTCGCATGAGAAAGGATTCTATAGGGAGCAGTGTAAAAAAATACTAGGTAGGAACTGGGCAGGCAGCTTCTGAGCTCTTTTGGTTTAATTTATCTTCTTTTGGTGAAAAGTATCCATTCTGTCTTTTCTCTCTTTCAACTGGAGCCTCAGTATTCTTTACAGGTAAAAAAAAGACGGAAGAGGTCCTTTTTTTGGTAGTCCTGTTTTACTTAAGGATTCAAATGAATTATCAGACACGCCATGAATTAAGGCAATTATACACTGTGTCACTACGATCACAATCTGGAACAATTTACGTTTTTTCTGAGGGAACACTTACCGAGGGGGAAAATAATGACTTATTGAACTTTTATGCTAAAATTATGCTAAAATGCTTTTGATTTATGCTAAAACACGTTGTTTTGAGTAAATGGAATTCCGCAATTTAACGGATCAAACCGTCGGTTTTGTGAAATCCGATAAATTGAGGTCTTACTGTATGACTGGATGCCTGCAAAATGGAGAAATGTCATTTCTGAGTTTACTCTATCTCTGAGTTAACAATCAATGCATCAGTGCAATGGTTTTTGCTATGCTCCATAGATGAACTCTTATCTTTTTCTGGACAAATTTTAGCTGTTAATCATCATCATTTTGGGTCAGTGGCATAACTAGGAATCATCACGCTCCCCCACCTATCTCAGGCACACCAAAAAAATTTTGAGCAGCGCACTCCCCCCCCCCCCCCCTCCTTTTCCACCACCAAGTAATTCAGATTGGAACAATTTTTTCTCTCTTTAATTTTTGCGCTCCTTGCAATGCTGTGCTTTCCTGCCCGGCAAGGGGGTCAAGGGTGATAATCATGCCACTGTTCAAGATCATCATTTATATAAAAGAAACGTAGATATTTTCCCAAAAATACATCAAAACAGAGAATATGAGTCTTTGAAATATTGACTACTCCGCAGTAAGACCAAAAGAGGCAGAATCTCTCAATCAAACGTATGGTCTAAAAGGTTTTAGTTCTTCGTATTTTTAATTATCTCTTTGTATTATCAATTGTTTGGGAGAAATGGTTTGGAAATGTTAAAAAATTCTCTCATCTTGATCCAAGATAAATTTATTTTTCATTTATAATTCGTAGAAGTAAAAATAAGAAGCTCTAACTGACATCAGTGTAATAGCTTTTACAGAAACAGCTCACCTAACCCTGTCTATATTTTCCAGGTTACCCCCCGTTTTGTAGTGAAAATCCTCAAGAAGCCTACAGGAAAGTCATGAACTGGCGAGAAACACTATCATTCCCACCTGAAGTACCTATAAGCGAAGAGGCAAGAGAAACGATTTTAAGGTTTTGTTCCGAAAGCGACCGAAGACTAGGATCATCGAGAGGGATAGAAGAACTGAAGCAAAACAATGCATGTCCATTTTTCCGTGGAGTCGATTGGGATCATATCCGAGAGAGACCTGCGGCTATCCCCGTTCAAGTCAGATCTATCGATGACACGTCTAACTTCGATGAATTCCCAGATGTGAAATTAGAAATTCGTAAGTATTGGTTCTGCCTAGACATTCTTTCTTATTTGCGGGAATTTTTATCTAAGTGGTTTTTGTGATTGAGCAAAGAAGAAGAGCATTCGTTACTCATTCATAGAAAATGCACCAAAATATGGCGGGAATAAAGTGACAGGATGTTAGAATAATGCTGGGACCACACCGTTTAAAAAGGAAAGAAAAAAAAATCACAACTTACGATTGAGGACACCGCAGGAATAACAGCCTAACTGGGTTGTGAGAAAAACACATTAAAAGTTTGGTATTTGATATACTAAACCGACTGTGCTTTGCGGGCACCCTGCTTTTTTTGTTTTTGGGTGACCCAACCTTTGTGTAGACGCATTTAGCAGTGATGTCATGGAACAACTTTGTCGTCTCGACAACTCGAAAGTCGAAACGTGCCCCAACAAACAAACATAACCTCCAAAATGATAAATTGACGAAAGATTGCTAAAACTAGTCTGAAACCCATCAATTGATCCATGGGACTTTAAAATCATGAAAACTAGTCATTTACAGAAACGTTCGAGGTCACAATCACAAGAATTGATTGTTTAATAAGCTGGTAACATCATACATAGTCATCAAGCGACTCTCCCTACCCTCCTGCATATATTCCGCAGATTCCTCCATGTTCGTTTGTTAGGGCACGTTTCGACTTTCGAGATACCAAAATTAAATCGAGATGTGACATCACACCAAATGCGTCTATTGAAGGATGCCAGGTTGATATTGCGATACATTTTCGGTTTTCACAAAGATATACTTAATTTGCAAAATCAGTTTATGGGATGTTATTGCGTCCAACAATCATTTTCATTGAAGTTAATGAGTAAAAATCATTATTTAGAGCAAAATTATTGCAAAATGAAACTAAACCAATGCTGACTTTACAAGATAATGCCAAAAAGGGAACCAGCACCTGCTCTCTCCCTCTTCAGCTTACAATGAATCATTGTAATGATTGAAGTTTGGTCATGGTTTCTGTTTTAAAAAATGGTATGATTGTTTGAAAAGTGTTGCAAGTTGTACAGCCGTATACCTGGAGCCGTGTTAAAAATGTAGCGTCTATGCAGTAAATATTTGCACCCAGAGCTTTTGAGGGACGGTTTTACCACCTCTGAGGCCATCAAAGGCCTTTACGCATGTAGGCCCATTGCTCCAGAGGCCTGACTTAACCGGAAAATTAGGATTTTAACCTCCAGCTGTTACCTGACTATGTTCTACCCATACCACGGTATAATCCAGGGCATGGAGAATCTGAAAAGCCAATGGGAGCAATAACAACCTATATGCGTGTAGGCTGTTATTTGTGCGGTGTCTCAGTTAGGGATCCCAAAAAGAACCGAGGCTTTTCACTCAGGAGCTTGCCCATTTATGAATTTGCTCTCAGCAAACAAAAGTAAGAACATTATGCAATGAAGTTAGCTGGATGAGTTAATAATATTTCTGATCCTTAAAATTAAAAAAATTGATCTCGGTAATTGAACTAGGTAGAAATTAAGAGAAACGAGAGATTTTAGAGTTAGTATTTAAATTAAACTATTGATATTCTGTAAAAAATAATGCAAATCAATGTCAGAAATTTGATTCTCATCTAACAAAGAATGGAACTCAATCCAATCAAAGTAAAATTATTATCATATATGGATATTTTTTTATATCCTGAGGAATCATGTAAAACGGATTTTTCTTTTACCCCATTACTTTAAGATTATTTTTTTCCTCTGGCACTTGACTTATTTGATGTGGTTAAAATCAGTAACTTTCACAAAGCATATAGGCTTACTCCAACAGAAGGTTCACTCCCAGCACTTCACTGTGGAGGAAGAAGATTAGTGCTGGGAATAAATGTTTACAATTTGTCTACGGACCGGAGTCTGGGGCGGTTCTCAACGTTGTCGGTTCCTACTTCAGGGTGCCTTTCTCCAGCTACTCTCTAACATAAGTGAATGCATTCATTTGGCAACAATGCAGAGACGTTGGAAAGTACAAAATGCGACACATTGAAGTAAACGGGGGTGAACCTTTTGTCGGCACCAGCCCATATAATCAGCGGTACCTTCAGATCATTCGGAATAGTCCTAAAATTTATTTGAAGATGCTGAAAATGTAGATACTTAGCTTACAAAATAAATTCTGTCAGTCAACAACAGAAAACTACTGTAGAAAAGCTCCTTTTTGTTACTTTGCAACTTTTACCAACAAGAAAGAAGTTTTGCAAGAAAAACATAAAATCAGTTAAATTCACGAAAAAAATGAGGTTAAGTAAAGTAATAGTGTGCAATGAAACAACAGTCTTGCACAGGAGATAAATAGTACAGCACTGAGGTTTGTTGCGTTAGTCATTCTTCTAATACGATTTTGGATTAATATCCTTACTATTTCACAAATATGTACATTGCCTCATAGTCCTTTTTTTAGTTAGTTAACTAATAGTTTCTCCATGTAAGTGCAGAAAATCTTAGGAGTAATAATTTACTCTCTTTGCACTTACGATCATTACGCAAACAAATGCTTTCTTTTATCAAGTTTTATTTCTTTGCTTGGTAGTGTAGAGAACAGGTCATAATAGAAATGTTAAAATATTCTAAGCTTGCTATTTTTCTGTTTCAGCTGCTGCGCCTTTGAACCAAGAAGGTGAAGTTATCTACAAAGACTGGGTATTCATAAACTATACATTTAAAAGGTTCGAGGGTCTGACGCAGCGAGGGACTCCAACAAAGAAATAATTTCAGGAACCTCGTAAAATTGCATAATAACAACCACCACTGCCTGACACTATTTCTTTCACTGAGCAGGATAACTAATATAGACTTCTATTTTTGTTTCGCTAGGGAAAAACACAAATTTATAAAAAATGGCAATTGAATAAAAAATGAATCATCGCATTATTTTGTTAATATAATAAGAGAATGTGGAAAAGTATATTTATGATTCTTGAAAATTAGTCACTAATCCTGGGAACGTGATGGTATCCGAACAGGAAAAAGAATCATAGATTTTATACATTTTTTCTTCTCTTGAGTTGTTCTGTTCTATTTTGTTTTTGTTTTCTATTTTGCTTCGTTCTGTCTGTGTTTCTTTTTCTCTCACAACTTGTTTCAATGCAGAGTTCCAACCCCTTTCTTTTCATATCTCATCCATTGTACATTATCGTCGTATCTCATTGCGTATCAAGACTACTCAAAATTTTTTTAGAATCGATTTATTTTTTAAAAGAAAAATATGTACACATAAATTTATATTTTTTAGCGCCTGTAACAAAATATTAAGATATTTTTCTAGCTGTGAAACAATTATCAGAATTGAAAGCTTTACTCATGCTAAGTAGTTATTCTTTTTCAATTACATCTTCTTTTATTTTCATCGGCAAACATTCGTCTCTCTGAATTTTCATCATTTTCTTGGTTAGTCAAACTTAACCACTTTTAGTTGAAATCAATGTCCTCACCTTCTTGATCCAAGTTTTACTTCTGCCGTCTTATATCAATCATAGTTGTTCAATCAATTTTAGAATTTCACTCAATTTTAAACATATCACAACATGGCAAAAGTGTAGGATTTAATCTTGGACTTCCAAGCATTTAAAGGAACAGTTCTCTGTCATAAAATTTCCTTTCGGTGTGTCATGAAATTACTCAGAAGTAAGTTAGGAAGTCTTCCTTTGTTCGGAACTCCTGTTTCTTTTTTACCAAGAATCGATAAGCTCATGTAGCACCAACAGGAAGGGGACTAAATATATGTTCAGCCAGTATTTCTGTATTTATCCTTGCCCATTATTAATAAAATAGGTTACCTCCTTAGTTGATTGCACCTTACAGAGGAAACATTTTTGCATTATCGCTCTTTTAGTGTTGAGCACGCCTGATGTTACAATTTTTAACAATATTCAACTCTCTTTTTGAAGATCTGATTTATTTTAAGAGGCAATGGTATGCAGTTGGCTCAGTCTGTTAATTCAGTCTCAGTTTTCATCTGTTAAATGCAAGAGCAAATAAACCCTCTGTTCAAATAAATATCCTTAGAAAAAAATATTTCTTTCGCTTGTCACAGCAAAGTTTTTGAATAGACTTTCACCCCATTACATTTACCTATATCTTCCAATATTTATGAACTCACTTTATCAAGCTTTTTGCCCATATTCTACTTCCCTTGCTTTGGCCACGATGTTGAGGTTTCAAGGCAGCAAGTTTTTTCTTATTTTTCTATTTGTAATAACCTAAATTTTCAATTGGTATGTATTGCTAGCCAAAAGGGTCCTTTTTAGTGTGCCTACAGACTTAGTTTTTCAATCCATTAGCTTGTTATTCTATTCTTCTCGATTAAATAACTTATTTTCTAACCGCACAAAAATTGCAAGAGGTTCGTTCTTATGCTTTCTTGCAGAACTTGAGACTCTTCATTTTAGATGTTTCTTGAAAGTAGAAAAAATTGTTAGAAAACAAACGGAAGAAGGATCCATGAGGAGAGAGCTGCCTGTTTGATTTTGTAGTGGACTCACGCCACTATTATCCATGTAATTTCTGAATCAGTTCAAGTATGTTTGTATTATTTTCTTTTTATGACAAGTTAGTCAGCAGTATGTGTGATTACTTTGAACTGTTGGACCTGGGTGTCTGCTGGACTGGAAAGTAAGAGTATGTGTCAATTTAAATGAATGAATTACATTTTTTCTCCCTCTTCTTGAAGTGCAAAAAGTACGAAACATATGTGTTTGTTATTTCGTAACAGCTCGTCGTGAAAATATAATTTTCAGGGCCTGATGTACAATATTTATGTGGTCTCTTTTTCCGTCTTTTAGAATAGCTTTGCTTTTTTTAAAAAAAATATGTATCCTATCTTAATTTTCCCTAGGAACTCTGCATAACTCTTAATCTTGTTGTCAATGAATTTCCTCCGCTTGGGATCAGTTCTTTTGTTTCTTGTGACAAAAACCTTTATTAGTCTCCCATTTTCTTTTCAATTTTCTGCTGGACTATGTTGTCAACTGGAAAAAAGAACTTCAAAACTGTTACTGAAAACCTTAAAAATGTTTTTGCATTTAAGAATCCCGTACCCCGTTTTAGATGTCTCATCTAAGTTTGTTGTCTATTTATATCACTTGGTTTTCTTATTGATTTCATCTTTTCGGTGTCCCTAAAGCTCCTCACTTAATTTCAAATTCCATCATGTACCATGTAATTAAATATTGTAAAAAATTTTTCCTTTCCTGTCTCCTTGTTTCGTGTTCACCGTATCATGATTGAATGTAGAAACTCTAATTTACTTGTCCTTTGGTAATGTGGTAATAGGATTTTACGCTGAATGACTTGTTGTGATCAATTGATTCTGGAAAATCTCAAAAAAACCTCTTTTAATTTATTTTAATTACGTTTTGAATTAATAACATTCAATTTTATTTGTTTTATCTAGGAAATATCTCATTGTATGTAGAATCATTATTCACGTGTATAAATATTAATGCTACTGGCAATTATTGTTGAAAATAATGATAGTGATTAATTTAATTCTCTTTTTTTATCATTTAGTATTGTTTGTTTATGAAATGAATGAATAAAGAAATAATTCAAAATTGAAAACTTATGTTCAATGCTATTTGTCTCAACTCTCAGGCCATACAATGGAACAGCGTGAGAAAAACTTTGAATGGTTTCATCATGTTATGGTGATCCTCTATGTTCAATTAAAAGGATTTTGATAATTGCTTAATATTGTATTTTTTCTGTCTCCTGCTTGACGATCAGAATGCCGTACATATTTCTACGAATAGAAAATCCTCACTTCTTTTGTTTTCAACTGGGTTTCAGGAAGATCGAAAACATGCCATAAAAAATTTGGATGTACTGCACCAAGATAGGAACTTATTTCTTAAAAATTTCCTATCCTACGAAAAAGCTGAGATGGGGCATCTTGAGTATACTGTATTCAAGAGCATGTAAGACTTCTCTGCGCCTAAGCTGAATAATGTATATTGACAGTGAAATAGCAGGAATGCTTCCTCATTTTTGTTGTTTCAGAATCGTCTCTCCCTTCATATTTGATTAATGGAGAACAAACCAACCCTATTGCTTGAAATTTTCATTGAATATTCTTAAAGAGAACAACCGTCAGGAAAATTTTGAAGAAATGATTAATATTAGAGTATTTTTTTACTTTGAAAGGTAACGTATGACAGAAAGTCTGTAACTTTGCAAACCAAGAGACACACTCTTGCAGTTTCACCTTTGATATATGTATTTTGAGACTGTATCTGTAATTGCAAGTTTTCAAGGTTTGAGAAAATCGTGTTTGAATTTTCAAAATCACTGCTCTATGACATATTTGAGACAATGAGGGTCTAGCTTAAGGGTTTATTATAGAATCCTCTAAAAGGTGATTTTTAGAAATCTAAAATCAAAGCAATAATTGAGGGGCTCGGAGGACAAGGCACATAAGTGCAGTTTTTGAAAAATTGAGGTATTGATGATTTCAAGTAAGACTAGTCTCAATGCATATTATGTGGAAAATTTGCTCAAAAATTCCAATTTTCAAGCATCAAAAAGTCAGTTCAAACTTTCTTTCTGCCTTAAGGATCCATTTGATTTCGGAACTTCAAACATGTATTTCTCGAAATATCAAAAACTGAACTTATAAGCATTATCCCCCAAGCCCCTCAATTGTTAATGAGTCACAGTGGATTTAAAAAAAAGCTACACGTGCTGTTTTCACAGGGAACTGGTTCCTTGTGTGTGCATTAAACTAAGTCTTGAGGTACTTTAATGGAGGTGAAATGATAGATTTCAATAAAAATCAAGATATTCTCTAGTCCTCCAATAAGTTTAAGTAAAAAACGTAGCCTTTGGTACTTTTCAAGACAATTAAGAACAAATTATTAAATCAGACCTATGGAATCGATATTAATTAAATACTGAACGTTTTACTGATGGACAATAAAAATTGAGAAAGTGGTCATACCACAGTAATGTAATTCAGTGATGGCGAGGACAAGCAGCAAATCAATGAAAATTCTGAAAGTTCGACTTGAATTCTTGTAGCCGCTTTTTCATGTATAATTCGACCTACCCTCACTTAAATTCATATCTGACTGAAAAAATTTTACAAAAAATCTGGAACTTTGCACGAACATACACTTGGTAGGTACATTCAAAACTGTAAGTCCTTTCAAGAAATAAAAAATAGCATAAGGTACCTGTAGTCGACGTCCACCACTGTTATGGATATGGTCTTTCTCTGCCCCCAGAGGCTTCTCTGATAAGGCAGTGGGGGAGGGGGGACTGAATTCGTAGGTAATTTTAACCAGTGCGTGGTCCTTCCTGGCCCCGTACTCATCATCAGAGAAAACTCTAGAGGCAACGGAACTCTCAAATTCGAATTCATCTTTTTCCAAGCCTCTACGTCAATTTAAGGGCCCTTGTATTTTTTGAAGGGGGCTCTGACCCCCACCTTTAGGGGTCAGTATTTTAGACAAAGATGGGCCAAATTTGGATTTCTCGGTGTCCATTTAGGTACCTAACAAGGTATCACATTAGGATGGAATAAAAATCGACAGGTGTTACCTACATGGACTAAATTTTCAGGTTCAAAGTCGAAAGTTCTCCGATCGAGTTAAAATGATATCGGGTTCATTGGAGCTCACAACTGGCGAACAAGAAAGTGAATCCCCGAAAACGGTCAATAACACTCGTCTTTCGGCTCAAGAGTCTCGAGACCAAGCGCAATCGATTCTATGCCTCAAAATGCGTCGTTAAGATAGTATAAATAATTAAACGAAACGACGTTTTCTTCTTTATTTTTTTCTTTAAAAAAAAGAATAGAAAATTAATACGAAGAAAATAAACACCAAAAAAGAAAAGAAGAACAGTGGAGATCTTGAAATATCGCAATCAAAAGAAATATGTTTCATCTTTGACCATCGATATGTTCTATAGTTAAACTTCATTTTTTTTCTCGATTCTTTCCAAAGTAAATTACGTCACACCTCGACATCGGATGTGATTTTTAACTGATAACATGGCTCCCCAGAAAACGTAACTTTCGTGTCAATGCCACTTTTCAATTGACAAGTTTCATAAATTTCGATCGAAGTAGTTCGTTTTCCACACTTTTACTTTTCAAGTTTTCGTCAGAATGGATCCTCATTTGAGCGCTGTCGTCCTTTACTTCCTGGTTGGTCTTGTTACGGAGGTAAGTCTGTGCACGACAGTCCTTTTTCAAGCAAAAGTAATTCTTAAAGGGTACCAGATAAAAAGTAAAACCTTACACATTAATCATAATGCGTCTCTAGAATGAGAGGTTTTACGAGAAGCTGCTTTACTTTAAAATGCTGGTGAGGGCCGGTTAAGGGGGTAGCCACATGGGCCGCGGCCCATGGCGGCAAAATTAGGAGGCGGCAAATTTTGCAATTTTTTTAAATGCAGGTACAAAAAAATCGGATTCAGAAAAAAATTACAAACAAGAAAAGGTGACGAAATCTCTCATTTCCTGAGAGTTCATTAATTTATAATTTTGTCGTATTTCGGTGACACAAAAGACTGCGCACCTTTAATTAGTTGAGTTAAGAGAGAAACCAAACACGTAATTTGGCCTGGAGCGGCGCGGCGCAAAGAGAAATGATGACGAGAACTTGAGATGAAAAGGAGAAGCCCTAGACGCGGCGGTCGGCATTTAACACATACTAGCGCCCACGAGACTGCATGAATACTTCACGTCACGCATTGCGTCAAACACAGTACGGTCGACAGCGGTCGGCGCGGTGCGAAACGCACAGTGCCTACAAGACTACATGAATACTTCACGCATTGCGCCAAATACAGTGTGGTCAGCGCGGCACGGCGGCGGAAGTTAAAATTATTAAACCACATTTATGTTTGTTCTTTCTTAATTTTTTAGTTCATTTCTTACAAATGAAAGGCCTTGTCCCCACAGAGATTAGGTTTACGGAACTGAACTTCCGCGCGGAGTTCCGTGAACTTTTGCTAGTAGTGTTGACAGGGCTTACGCAAAAAATGTGTCCAACACGAGTGAACGCGTTTTATGCACCCTGCTCCCTCCGGAACGTTCACTTGATGGTTTTTATTGATGTTTCGAAATGAATGAGAAGAGGGCGGCAAAATACAGGCGGCCCATGGACGGCAAGTAAGTAAATCCGGCCATGATGCTGGTACCTTTCATCAACCCTCACTGAAATAGCTAATTAAAATACGCGCTTCCCATGATCTCTAAATACCTCCATCACCATATCTGTATCTTATATCGTTCGTCTACGTCTAGTATGAGGATTCGGCTTGGAGGAGCATTTTATGAAAATTCGGACTGAAAAAACTCCCAGAAATATCAAGCTAATCAGTGAGAGGTCAGTCCAAAGTTTAAGAGACGGAGTTTTAAGAACAAGCTGTTCAAAGTTTTAATCTGCCCTACTGGGTTCAAAATTGTTCGAATTCGAGTGTAATTTCACGTCCTCTTGCCATCGCGCCTTCCATTTTGCCGATGCAACACGGACATCCATCAAGCACGAATAGTTGTATCTCTGCGCCGTCATCAACGCGCGTTGAGGTGTCTCATGTCAAAAACAAAGAAAGAAAGAAATAATTAAATAAAAACTATTCTGTTTTTCAGAATTCATACGGATAAAAACTGGACAATTCCTTTATAATGATAAAATAGTGAGGACACTTATTCTACATTACATGAGACACCTCAACGCGCGTTGATGACGGCGCAGAGATACAACTATTCGTGCTTGATGGATGTCCGTGGTCCATCGACAAAATTGAAGGCGCGATAGCGTGAGAAATGAACTTGCAATGCTCCGCTCCATGCTGCTAATATAGTCCAGTACCACATGTACAAATAAGAGGTCCCGTGTGCAGCTTCGTGGGTAAAATTGTTGTGATATGTCATTCTCTTCTTTAGGATGTCTAGAATCAGAATTTCGATGGTGTCAAGTTCAAAAATTGAACCGACGCCCAGAATTCAAGATGGCGTCCAAGATGGCCGCCGCCATGGTGAAAGTTTTAAATTTTGCGGATAGCGTCGAGTCAGATGTCGATTCCTATGTAAAATGACACGAGGAATCCGAATATCACATTTAAAAACACCCCCGACCCTAAGGAGGGCTCCAAATCCAAGATGGCGGCCAAAAATACCACTCAGGGGTACTAATTTGCCTATACGGGTCCAAGTGCATAGTGATGTATTAATTATTAGGTTTTCGGGGTCGTAGAGTCCGAAAATGAGGTCCATTTTTCGCTGCGCCCCTCCAGAGACCCTAAAATCAAATATGGCGCCCAAAATGGCCACCGGTTTTACGGCTGAAACACCAATTTAGCGCAGCTATGATAAGCAATACGTTCAAAATTTAGTTTTGTGGGGCAAGGAGTTCGAATAAGAGATCAAATGTTTATTCCTACAAAAAATTAAGCCTCCGAATCGAAAATGGCTACCGACATGGTTGCCAGTTAGAGGCGCAGGCCGGTAAATGACTATTGATATTAAGGGGATTTGCCAAAGGAGCTAGGGGTTTCGATAAGGGCCGTTTTTCGGCCCATACCCTGAAATTCTTCAATTTTACGATTTTTTTGCTTCTTGGGAGTCTAAATTTTACGGAATGTGTCATGCTTTTGTCATTTTCGGCCTATTTAGGGGTCTAATGCTGGCCTAAACATGAGTCTGAAGGCTAATTTTTGCGGAATATTCGGGTTTCTTGGCATTCGACGCGCTGCGCCCGCTGTTTCATAACGATCAAATATCATCGGAGGAGCAAATTTTCCTTCAAGTATGTTCATTAAGGGTGTAAGATATAGTCACTCTGGCCAACTTTCGTCGATGGCAACCCTTGTGCTCAGTATTCGAAACTCACAGGCGCCAACGCGCCAAATGCGCCTAAAACATAGGTCATTGCTTCTAAAAAAGAAGGCTCTGCGCCAACGTGGCCCTTAAAAATTGCCCCTTTAAAATCTGAATATTCATATTAGGTGATCATTCGAAATTTTCAGCATTACAATTAGTGAGAGCTTTTTATATTCTTCACGATTTCATCCTTAGTGCTTTTGTCTTCACCAAGTTACAGCTACCTACTAGTTCTGTTACAGAAACATCTAAATTTGCGTCTAATTTTTCACTAAATATGCCGTAATATATAGGCAAAAAGTCAATCTGGCCCCTAAAAAATCTTCAATGGCGCCAAAAATTCAGGCTTGATGCGCCCCATGGCTCCTAAAACTCAAAGGTGAGTTTGGAACACTGCTTGCGCTCATAGTGAAAACGAAATTTTTAGACTTTACTTGTTTTTCATCATTATTTAGATGGCGTCTAATTAGATCACAAATCTTAGAAATGTGTAATCTTATTAGGCGCAGTTCGAGGCTTTCATTGCGCAAATTTATCATAAAATGCAGAAAAATTACGCTTTCGTACCTTTAACACAACATACTTTCGAATTGTTGCATTTAACAAATCTGAAATTTGTTTGAAATTTTAACTCTGTTTGGACGCATTTCGAGGCTTTCCGCAGAAAAACTTTTTTTTTACCTTAACACGAAATACTTTCGAATTGTCGCAATCAACAAATCTGGAAATTGTTTGAAATTTAAACTGTATTTAGACGCATTTTTTGACGAAAATTTTATAAAATACTAATCAAATGAACACTGTGGTTTCATTTAAGACTCTACATCAAAAGAGATAAATATCTTCGAAGGCCTCAAACTTTTTCTTTTCTCGTCTTTCCTCATCATCTTCTGTCTCCTCTTTCCTTCACTCTCTCACCCTTTTTTTTTGCTTTCGGCGGGGAGGGGGGGTGGGGGGCTTGAGCCCCGTACCTGAAAGTGACATAGAACCCTGTGGGCATATCCGGGTGGTATTACCAACGGCAGGTGGACGGTAGAGTCGTGGGCTGCCCAGCGCATATTGCATCTGTCATCTAGTACCTCGCTCATTACAGATTTGAGGCTGAACTAGAAAAACTAAGCGTTTGCTAGATGAATACGCGTCATTTCTCCAAAATTCTACAATGGTAGCCCCAAATGAGTTGTCTGATGGGAGGAACCTGATGGAGAGGCAACAGATGAGGAAGCGGTAAGGAGGCTAGGCAGGAGTAAACCAGGAAAACCAGAGTTTCCAATTATTTTTGGGAAGTAGAATTCTGATCGATCGCAGGCAATAAAAGAGACGGAGGGCAGGGCTTGTCAGGGTGGGTAAAAAATCAGCATTGAGAACTCGTGATTCTGACACATGGCTTACTTTTTATTCGGATCCCAGATCACGGTCAATGTTTCAAAGTTGCATCTTCGTGCGTAAATATCACGTCAAAAATTCGTAAGATATTGGGTCGCCTACAAGCCCAAGATCATAAAAAAAACATTACCTGCAAAAAATATGATCTATTTGCATCCGTGAATACAGTAATTTGAGTCCTACGTATTTATTTAATGCACATAATGCGAAATAATGGCTCAAATCTTGGGCCAACTCGGAATAATTTTCTCGATTTTTACCGATGATATGTGGCAATGCCGCGCCGCGATGGGAGTCTCTTTAGATCAATACATGTAATGAACAAAATAATAATAGATAAATGCATGTGCATATTCACTAGTCATGTGATCGTCATGTATGAAAAATCAAGGGTTTTGAACTTTGCTGAATGAGCTCGACGAAGAACAGCCTCCAAATACTGAAATAATCACAAATAGTTTTCTGTGATTTTAGGCAACAAAATATGGCAACACCGGCTTTTTCTTTGGAGGAGGGGGGGGGCTTTTAATTCCATAAAGTTTTTTGGAGGGCTACGTACAATTTCCGCCAAGGAATCTATTTCTGGTTCAAGATGAGTAGCCCTTTTTTATGCCATTTTAATAATAATGATGAAAAACAAGAAAATTCTATAAAGTTCGTTTTAACTATGAGCGCAAGGGTTGCCATCGACGAAAGTTGGCCAGAGTGACTATATCTTACACCCTTAATGAACATACTTGAAGGAAAATTTGCTCCTCCGATGATATTTGATCGTTATGAAACAGCGGGCGCAGCGCGTCGAATGCCAAGAAACCCGAATATTCCGCAAAAATTAGCCTTCAGACTCATGTTTAGGCCAGCATTAGACCCCTAAATAGGCCGAAAATGACAAAAGCATGACACATTCCGTAAAATTTAGACTCCCAAGAAGCAAAAAAATCGTAAAATTGAAGAATTTCAGGGTATGGGCCGAAAAACGGCCCTTATCGAAACCCCTAGCTCCTTTGGCAAATCCCCTTAATATCAATAGTCATTTACCGGCCTGCGCCTCTAACTGGCAACCATGTCGGTAGCCATTTTCGATTCGGAGGCTTAATTTTTTGTAGGAATAAACATTTGATCTCTTATTCGAACTCCTTGCCCCACAAAACTAAATTTTGAACGTATTGCTTATCATAGCTGCGCTAAATTGGTGTTTCAGCCGTAAAACCGGTGGCCATTTTGGGCGCCATATTTGATTTTAGGGTCTCTGGAGGGGCGCAGCGAAAAATGGACCTCATTTTCGGACTCTACGACCCCGAAAACCTAATAATTGATACATCACTATGCACTTGGACCCGTATAGGCAAATTAGTACCCCTGAGTGGTATTTTTGGCCGCCATCTTGGATTTGGAGCCCTCCTTAGGGTCGGGGGTGTTTTTAAATGTGATATTCGGATTCCTCGTGTCATTTTACATAGGAATCGACATCTGACTCGACGCTATCCGCAAAATTTAAAACTTTCACCATGGCGGCGGCCATCTTGGACGCCATCTTGAATTCTGGGCGTCGGTTCAATTTTTGAACTTGACACCATCGAAATTCTGATTCTAGACATCCTAAAGAAGAGAATGACATATCACAACAATTTTACCCACGAAACTGCACACGGATGCACATGTGGTACTGGACTAATAAGTGTCGCTTCGATTTGGGAGAATAATTAAAGATCGAGGACAAAACATCTTTCCTATCCTCGGCTGTGTTGTCCACGTAGCTCTTGAGCCACTACTAACAAGATAAAGGGAAACAAATACAATATGAAAATAGAGCAGGGGAAATACATAAAGCACATCGAGTTTTAATGTAAATGGGAGAGCTGGAACCAATTTCAAGTATTTTCCAGGTCCCTAATTCCAAGACTCCTGTGTTAAGCTGCGCCGGGTCACTTTTTCGATACACAATCAATTATTTTTGATACACGGGGACCCAGCCATCTGATGTAAACAAAGAGGATAGGAATTACTACGTATTCTACATCGCCATTTTGGATCGGAAATGTATCGAAAATGTGACCGAAGCTCAGCGCACAACGGGCTTGGAATTTGTCGACCAGAACATGGCGCCAGCTCTCCCATTTACATTACGACTCTATGTGCTCTATGGGGAAATAGCGCGCGTCGATGACGGCGCAGAGATACAACTATTCGTGCCTGATGGATGTCCGTGTTGCATCGGCAAAATTGAAGGCGCGATGGCGTGAGGCGTAAACTCACAATGCTCCGTTCTAAGTTGCCAATGAGGTGTCGCTGCTTCGTGATTCTTTGTTTGTTTGTTTTCTTTAATCGTACCAAGTTTTAAAGGCAGCTTTGACTCGATGATGAAGGATTTTGCTTTTAGCTAAAAGGCGAGCGAGCAAAGATATCGGACGGGGATTCGCTTGATATGGACTGTGATTTGAATAAGTTGAGTACCGAAGAGCTGAGAAGTTATGGAGACATCTTATACTTGCGTTTGGCAAAGGCAGAAGGTGCTACAGAGGTGGTTGGTTTTCTCAGGGAGCATTTCAAAGGACGCAAGGTAGGACAACCATTCCGATGGCAAAATTTTGAGAACATGCAACTCAACTACAGTGGTTTCTAAATCTTCGTTCATATTTCATTCTTTTAAATAAAAAATAAGGAATATAACGACTCAAAATATTTACGATAATATCCAGGCAGGAAAGAGCAAAATCAAAGAGAATTTCAAGTAGTAGTAACGAGTTGTTTCTCCTTTCTAAGATGATGGCGAAAATTGACTACGTCACAATTTGAGATGCGTCCCCCTAGAATCTATCCAATGTTTCTGCAGATTGATCGATACAAGGACCTATCCTCAATTTTGAGATCCTCCTCCTGCCACAAGAAATTTAGATGTAAGCGATTAGCACTAGAAAGATAAACTTTCGGTTTCACGTCTTACGATGCCATTTTTTGTGCTCTTCGAAACCATTTCGGAGAAATTAATGCCTATCCTAACATCTCAGTAAAATTTACGGATATGGGGTTTTAAAAAATATCCACTAACTTTAACTTCTAAAATACTTTAAATGATATCATACCGCTGTATGCTTACGAGATCATATTTCTCTGATGCTTTATAGGAGGCCCTTACTTTGGCTGATGTAAGGTACGCTTTCGCCGAGTTGTCAAACAAATTCATCGACCCAGCATTAAAAACAAGAGATCGGTTGAATGCTTTGAACGCCCTCTGGATGGAACGAGTCAACGCCACCAACACTACGCCAAAATAAGTCGTGTAGATGGTAAAATGTAAAAATTCTGTGTATTGAGCTGAGAAAACTGAAGCATCATTAGTCATTAGGACACAGTGGTGTTGAAGCAAAAAAATTATTACGAAAATTTACCCAATAACGGATTGTAGGGGGTGAATCTATGGTACGTTTAGACTGAAAATCGAAAAAAATAAAAAACTTGGCTGCCCCTGTCTTTGCGATATCACAATTGCATTGTAAATGCAAGTTTTCTACCTACTGATTTTGATCCGGTTTATTATTTATTTGTCCATTGAATCGGTGTCAATCGGTTCTCGTCGATCGACTTACGTTTTTATTTTTCGTTCGATTGATGTCAATCGAATACATACCCTCTCTTTGCATGCAGGATTCCTATCATGCTCTTTTTTTAAACTGAACAAGTCGCTTTCTGCTGTGTCTGCAGTAATTGTTGTCACGAATATGTTGTGCTCGCTGATTTCAGCTCATTACATACCTGACTCTCTAAAAGCGCTCTATATGCGATACCGCAATGCGCCTTCGGCTACGTCTCCAGCAATTGCTATTACGAATATGCTGTGCGTGCTGATTTTAGCTCATTACATACTCGACTCTCTGAAGGCGTTTTATGTGCGCTAGTAGCGCAATCCGTAGGAGAACAAACGAAGTAGGGATTGTGGGATGTATTCGATTCAGTTCTGTTTTTCTCCAAGAGGGTGCTCTACTCTCGCATATAAAACGCCTTCAGAGAGTTAAGTATGTAATGAGTTGAGATCAGCACGCAAAACATATACGGAACAACAATTGCTGCAGACGCAGCTGAAGGCGAATTGAAAACAACCGTATACATGTTGAAAAACATTTTAGCTCCTTAAGTAATAATACCAATAGAGAGTTATATTTTATGGTATTTTCATGGGGGATAAATGTACCGTGCTACAAAGTCTCAGACTGAAGAAGCATCAACACAATAATGGTCTTGACGCCAAAAAAAAAAAAAAAAAAAAAAAAAAAACATGCGACAAAATGTATCCAAAAAGTTGAGGAACGGCTATCAATACGGCCGTCCTAAGGAAAAACGCCGTATAAACCCTTAGCTGTTGCCAAGTATCCTTGGATAAAACACAAATTCCCTGGAAAACTTGTGAATATTATCCTTTCGATTTTTCAGATAACTTTGTTTGCAATTTCACCCTAAGCTCCTGAAATTTGAAGGAGAAACATCCATAATTTTCCTCAAAAATAAATATTTTGTCGAAGGAATGGCAACTCTCGGATGTTCATACGGCGTCCTTCTTTAGCACGGCAGAATACGGCTTTTAAGCCTAAGCCCCCCCCCCCCCCCCCCGGGTACTAAAAGATAAATTAAAAATTAGTCCAAGATAACGTGAAAAAGTAAAGGGATCCCTCCTGAGCTGCCGTGCTGAGGAAGAACGCCGTATGAACCGTCGAGAGTTGCCAAACCCTTGATAAAATATGTATTGTTGAGATCATTCATGCATATTTTTCCTTGGAATTTTCAGATATTTTATATTAAATTGCATACAAATCTGAAAATTTTGAAAAATATTATCCGCAATCTCCCCAGTAAATTCGCTTTTTATCGGAGGAAACTTGGCAACGTCTGAAGGCTCATACGGCGTTTTTCCTTAGCACGGCAGTGAAGTTCAGGGAAGCTGGGCCGGGGGTCGGGGGCCGCAGAACCCTTCGATTAATTTTGATCGGCGAGGGGTTTCCTCCCGCCTCGCGTTAGAGACCCCTGAAAGTGGGCCCGGGACCCCCGCGGGGGGTGGGGAGGCAGGGGGTGGATTTGGGAGCGATTTGGCGGGCTGGAGGCCGGGCCGGCGCAGTGAGGGCGCGGGCGAATCGATGGCTGCACGGCGCGGCGCGGCGGCCGCCTCGGCCGGGACTCGGCAGTTGCAGCGGGTGGTCCGGGCCTGCCCTAGCCGCGGACTCATGGAGACCGTCACGACACCAACCCCGCAATCGCCACAACCCTCCAGCCCCAAATCTTGCACTTTCATCAGGTAAATACTCGGAAATACTCGTAACCTACTCGCAACGGAGTGTCTGAAATTTTGTAATTGTCATGTTTGAAATGAAACTTCCGAGAAAACGGAACACGAGAATATCCTTGGTTTGTAAATTGATTAATGAGAAACGAGGGAAAATCCCAAATATTGCACTTTCATCAGGTAAATACTCGGAAATACTCGGAAATACTCGTAACGTACTCGTAGCGTAGTGTCTGAAATTTTGTAATTTTCATGTTTGAAATGAAACCTCTAAGAGAACTGAACACGAGAATATCCTTGGTTGGTAAATTGATAAATGAGAAACAAGGGAAAATCCCAAATCGTGCATTTTCATCAGGTAAACACTCGGAAATACTCGTAACGTACTCGGAACGGAGTGTCTAAAATTTTGTAATTGTCATGTTTGAAATGAAACTTCCAAGAGAACTGAACACGAGAATATCCTTGGTTTGTAAATTGACAAATGAGAATCAGAGGGAAATCGCGGAAACAAGGCTTAATACTAACGTTCGAAAATACTCGGAACGGGGAATTAGCAAGTGTTTTAAATTTTGTAAATTTCATGATTAAAATGAAACTTCTATGAGAACTGAACACGAGAATATATCCTTGGTTTGTAAATTGATAAGTGAGAAACAAGGAAAATCCAAATCTTGCACTTTCATCGGGTAAATACTCGGAAATACTCGTAACGTACTCGCAACGGAGTGTCTGAAATGTTGTAAATGCCATGTTTGAAATGAAACTTCCAAAAGAGCTGAACACGGGAATATATCCTTGGTTTGTAAATTGATAAATGAGAAACAAGGGAAAATCCCAAATCTTGCACTTTCATCGGGTAAATACTCGGCAATACTCATAACGTACTCGGAACGGAGAATTTTCAGGTATCTGAAATTTTGTGAATGTCATGTTTAAAATGAAACTTCCAAGAGAACTGAACACGAGAATATACTTGGTTTGTAAACTGACAAATGAGCAACAAGGGAAAATCGCGGAAACAAGGCTAATAACTAACATTCGGAAATCCTCGTAACGTACTCGGAACTGAGAATTTGCAAGCGTCCAAAATTTGGTAAATGCCATGTTTAGAATGAAACTTCTAAGAGAACTGAACACGAGAATATATCCTTGGTTTGTAAAATGACAAATGAGAAACAAGGAGAAATCGCGGAGACAAGGCTAATAAATAGCATTAAAAACAAACGCAGGATGTTTCGACGGCTTACGGTGTCATTTTTAACTGCTGAAAGAGGAGAAAGATCTTACATAATTAAAATCAAAATTATGTTAAAAAACCTCAGTAATTACATAATGATATCACATTGAGGAATTATTGGAGGATATATGACAAAATAACCGAATCTGCTAAAATGCATGTGTTCAAACGGGATAGCCCGCCTTTTGACGTCGTCAAAAGGCGGTTCATTTTCTCACTTTAAAATCTATTTTCCTACAATTTCCAATTTCAGAAAATTACGAATAATGCTGCAAATTCAGCCCACTACATACTCTCAGATAAAGCAATAAAATTTTTGTGTGCAAATTCTCTGTTGCTTGTTGTAATATACTCGGAAGTACATTATACCCACCCTCGAAGATAATTGATATGGTCGGTAGTACTTTTAATGTAATCGTGAATTCTCGTAATGCACCTACCGTTACTCTACTCAGGAACTACTATACTCAGGAACAGTAGTGATGGTGAAAGTCCCAAAACACCTTAGTGGGTGTTTTAAAATCTCCGCTCCCATTTTATTGTTTTGGAGGAGAATAAATCAACACCATTTCTTGAATTTTTCACAGTTTTGAAGTTTTGACGTTAAGTAGTTTTTAATTTTAAAAAACGAAATATGACAGAAAGTCTACAACTTCGTATACATAATTTTTACCAACTTTCGAGGTACATAATTTAGAGGTTTCACCGTCCGTCGTCAGAGTACACTTGAAAAGTATCGTGATGTGCTCGGGAATTCTCGTGAAATATACTCGGAAATGCACTATAGTGTCATACTTGGAGATACTCGTAAAATACTTGATAGTATTTGTATGTGCAAATACTCGTAATTTTCTTGAAAATACTGATAGTTATCGCGAAAGCACCCGTAATTTTTTCAAGAATTCCCCCAGAAAATTCGGATGTACTTGTAATATGGTTACACATGTAAGTACATGTAAACATATGAGGGATGCGGATGCCGTCTTTTGCTTCAGGTGGGAATGTTTTCCGGGAATTTCAGCTAGAGGGAACAAAAATAAGGACTCAAAGGGTAGTTCTCGAGAAATCTATTTCCTCTATAAAAAATGAGGATGGTGAAACTACGAAACAACGTATCTTGACGGTTTGTGACGACACGTTTTCCGCTTTTGAGGGTTCAGTGATCGTGACTTGTCTCAGTCGCAAATTAACGCCACCAGGTAAAAACACCTGAACCTTTGTGCCTTTGTGCCTTCAAAGTCCTGTAGATACGAGATTATCCAAAATTTCCTTCGAGGATAGATTTCCTATGCTTGGTGATACCCAATTAGACTATAGAAGCGTGCGTTTGTCTTTAAAAAGGAGGGCGGTTTGCCGTTTGGATTTTGACTAGGGATCAGCCTCATTTCGCGTCATCGTAAAAGCTTTGTCAGAAATAAATAAAAAAGGATGTTGGAGACAAAGATTACTAAGGACTCCAGATACCGCATTGAAATAAAAAACGGCCCCCCAGTCCCCTGCAGCTCCAGGGTAGGCAACCTGTTTAGCGGTATGCCATACTTCGAGCTAACGAATATACTGCTTGCCGTGTGTTTGACCGGTTTCGCCGTGCTGTGCTAAGTTTGGTTGAAGATTCACTGTATTAAATTTTCTTTTGTTTTAAATCGTTAAAAAATGCCGAAAAAACCAAAAAAAAGAAAGAAAAAAAAATTAATGCAAATAACTCTGCTCAATTTTCTGAGTCCATTATTTAAGTCCACTAGTGAGTCCACTAGTGACTAAAATGAACAATTTTCGCAATTTGCCGTTCATAATCTGCACATTCGAAGTGCAATTTGCCAATTTCCCATGCACTTCCATTACAAGTGGGCTAAAGTATGGCATACCGCTACACAGGTTGCCTACCCTGGCGCTGCAGGCGACTGGGGGGCCGCTTCTTTCCTACGGCAAGTATACGGCGTGCGGTATCTGGAGTCCTTAGTAATCTTTGGTTGGAGATGTCAGAAATAAAAAAGAGATGGTGTAACAGGATTTGGAAGGTTTCTCAAGTTGCTTTTTACCCTGCAAGAATTTTTTATGTGCGAGTCAGCGAGAGGTGTATTTGCGAGGTATTCTCCGTTGCTAAAATAATTAAACACGAGAGAGATAATTTCGCAATGTGAAAGGTATTTGCAGGAACTATTCTAGAACTAAGGATTGGATAAAAGGGTAGTTCGCTCCTATCTCAGATTTTCGAAGGTCGAACAATACTTATCTCGAACTGCAATGTTGACGTTCTCATGACGTTTCCTATTTAAAAAAAGTGCATCGTTTTTTTTGAAATTTTTACCGACTTTACCTAATTTGAAACAAGATATTCTGTGAAAATCTCAAACAAAAGAATTCGTTCGTCATTATTTAAAGATCCATAAAAAACATAAAGTTCCTGAAACTTCTTGGTGAAGGTAGGTCTTTTTGACGTCCACCATCGATAAGTAAGACTATCAGTAAAGTCTCCCTCCCCGCGTCCTCACCGATGTATCCTGCTGTGCTAAGGAAAAACGTCGGATAATCATTCGAGAGTTGCCAAATGTCTTTAGATAAAACATGTATTTTTGAGGAAATTTATTAATATTTTTTTTTTTAAATTTTCAGATATTTTAGATCAAATTGCGAACAAAATTATCTGAAAAATTTAAAGAAAAATGTTAGCAATGTTTCAAGAAAATTCGGTTGTTATTGAAGTACACCTGGCAACGTCTAAAGGCTCATACGGCGTTTTTCCTTAGCACGGCAGTATCCAAAGTTCACATTTTGATAAAGAAAATACCGCGCAACGCACTCAAGAAGAAAATACATTCTGAAAGGTATGCGATTCGTGACAGGAACTCATCCATCCCAACCAGAATGGGTCGGAAAGAAATGTGATTTCCGTGTTTCCCGGCCCACTCTATTTATGTCTAAAACCGAGAGTTATGAAGAAAGTCGCGAGCATTTCAGTTCCACGGGGCTTACCGCCTGAAATGATACAGCTGTCAGAATCCGCGCCTTGCGTTCGTCATTTAGTGATTATCAACATTCTTTCTTACAATAAAGGCTTTTTCGTCTTCCCTCTGGTTTTGAAAGTGAATCCCTTTTTACGGTCGAATTCTGTAGTAGCGACTTCTGAAGTTATGGTGAATAAATCTAAGTTTTAGGCAACCTCCTACAGGGTGTCTACCAGTGGCGTGGCGTGCTTTGCGATAAATCGATTGATCTGCCGGTTAAACCTATGGAAAAGGATCAATAAACAGGGCGTTCGCAACGAACACCTTAATAATCGAATCTATGTTACAGCTTCCAATTGGGGAAATATCGATAATCGATCATTCACGCCTTGCCACTCTGGAATGCTAAGGAAAAACGCCGTATGAACCCTAAGGCGTTGCCTAATTTCCTTCGATAAAACACGAATTTCCTTGAGAATTGGTGAATATTTTCCTTCCAATTTTTCAGATAATTTTGTTCCCAATTTCACCTAAAGTTCCTGAAAATTTCAAGGAAAAATCTTCCTAACGTTCGTCATAAATAAACATTTTATCGAAGGAAATTTGGCAACTCTCGAATGTTCATACGGCGTTTTTCCTTAGCACGGCAGCACTGGTGTGTACCGTCAGTGATAACCGGAAAATACCAGGAAAATCGGTACTGGTTCAGGAAATTCTGATAGCCTCAAGCAGTTTCGAGCATTTTTCCTACTTTTGATTTGTTTCATCAATTATGTTCAATTTTGAAATCAAATGAGTGTCAATTTAGTCGCGCATAAAAGTAGGTAATCTCGTCTAAAGTATCAAGAAAAAGCAGGAAAATATCAGACAAGAGTGTACTGCCCATCTGATAAGAGGCTACAGCGGCATGCGACCATATCTTGAATGCATCTAAACGTGCACAGATGTAGTGCGGATTGTATCAGCCGATATTGAAGGATATTATACGGCTGCTACATTACTCATTACTCATTTATGCTTCGCCAGGTTTGATTTCTGGATCTAAAGAATATCTCAAAGTTTGAATATCCGTTTTACCTCCATATAAATGTAGATTTATCCTATAGCTTTTTTCATAGTATTTTATACTGAAAACGGTGCACTATGCATTTTTCTTTCCCAGTTCTTACATATTGAGTATTTTTTACTAAAAATGATTCATTAGGATACTCTTGTAACTTAACTGCTAGCGCTACATTCTGGAATGCTCTTCTCAAATTTCCGAGGTTGTCTTTGAGAAAACTTTTATTACTTTAACACTGAGAAGGAGGGAAACTCCTATGCTGGAGTTGAATTATTAAATCGTATTAATTGTTCTTTTTCAATTAAGTTTTTGTTCCGGGGCATTTCCTTTTTCTTTTTCTCACTGTTCGCTCTTCAGAAGAGACGGTGCATTTGAGCTTTTGAGGCGAGCTTTCAAGTTTCCTTGCTTTCCTTGTTCGAAGCATTGCACGTGAAATCAAAGTATGTCTCATTTAAAATCCACCCATATTCGTTGTTTTTACATTTAAGGCTTGCTTGTTCCTCACACAGTGAAACTTGCCAATTTTCCTAGTCCTCATAGAGGCACTTTGAAAATAGTGAGTGACATGTGAAAAGGGCGGAGGTCCACAGATAATTGAGTCATAGTATCTACTGTTCGTAGTATCTCTTACCGCTTAACAGTTTTTCGGTCTTCACTTTGTTTGCATGATGCGATTCATTCGGATTCTCTCCTCCTAAATCATATACCCTTAAAGAGCGTTACATTATGGTCGAATCTACGCCAAATAAGTTTACTACCCACTTTTAGACCGCGATGGAAGATCCGTCATCTTGCATCTTGCATTTATTTTATGATAAAAGTAGGAAAAAAAGGTAGACAGTTGGACAAATTATGAAGATTTACAAAGTTTTTCATGTGTTCGAAAAATACCCCTCGATTTGTCAAGATTCTAAACGAAAAATTGATTGAATTATACTCAAATGTTACATGTGTCATTGACATCGTGTTTGTTAACCCAACCATCAAATGGGAAGTGCTTTACATTTGATGAAGTGAATCAAAATTTGATATAAATTTCCATTCAAAAGCTCTGAATCACGAAATGCTGTTCTAGAGAATCAGCATTTTATAGATAGTCGCTCTTACCAACACAGTTAAGTCACATTCCAGCTCTTTTGAAGTCACTATCATAATTATAATGAAAAAAAACAGAAAATAATTGATTTTTTTTACTTTGGCACTTGACAAATGTTTGATTTGACTATCGACCTTCAAGTGAATATATTATTGACTCAATAGTCTTACTTTCCATTTTGTTCCAGTGTTAAACAAGAACCGAATAATTGTGAAGTGGAAAGTCCGGATAGTGCCGCTCCAAAAAACAATGGTAAGTCTCGGTCAACAATACTTACCGCTTTGTTTGTTTGTATGTTTCATAATTTTTCGAAATCACAGTAAATTTAAAGTGATCGTCTTCGGGAAAGTGTCCACAAGTCAGACTTTCAGCCATCATAATGAGGAGTACAGCCGGCCAGGTTGGCTTAGCGTTCAGCGCGTCTGAACCTAGACCAACAGGTCCCGGGCTCGAATCCCGGTGGTGGTGACAAATTTTCACGGAACTGACGAGTGGATCTGCAGAAACAGATTCTACTCGACCCTAGTCCCTGAAAATTTGAAAGCCAGATCATGGATGTGCCAAAATCCCCCCTTGATGTCTACTGACAATAAAATAATCTCTATGTTAAAAATTCATGTCTATATAGATGGCTATAGATTCCCGTGTTACTAAATAAACATGAATAGAAGTCACATTAACTGCAAAAGAAAAAAAAGAAGAAAAAAAGGAGTACACTACAGAGGGATGAAAAATTGCCTGAAATTTCAAACAGACCGGAGTTATGGTCATTTGACATTTACAGCTCATAAATCGTACTTTCAAGAAAAAGCTCTCTTAAAATTCCGAATTGCCCATGTTTTGGGCACGAATGCTTTGGACTGTAATCGAACCTGTCATGCCCTATTTTATGGACTCAACAGGCTATTGAAAAAGTGGCGACTCTTGAAAGTTGGCAACACTGCTTTTCCTCCATTAAAATTTATGTAAAACAATCGATTCTTAGCGAGGCAGCTTGCCTCCCCCAAAATCGATATTATTAATGGACTCAAATGGAGGGAAAACAGTGTTGTCGACTTGCAAAATCGTCATTGCATTGAAACCATTACAATCTGCGATATCGGTCTACTTGCATGCTGAGCATCTATTTATATTAGACGAATCGTGGATAGGGTATTTAAGCAGAGATTCAAAACATGGTAAGCGCCATCGGGTGTTGCTAAGATTGTGTGTGATCTACTTTACTATGAAATGACCTAAACGCCTATTGGGAAATTTCCCCCTAATTTTGGCCTTACTTTCAACACCAAAATTAAAATTTTTAAACCATCGGATTCCAGGTAAATGAGAGCAAACGTGACTCAATCTTAGCAATTAACACTTAAAGGTCTATCTGCCACTATTTTCCAATGTATGGTTACATATTAAAGAGTGTAGAGTACCTACGTAAGGGAGAATATTGTCATCTCTGTGCCACTCTCTGATTGGTTCATCGGTTTTAGACATTCATAGAGCCAAAAGTTGACCCAGTGTAAGCAAATCCAACCAAGAGGAATTCATCTGATCGGGTAAGAAATGAATGATATTCACAGTATGGGTGGTTCCCGGCAAGAATATCCATCAAAGTTTGATTAAAAGCCAATTTCGAGATATTGGCTCTAAGAAAATGTCTATTACGTCTAGAACTTTGTCACCATCTTGTTTGTTTACATTGGGCCAAACCAGGAGCAAAGGGGTAGCCTAAAACTCGCCAACCAATCAGAGAGCGGCACATTGCTTTTTCTCAGTGCTCCCATTCCATGTCCGTTAACAGTTCTGGGACTCAGAACTTTTTTGTTCCGACTTCTCCCACTTAATGACCGTCAAAAGTTCCAGAATTCCTTTCAGATTTGTTCGGAAGTTCCGAGAAACTTCCGGAAAATGCAAAAGATCCCGAACATTCCGGGAATTTCAAAAGTTCCGGGAAAAATTCAGGAAAATCTCAAAAGTTGCAGAATTCGGCCCTCGGGAATTCGGATTTCGGTTTTGGAGTTCGGGGAAATGGGCATCGAGGAGGCCAATAATTGAATCAGTGAGAATGAAAACGCACCAACTCGGAAAGATGTAAATTTTCTGAGGCACAAAAAACTTCATCTGCAGGCTCATTGTTGAAGTTTATAGACGAAGCTATAGACAAAGAAGATAAAAAGGGATATGGAGGCAATGCTTTTTCTGTAGTAAAAAGTTCGGAATGTCCCCATATGTAAGTACACTATAAGTGTGATTTTTCGACCCCCTCCCCCAACCCCAATGGTTGAGAGACATGTGACGGGTGGCGGGAAAGCCATACGGTATGACTGGAGTTAATTCAAACACACACGACAGGTGTGCCGAGCCGAAAATCAATAGGCGGTTATAGTCGAGAGAGAACGCGGGGAAAAGCTTAGATTCAACGAGGAAAGTTCTCCCCCTCCCCCCTCCCCCCGCTTCCCGCTTTCTCAGCCGCCGCTAAGCCCGCTCGACTCTTACTATACCACGCCTTCCAATTTTCTTGGCTTGACAACACCATAACAAGGCGCCCGCCCTTCGGCTGTCCCATCCCTCCCTCTGATGCCGTATCTTGGAATTTTCATCCCTTAATGTTCTGCGCATTTTCCAAATAGCTTTTATCATGATTCTGGTAAATTGTTTTCTCCTATCTCCGAATCAGCCCGTCACTTTCTGTTGCATCGAGGAGGCCAATAATTGAATCAGTGAGGATGAAAACGCGCCAAGTCGGAAAGATGTAAATTTCTGAGGCGCAAAAACCTTCATCTGCAGGCTCATTGTTGAAATTGATAGACAAAGCTATAGACAAAGAAGATAAAAAGGGATATGGAGGTATCCTGGGGGCCGATTATTGAAATTGATAGACAAAGATATAGACAATAAAGACAAAAAAGATATCGTGGGATCCTATTGGTAGAAGTGGGTGGTTGCACTGGACAAAGGAGGTGTAGTCCATCATTTTCCCCTTAGTCTGAAAGAACCACCTGTTTCAACCGATAGGATCGCTTCATACTCCCTATGACATCTTTGTCTATAGCTTTGTCTATCAATTTCAACAATCAGTCCGCTGTTGGTGGAAGCGGATGGTTGCGATGGACATAGGAGGTAGGTAACAGATTAACTAACGGCAACTCACGAGAGACCCTATAGTTAGTCCATCATTTAGCCCCCTAGTTTATAAGAACTACCCATTTCAACCAATAGGATCGCTCATTACTCCCTAAGTCTTTTTTGACTATAACTTTGTCTATCAATTTCAAAAATCAGCCCGCAGTAGCTGAATAAGTGTTTTGATTGTTGCACTGCAGGAGACCCTATAGTCCTTAGGGTCAAAACGTCTGCCGTTGTAAAAAATGTTTTGTGAGATTGCATTTTCATCTATTACTTGTTGTGTAATTAAGATAATGTAGTTGAATATACTAAATTATTTGGCTTTTAGCTCGAAATCTATACCATTCACTATGTCTTAGATGAAAAGGCTAGTACAGGAGTAGCTTTTAGGTGAGGAAGGACAAATACTCAAAGCAGAGGTGAGGCGTTAATGCTCGATTATCGATATTTCCCCGACTAAAGCTGTGGTTAAGAACGATTATTAAAGTGTCCACTGCGAATACCCTGTTTATCGATCCTTTTCCATAGGTTCAAATGGTAGATCAATCGGTATATCGCGAATCATGCCACGCCAATGAAAATACTTTTTAGAGGCCCCGACAAGGGGCCAGTATGCATGTAAAAGCGTCTATCCATTAACGATATTAAATCCTAAAAAAGTGAATATCGAGAAAAACTCGAGTTGATGTGTTTCCATTCTCTCTGATTCAATGTTGTCTGTCTATGAGGAAAGGGACGGAAGGGACCTCAATTCAAGGAGGGAAAATGTTTGGTATGAAACGATTTTTCCCAGGTCGGGTCAAAAAATCGGACTCAGGGATTTCGACTGAAAACTGTCCCTCGCGTTCAAAAGAACAAGTTACGATCGCTTCAGCTCATTTCGTCGTTTTTCTCACGAAAGGACGTAACTTTACTTCAATGTTGCCAAATGTCCTCGCGTGATTTGTTTTTTACCAGGAGAATCTCGGGAATCTCTTAATGAAAATTACACTGATTTTTCTTCTGATCTAGAATGAAAATACGAAACATTTTCAACGAACATTACGAAAGTACATTTTTGTAAAAAATTGTATTGGTTGAGTCAATTTTGCAACTTTGGAATTCAATTCAAGCAAATTCTGAAAAAACTTCAAGGAATGATGTCGATTTATTCTCTTTTAAAAGAATAAAACATGAGCGGAGATTTTCAAACACCTCAAACGAATCATGTGGTTTGGGAGTTTCACAGTCAATATTTCCGTGACAGAGGAAACGCAATTTGTTTAAATTACCACAGCCTGTCAGTTTCTCCACGATGCAAAATCAACAACTTAAAATGGGACTAAGGCCGCAAAATAATACACAAAGTTAAAATACCAGGACGTTTCGCAATTGTTACACCATCATGTTCAACCGTAAATACAAAAAAAAAAACAAAAAAAAAAAAAAAAAATTAAATTAAAAAGAAACACAAACTTATACTTAGCCTCACCACTATTATTGTGAGACTCAACTTTGTTTATTGTTTCTCTATGATAGCTCAGCAATTGCACCAAGAATATTTCCAAATCACAAATAACTATCTGCTCCGGTCAGTTTTTCTACCGTTTTACATCCCCCTTCCTCCCTCAAAGTTGGGTCATTTTTTAACTAAACGATTCAATGACTTATTTCATTCGTCGGTGTGGTGGCGATACGTGGAGCTGAAATGCCTGAATTCAACTTAAACCTTCTAAAAGAGGCTCTATATTATGCATCTGTCTCTCTCCAGGAGACCTCCTGAATTTACCTCGGTTTGGCTCGATTTCAATATACCCTGCACATCAAAAACCGCGGAACATCGATGGTAACCCTCCATCGTTCTGCGGTTTTCGCCAGAACCGACCTCAACTTTTCGCACCGTCCCATTCAGTCCGTGCCAAACCCAAGTTGGCAATGTCGGTCCGCGGGATGTAGGTTATTTATGTATTCATTTGTCGCTGCGCTTTCCTGGAATTCCAGCTTTTACGTACCCGTCTGCCGCCCCCTTTCAGCCCCCCTCGATCCCCCCAACCCCCCGCCTCTGCTCCTCGCTGCGCTGGGACTTACCCTGAAGATAAAATCCCGTCGGGGGGCTTAGATACACCAGGCGCTGTTCGCGCGTGCGCTTCTTGCGTTCACCAGTTTGCAGGGGCACCGGCAGGCCTCGTATTTATTTTTCATCTCGTTTGTTATTTTTGCTATCGACGCGGCATTCGATGCAGCCGGCGCGTTTACGGTTTTCGGAGTTTTGTAACTCTGCTTCGTTCCGAGAGACGAAATCGGACGAAAATTGTTTGTTCATCAATCGGGTTTGGTAAAAGAAATGAAACGTGACAAAGATTAGTTTTTATGGTAATTAATTGAATTTTTATGATTCAGTGTAAAATTTGCAGATCATTTGCACGTGTTTCGTAAAATTCACGATTTATCATGAGCATTACAAAATTTAATCAATGTTTCGTAGATATTACAAAAATTAATCGTTGCAACTTTTTTCAGAAACCGGATTGATAATTTAACGAATTTCTTTCGAGTGAAAGTATTTTAGTGATGTCGACCTATCAAAAAGTAGGGAATGGAAAAAATTAGAATCGGTCATGCGGAAAATAATTCTGCTCATATGGCAGTGTGGCATGTGGCACATTCTACAGTTTAGTTTGTATGACCTTTGCGACCCGCTGAACGAATGTCGATGGTGGAAACCGGACTATCTAAATGCAATTCAATTACTGAAAGTTTCAGCTCTTATGAACCACTCTGTTAACTATTTACTTCAGAGAATCAAAATAAGTTAAAGCAGTTTATTTTAAATCCGAGGATTAAATTTCAGAAGAAGAGATATGATTCTTTTCGGTTCAAAACTTTAGTAAATTCTACTATATATGGCTAAGAACTACACTTGACAAGGTTTGAAGCAATCCAAATAATTTTTTGTGATGAAGTCAGGCATATCGGTTTTTGAAGGCGGAAACTCAAATCTTTTGGCACAAGGAAAATTCCGATTGAGGGTTAAAAAACTTCAGTTTTTCAATTTTAGACGTTCCAACGCTTTTTGATACGGATTTAGATTACAGATTGTTGACTTTAATAATTGATTTAGAACAAATTCAACGTCCAACAAAAATAGTTCGTTTTCAATCCTGTATTATTGGATTTACATTAGGCCTTTAGGAACTACAATTTTTGGCTCATCTGTAAAAAAACACTCTTATGCATAAGGTAGCTGATGACACGTAAGTTGCTTTTAAACTGAGTCAGATATTGTGGTTCCGAATTGGACTAAATTTTGCAATTAGGAACTACAATTTCTAGCTCAATTTGGAAACAAAGTATGTGCCATCAGTTTCCCTATGCGCCTAAGTAATTTACGGATGAGCCAGAAATTTCAGTTCCTAATTTTCAAAAAGCAGTCCAATTGAGACAAGTCGTTTGTCAGTTCGAGAAAAAGTATTCCGATTTAAACCGGCCCCGAGAAAATCGAGTTAATTTTTCAAATTTTTGGGTCGAAAACCCGATTTAAAGAAAAATCGATCGTAAATAGCTCGCTACACTGCCGTGCTAAGAAAAAAACTCAGTATGAGCATTCGAATGTTGCCAAATTTTCTCACAGACAACATTCATTTTTGAAGAAAATTATGAATATGTTTCCTTTAAATTTTCAGACTTTTCAGATAAAATTTCGTACAAAATTCTCCGAAAAATCGGAGGAGAAAATTCTTTCACGAATTTTTAGGAAAACTCGTTGTTTTTCGAAGGAAAGATGGCAACGCCTGATGGCTCATACGACGTTTTTCCTAAGCACAGCAGTACAGTGCACGAGTGACCTGTTCATTTTGTCCCCGAGGCCAGAGCCGTCCGGTCGACTCAAAATATGATTAATCGAAGAAAATCTGGGTGCGGAGGGAGCTCTGATGAGAGCGGATATTGTCGTCGGTGCGTGTAGTGGTAATACCACTGTTCCGCGCTGCCGCTGCGGTGCAACTCCCTTGCTTCCCGCTCACGCTCACACGTTCAAGAGCGCGTGAATATGCCGGGACAGCCAAGGCGACGCGTGCATGAAAGCCACTTTTCATTTTCTGATTAGGTGAATGAACCGCCCCCGGAGCCCACTGCACCCAGTCTCACCCCCTGCCCCCCTCTCTCTCCGTCCTCACGACATGCTACTCCAAAGCTCGCAGCTTTGCGGTTGGGTAGACCACTCAGAGTTGGCGCGTTTTAGCAGGGTGATTCCCATAGCGAGAGAAACGCACGAAAGCTCCTTCGAGGGAGAAATTTGGACATCTTGATTCTATTGTCACAAACGCGCAGAAAGATTATACGGGTGCTATAAGAAACGACTGTTTCAAAAACGTGTAAAAAATTCGTTAATTTTCTTCTTTTTCTTCTTCTTCTCCCACTAATGACTAGGGCATAGTGCTGTTTGTCAGGCCATCCAGTATCGATCACAATAAACTGCATAAATATTAAAAATCTAAAAATCACTAAAAATAACAGACTCGTAAATTTTAAAAAGACAAATTCAGCGTTATGTGCAGTATTTCACTTTTCCTCGAACAATTATTGATGATGGTGGTATTAGAGGCTAGAAGAAATTCGAGGGATATATTTTGTAATCCTTTTTGACTGTTCAACAGGAACAATGAAACTTCTCTTGAAGGGTTAATCTAAGGATGATAACGAGATTTTCTTCCCTTGGAGCCCCAAAAGTAATGAGAGGAAAAGACGATACTTCGTCATGGAAGCAACCGAAAATTGAGCTCTAATTTTTGAACATTTTCCGGATGAGGTTACCCAACCCCCTCTCCTTCTTTGGGAAATCCCCTAGACCCCCATCTACTTAAAGAAGCCCCCAAACCCTCAACAGACCGCCTCCTAACTTTTTCGATGCCAGTCCACTCCTGCTTGTTGCAGGAACGACGTATCCACTTTGGATTCCCCTATAGAGATAGGTGCTTTTATACAGAGTGACCGTGCACTTGCTTCCTCCTCGAACAAACCAAGTCTGCGTTATCCTAACCGTGGGGCCGCGGTTCGGCAATTTGTTGTGGGGAAGAAAAACAGCTTATGAACATCCGATTGTTGCCAAACTTCCTCTGATATATTATTTATTCTAGACAAAGCTTTACAACATTGCCTCTTGAAATTTGCGCACCTTCAGATTAAAGTGCGAATAAAATCCTCTGGCAAACTGAAAGACAAATATTCGCAGGTTTTCAAGAAAATTCGCACGCTTGCGAGGGCAATTTGGCAATATTCAAATGCACTTACGGCATTTTCGCTCAACAGTGGAGAATTTGCTCGGCTGTGGCTTACTAAACTTGACTCGTTTTCGTTCCGTTGAACAATGGCCGAGGATGTTTCCGGACGCTGAGTTATGGAGCTGGGGGACCCGGGGGGGATCAAGGGGGAGGGTGGGGGCCGAAGGGGGGGCTGGGGGCGTCTTGCGTCTAATGAATCGCAGAATCGCGAACCGCGCAGCGCTTCATTGTTCCGTAAACGGTCGCGACTGTGGCGCGATGCGGCGCGCGGCGGCGGCGCGGCGCAGCAAACGAGCTAGATCGGAATCAAGAGAATCAGCGGCGGCGCGGCGCGGCGGCCGGCCCGGGTATCGCAGCTACAATCGAAAGTTGGGTTCGGCGAATCCCGCGTCCAAAACAATCACCGCCGAGGCGCGGGAGGTGGCCACAGTCTGAAATCGAAGACGCTCGTTGCCATATAACTTGGAAAAGTTGACCAGCGATGCTGCGTGAGGTTTCTCGCTTGGATAATGTGATGGAGTCGGCATAGAGCCAAGATTTTGTTTCGGGGTAAAAAGGGCTCTTATTCCTTGGCTAAGTGTCTATGATGAAGTCAGGAGCTAGGGCCTTGGTGAAACAGGGATACGCACAGGGTTCAGCATAGGCGGATCTAAGAGGAGGGGCATGCGCCTCCCAAAGGTGGAGGAAATGGCGGAAGGATGGATGGATGGGAGGATGGGAGGATGGGAGGATGGGTGGATGGGTGGATGGGAGGATGGGAGGATGGGAGGATGGGGGATGGGAGGGTGGGAGGATAGGAGGATTGGAGGATGGGGATGGGAGGATGGGAGGATGGAAAGATGGAAGGATGGAAAGATGGAAGGATGGGAGGATGGAAGGATGGATGGGTGGAGTGAAGGAAAGATGGAAGGGTGGAATGAAGGAAGGAAGGAATGAGAGGGAGGAGAGGGAGGAAAGACGCTTACATTCGGTAATCATTCATGACAAAATTGACTCAAACTGTAAATAAGGTGCTTAAAAATTCGACAGTTTTCTGGGAGAAGCTCCCGAACCCCCCTTCTATCCCCCGTTCGAGATGTCTGGATCAGTCTATGCTGTACAGGAATGAAGATAATGGCATGCAGTGCTGCTTTGCTAATATTTGAGCTAAAAAAGCCTAAGTGTCGGAATAAAACGGAGTGATGATAGTTTAACGTCCCTGGTTCAAGACAAATACTTTTAAGAAAAATTTGTTGTTATGTGTTTATAAAGGTCTTAAAAGTGACAGATTAAAATGGGACAAGAATAAATATAACTTTTTGAGCTTTTCATAATTACTTCGATATTTTTACTTTCTGTAATGAACTAGGTTTTTTTTCGAGGTTTTGTATGATGGTTGGAGGAGAAATCTTAGGAGGGTCTAAGACCTCCGTGTGATGTACGATTTCTTTTTTTTTTTTTTAAAAAAAAACAATCTCGCAAATTTAAAGTTACAAACTATAGTCAAGATTCCTTTCCGAGTTCACTAAAACCTCTATTAACGCCCCCTTCAATCCAAATTTCGCTCCATCTGGATCTAATTCTATGGACTTTTTGTAGTCGTTTGTCAAAGGAAACTCCCCTCAATACTTCCCTGACGTAAACGATTACCTGTAACGGGACCGGTAGAGAATGAAGTTCGAAGGCAGCGCTGTCCTGCTTGTTGCATCAATCGATTGGAAGGCGTGCCGTATCGACGCAGACGGGCTGCCATCCTATCCCTGGCAGTTCCTTGAAATGCGCTCGGTTTTTTGCTTTTTACTTTCTCGCTCCCATAGGGTAGAGAGGAAGTATTGTCATCCTCCAAAAAAAAAAAAAAAAAAAAAAGTTGAAATTTCATCATTTCTAGACGTTTTAAGGTCCCAGGAGTAAAAATAACCATACTTGAAAAAATGTGTGTCCGTCCGTGTGGCGTCCCCCAAATCTGTCTACAGCGATATCTCAGAATCTATCTGTTCGATTTCATTCAAAATTGGCACAGGACACCATATCTATGGTCTCCTTATGCACGTCCAACGATTTTGAGGTACGCTAAAATTTGGGGGGGCTACGCTCAATTGTCCATTTTTAGCAAAATCACACGGAAAGCTCATTTTGAAAGACTGTAAATTTTGAAAAATGTCTTTAATTCTTTAACAATGGGCATCAAGCACATCACCTGGGTCATTAATTTAAGTTCCAAAAAGATCTTTGGACTAAACTCAAAATTCAAGAGATTACGAGGCCCAAAAGTAGGCACTTTGCTCCGCGAAACAGCTCATTTTCAAGGACTATAAATTTTAAAAAAATAAAAAAAATAAAAAAAAATGCCTTCAATTCTTCAAAAGTTGGCATAAGAGCACCACCTGGTTCATTAATTTAAGTTCCTACGAGGTCTTTGGACTAAACTAAAAATTGAAGGGTTACGCGTCATATAGCGAGGAGAGCACTTCGGTCACACGGAGAGCTCATGGACTGTAGATTTTGAAAAAATGCCTTTAATTCTTTGAAAGTTGGCTCAAAAGCACCATCTGAGTCATTAATTTAAGTTCCTAAAGGATTCATGGACTAATCTCATAATTGCAGAGGGGCCGATAGGAAACGCTCAATTCTCTGATAAATGAGTCGGAGCGCTTCTAGATAATAGCAGCAAACGCTTTGAGTCAGGTGAAACCTAGGAATTCAAATGCATTATATAATGCATCATATACTATTTCCAAAATTACTCCGTAGGTAATCACAAAGCAAAATTAGACAACTAATTAGATACATACTCACATTACAAAGGTACTATGAATCATCAAGCTAACGCCAAGAACTGACACTTAGATCTTTATTAAAAACTAATATGTTTGTTGTTAATGAATTTAGAATCCCGGCAGATTCCATCTTTTGCGGTTCCTTTTTACGAGGTACTAAGCACAAATATAATGTAATAATTCGGCACAAATATAACTGATTTAATGCTTGTTAATGAAGGAGGTTATAATAGTTATAACGTGACGTTTGTTGACTTGTCTCTGGTTGACGTTTGTCGATGGCGCTCTCTATTGTTTTCGCTTTAAGTTACGGGGATACGCGGTAAGGAGATGGCGCTCCTGGCGGGCGTGTCGTGAACCTTCCAGCAGGTAGATTCGCCCGCCAAATTTAAAATTTGGGAGATGCTAAGCGAAAACCGTTTAGTTTTAAGACTATTTGAACATCGAATAGTCATTCTACCCATTCAAGTAGATATTTGATGGCTTTTGACCGTGCTTAAGGAGAGATTATAATATAAAATCGTATCTGAAGTATGATGTCAATGAATCTAATGGATCCTAATGAATCGTAGAAAAGCTAAGATTTTTACGGATCGCCATCTTTGACAGGAGACTTAGTTAATCAATTACATATTTAATTGAAGATGCCTCATAAAATCAACAAGTCGAGTCCGAATATATGAATTCACCACATATCGCGAAGACATTTACAATGAAGTTCAATGGTTTGAATAAAAATTTCATAACTATTATCCTGTGATCAAAATTCCAATCAAACTTTATGATTTTGTAAAATTGGCAGTATTTTTCTAAATATTCCAGTAAAAGTGTCTATGCCGGCGCGAAGCGCCGGCTCGAGCGAGAAAGTCCCGTGCGGTCCCCGCACCAATCCGCTAAGCGGATGGGGGGGCGAAGCCCCCCAAATGCCGGCGCGTAGCGCCGGTACGCGGCGCGAAGCGCCGCGCATAAATTGGCCGGAGGCCAATTTTTTTTTTACCCCGCCAGTCCGAGCGCTTCTTTTCATCAGCCACAGCCCGCAGCGAAAGACAATATCACAGAAATCGGAGAACAAAGTGAGTAGGGCAAAAGAGAGTCTTGTGCGCAATGCAGGTCTTTTCCAAGAGAAAATTGAAGACGTTGAACCTCAATTCTTTAGTCGAAAAATAGAACATTAATTAATTTTTTACTCGAGAAGACCACTAAACTTTTTAGCAATTTTATAAATACTGACTAGACTTATCTATGGATAAAAATTAAGAAAGGAAACGATAAAAACTCAAAGATAAAATGAAATTCGTAATAATTGAGACTGATTTGAGCTTTAATTTGATTGTGATTTTTTGTCAAGTGCTTATGTAGCTAAGGGCGATTGAAACAAAATGATTTATTAAAAAAAACTCGGCCAGCGTTTGCGAGCTGCGATTGGTTAGAATTTAGCGAAAAAAGAGGGATCCAACTGTCTTAAGGCCTTGTCCACACGAGCGCAGTTCGCGGAACTTATTCCTCGAACTTGCTCAGTTCCCGGAACTTATTCCTTGAAACGAGGCATGCTGTCCACACGGGTTCGTCCGAACTGGAACCGGAACTTCAATAAAACTATACAATTATTGCAAAATAATAGATTATAATACGGCCGCCAAAGTAACAAAAATAAATGTCAAGACGCATATAAAGGACGTAAAAAACAAAAACAAACAAATTCACATCAAAAGAAACATATGTAGAAGCTCGGAGTACGGGGGAAGTTCCTGGTTTTGGAGGAATAAGTTTTTAGCTCAGCTAAAAACTATTGTTCCAGGAACAAGTTCCTCGAAATAAGTTCCGCGAACCGCGCTCGTGTGGACAAGGCCTGAGAACTTGGCATATTGTAAAGGGGCGGCAGAACTTTCATTCGAGTATTCAACACTTTTAGTGTCAATATTTTAATTTGAATGAGTTGCGGGTTTATGTTCACCGTATTCAGATATAATGGATTTTAATCGAATCGAAAAATTATAATTTACTCAGTATTTTATTATCCTCTGTTTAGTGGAAATGATCATACTTAACCTATACAAATGAGTAATGTGGGCAAGCGCGGATTTACCTACTTTCAGCCCATGGGCCGCCTGTATTTTGCCGCCCCCTTCTCATTCGTTTTGAAACATCAATAAAAACCATCAAGTAAACGTGTCGGAGGGGGAGAGGTGCATAAGGCACGTTTACTCGTGTTGGACACATGTTTTGAGAAAGTCCTGTCAACACTATGAGCAAAAGTTCATGGAACTTTGCGCGAAAGTTAAGTTCCGTAAACCTATCTCTGTGTGGTCAAAGCCTTCCATTTATCAGAAATGAACGAAAAAATTATGAAAGAACAAACATACATTAAATGTGGTTTAATGATTTTAACTTCCACCACCGCGCCGCGCCACACTGTGTTCGGCGCAATGCGTGAAGTATTCCTACAGTGTTGTAGGCGCTGTGCGTTTCACGCCGACCGCTGCTGAACGCAGTGTTTGACGCAATGCGTGAAGTATTCACGCAGGCTTGTAGGCGCTATGCGTTTCACGCTGACCGCGGTGACCGCACTGTGCTTGATGCAATGCGTGAAGGATTCATGCAGTCTTGTAGGTGCTAATATGTGTTACATGCCGACCGCCGCGCCGAGGGCTTCTGCTTTTCATCTCAAGTTCTCGTCATCATTTCTTTCTAAGCCGCGCCGTTCCAGGCCAAATTGCGTGTTTGGTTTCTCTCTTAACTCGACTAATTAAAGGTGCTGTCTTTTGTATTACTGAAATACGACAAAATTAAAAATTACTATACTCTCAGAAAATGAGAGATTTTGTCGCCTTTCCTCGTTTGTAATTTTTTTTTCTAAATCCAATTTTTTTTATACCTACATTAAAAAACATTGCAAAATTTGCCGCCCCCTAGATTTGCCGCCATGGGCCGCGGTCCATGTGTCCACCCCCTAGATCCGGCCCTGAATGTGGGCAGTCAATCCCTAATTCATTGACTCAAGCGACTCAAGCTTTGACTGACTTGAGCGTTTAATGGCCGAGACGGTGGTTGTGGCAGAGAAAACGTTTTCCTTTTTAGAAATTGTGAAGATAAGTTCATTCGGCCAAACGGTGCATGATTAGAAGAAGTAGTTTAGAAGCTCGGACTTGTCTATCAGGAGGACTGAAAACATATCCCAATCGGAAATTTGACCTTGGGCAGATCGGAATAATATTGTGGCAACCTTAGCGAGATTGTGAGCATATTTCAACAGTAAGGTTGGCCTGAGAATCTTGGTACAATATGCCATCAATACTGGATATATAACCTTAGTATTTTAATATTGCACCAATATTAGCAACATTAGAAATCCAACGTCAGATGGTGCTCGTGATTCCAAGATTGTCACAATGTTGTCACAATATTGGTTATACAATATTGGTAAACTAATACTGTCGTAGAGTTATGTTTTCAATATTGCAGTGATATGTTAGTTTTAACATTGGCGCATTATTAAAAAAAATACTGAGCATAGGCTTCTGCTTATAATATTGACACAATATTGACACAATATTGACACAATATTAGGAAAACAAAATTGCTAAAATAATATCGAGACGATGTTATCTCTGTGATACTGCGGTATTGTTATTATGTTTACATTCAATTAACGTTAGAACAACAAACATAACAGGCTTCTGTTCGTAATATTGTCATAATATCGACACAATATTGGATATCTAAAACTGCTGAATTGATATTATGCTAACATTATTTTTGCAACATTGTGGTAATATTCGCACTTTAACATTGTCACAAGATTACGAAAATAAACATTTTAGGCTTCTGCTTCTAATATTGTCATACGATTAACACAATATTGTGCGCGGCGAGCACAATTCGACCGCGTTTGCTATTTCCGCCACCAGGGCGCGCTCGCCGCGGATCTGCCGTTGCGGTCCCTTTAAGGGCAAATTAAAGGGCAAAAACTGCGACCTTTCGCTTTTTGACGTAATAGGCACATGATCCATAGGCGTCTAACCCATCTTATCGATATTCTTAGGCCAAGGGCTCAAATGGAGCTTTTTGGCAACGGTCCGCGCGCGGCCGCCCCGTCAATGGGGCTGGTTCTCGTTTCGCCTGGGCAGTGCCCGTTATAAGTGGGCTCCAAGTTGAATACTTCAGCCAGTGCAAGCAGCCAAGGAAGTAGCTGACTTAGGAAGATTCTTGGGCCCTCCAATGTTCCGTATGCCTACATTATGGGTATTGCGACGCTAAGGAATTTCTTCCGCGAGGACGGCAGGTAATACGTCGTTCTATCGCCTACCTTGCCTCAGAGGGAAGATTGGAAATCCAAGCTTGTCTCAGAGGTAAAATAAATATCCTGCCAATACTATGGCAATATTTTAACATCAAGACCATGGCAACATCATGAACAGAATAACCGCTGAACAAGCTTGGAGCAATATTATTAACATAACATTGTCACAATATTGAATATCCAAGTTTGTCTCGGAAGTAAAATAATGTCCCACCAATATTGTGGCAATATTGTCAGGATAGGCTTGAAGCAGTCTTACAAACCTAACCTTGGCACAATCTTTGGGCTCAAGCTTGTCCCAGAGGTAAAATAAATGTCCTGCTAACATTAAGGGAACATTAGCAAGATAAGCTTGGCAACTCTATTCAAATGTAAAAAAATGTCATACTAAGCTTGTACCAAGGTCAAATTTCCGATTGGGATATATGTGGCCTTGGACTACAATTGACCCCTGAGTGATTTTTGCCAGTGCTCTATGCCTGGCTCCAAATTTGCGTTTCTTGACGTTGTTTTTGCGCCCATTTTTTGGAAAAGGCTCCTCAGACCCCCGTTCGATTTTGCAATTCCTCGACATCTCCCTGCACGACTCGTCTCGAATCCCTTACATGAAAAATTTCCTCTTTTACGCCGTTGATGATTGTCGTCATAATCAGTTCCCAACCAATTCGATAGTTTCATCTTTGAAGCCACAATAGCAGGATTTTGCTCCAGCCTCCAATTTCATTTAAGGGACGACGTCCGTCTTTTTTACCCAGCAAAAAAAAACAATTTTCACCAATTTTCAAAACAATTCAAGGAGGAGCATCGAGAAACTAATTATTTTGGTCTGTTTTAGACACAGTATATGTGCTATTCGATGCCGTGCCAAGAAAAAATGCCGTATGAACCTTCAGGCGTTGACAAATTTCCTTTGATGAAACGTGAATTTCATGGTAAACTTATGAAAATTTTCCTCCCAATTTCTCAGGTAATTTTGTTCGCAATTCCACCTAAAGGTTCTGAAAATTTAAAGGAAATACTTTCATAACTTTTCTCAAAACTTCACATTTTATTGAAGGAAATTGGCAACTTCCAAATGTTCATACGGCGTTCTACCTTAGCACGGCAGTATTAGTTTACCGATGCATATGAGTGCTTTCATGGATGAGCCAGAAACAATAATCCCTTTTCGCAAAATGAAGTCCAATTTTCTCGCCCGATCGGACAACCGCGCGCTTGATCGAGGATCGTCGATTCATCGTCGGTTAATCGATCAAATTTCACGAGTATTTTCGACAGGATCAGGATCGGGGGTCGTGCAGTGGGGCGAAGCGACGGTCCCCCGCGAGGGGGGGGGGGGCGAAGGGGGCCTCGTCTCTCGTGATCTTGACGTCAAAAATCAGGTTCAATGACTCGGAGCGACGCAGGGGCGCGGGCGGCGTTGCCAGATTTCTGGGGGAAGATCGCGGATGGCCGATGGGGCCGCCGTCGGGGCCGGGGGCCTCGGTATTTCGGCAATCCGGGATCCGAAATACTCATGGGGAGCTTAGCAAGAATCGCGCATGTACCAAGGGGTTCCAATTTGAAGTTAGGCGGTTCTTATTCAGCGAGGCGGAGAGTGCCTCCGGTCGGAGGGGGTGGACGCTCCTGGTTGCGCCGCTAGATGGGCCGCGTTCAGGACTCGATTGATTTTCGCGATTTTCGGAAAATTCGGTTGCTGGGATATCAGATTCTGTGAAATTGTATAAAACAAGCAGTGCACGCGAAGCAGAAACACATTTGTGGGAGAAAAGGTAACAACAGTCAAAGAACAAATTTTAGCCTTTAACTCTAATGTCTGATGGACTCAAATAGTAGAATTCCCGACGTATCGTCTCTCCTCTGACATAGGGGTGTATCTCTATTTCAATATAAGCCCCGAGAATCACAGAGTAATTCGGAGAACAGGGCTCACGTTGAAATTGATATACGCCCTTACGCTAGAAGAGGGAAGATATAGTAGATGATGACACTTTGGAAATTGAAAGAAGGAGAGTTGGGGAAAGAAAAACGAGCAGAAGAAGAAACGAATAGGGGAGGAGAGTGAAGATTTTAAACAGGAGGAAGGAGGAAGAGGAAATAAAGAAGAAAATGATGAGGAGTGAGGAATAGAAGAACAGGAGGAGGAGGAAGAAGAAATATATATATATATTTTTTCTCCTAATTTTTTCTACCTTTTTTTTATTCTTCTACATATCTTTCATCTTCTAATTTGTCTTCTTCTTCCTCCTCTACTTCTTTTCCTTCCTCCTCTACTTCTTGTTCTTCTTCTACTTCTTTCTCTTCTTCCTTTACTTCTTTTCCATCTCCTTGATCTTCTTCCTCGACTTATCTTCCCCTCCTTGCTCTTCTTCACCCTCTCTTTTACCTCCTCCTCCTTCTCTTCTCTCCCTCTTTTTCTTCCTCCTCCCCTTCATTTCCATTTTCAAGTCTCCTCCTTCGTCTCACCTCACTTGCGTAAACGCATCCAATTTTCATTCCACTGTGCGCGGTGGCATCCGCGGATGAGGAACCACTTTTCCCGGCTCGCAAATTCTTCGCTTGTTCGCACAACAGCACTCCTCCTTTTCCTCTCCGTCATCGCCGCACTCTCTCACTCTCCCTCTCTCTTTCACTCTTTCCTCTTTCTTTTCACTCTTTCCGCCCAATTTTCTTCGTCTTCGGTGTACTTGAATTCCTCATTACGCGGGCACCTTCAAGCTTCTTGGTCCTCATCTCGTCTTTCTCTCGAAGCGAGTGCGGGCCCATGTCAAACGGTCGGTCCTGAAACCGAACACGTTCGTTATCTCATGAGCCTTAGAATACAGGCATTATTACGAAGTCAAGGGCTCGCTAGATAGTTGAATTATTAGATTTCGGTATCGGCCAATTCGTGTATGAATTGTATGAGTGGTACTTACGCCCGACCAAGCCAAGTTCGCTTTCAACGCCGCTCTTTTCTCGCAACAGGTATCTTGCACTTTTTTTTAAATCGAAAGCTTTTGCGCGAAAGGAATCGATTTTCAAAGAGGTTTGTAAAGAAAAAGACTTATGAGCCATCACACTGCTTCGATAGATGCGCTGTCTTTAAAAAATCCGATTGAAGGAAGATTATTTTTGCCTAGGGCGTAAGCTTCAGCGCAGTGAGAGACTTTTCCACGCAGGAGGCACAACCGCTGATATGTGTCATTATCACATATTGTCATTACATTTCGTCGTATTTATGCTAATAGGAACTATGTGGATAGGGTTTGCTGCAACATAGTTCCTTTTAGTATAAATGCGTCCATTTATTTTAAGTCCATACGGTTTACTATTTGTACCTGTGCGTCCTTGAGGTATATTGTCAGAGAGACCAATGTCAAAATGTACTGGTCAAAAAGTTGCAATTAGAATTTTCTTCTTCGTAGGTTTTGTCTACACGGGACGTTTTATGCTTGAATTTGCCTCAGGGAAAAATCTCGCTTATTTGAAAGAACTCTCAAAATTTACTATTGGTTCAATGTGTTCTGAAGATTTGTCGCTAGAATTAAAGAGCGTCATAGAATTCAACATATCTGTTTCACTAGTATAAACTAAGCGTTGATTTTGGATTCAGATTTTAGCAGTGCAACATCAAGTTGCCATTGTAAATTTGATGAATGGAATAAATAATTTTAAAATTATGGTTTCACTCGCTCAACAATTTTAGTAGAAAACTATTTTGTTACGCAAAAGAAGCTCACTTCAACTGGCTGTTTCTGGGAAATCATCTTTGCCAATCCTGAAGTAAAGCTGAGAGTGTCGGAATGTAAAATATAACAATTTGATTAGTCAAATTGCATAGTGTATTTTTGCATTCGGAGTTGATTAAGGTTCCGGTGGAAATTTTTCGGTATTAACCACTTAAGATGTGCTTCTGAACATAATCGTTCCAATTTTTGCTGAAAATCAGAGACAGAACCAGTACCTCAGATATTTCCTGCCGGAATCTCAATTTTTATTCACTTCCGCTGCAGTTCCAAGTTAAGTCCATCACTCATCACCCGCGCAGGAAACACCTGAAACCGACTGTATAGCTATAATGCAAGAGGCCCAGATTTACAGTCCACTAATCCGCAAGTTGTGGGTATTGCCTGACGTTGTTATGACATTAGCATGAAGTAAATCAGACAGCAATCAGGGCACTAATGCACCGAGCGGACCCCCCTTCCCCCCGTTTTATTCTTTTCCCTTTTTAATTTATTTTATTACATTGTATCTGGATGCGACCGGGGCCCAGGCCAAAGAGATATCAATCATCGAAGCCTCAACACGTTTGACTTGCAGAACAGCAGTGCCTTGGGTGGTCTGGACCAAAGGTGGGGGGTGGCGGGGTTCAGGGCTCCGCCGACAAAGAACCGCGTATGTCCACCGGTAATCGAGCGAGGATACGCGGTTTCTGCAGAGTGCACACAGCGAGGAGAGCGGGGCAGGGCGGGGCGGGGGGGGGGGGGAGCGCTCGCACTTACAATCAATGAGTTCGCACTTTTAACAGCCCCTGCAATAAAGATTCTTCGCCATCATTTATCCTCAGGGACTCATCTCTCTGGGTGCTGGCTCCAAAAGGTGTGTCTGCGTCATGTTTTTCAGTCCATCATCTCATAGCGGCTTATCGCTTGGGTAAAAGTGAGAAAATGTACTTAATTCCGAAGTGGGGAGGGAGGGGGTTCTAAGTAGCTCCGTGGGTACGCGTTCGATCAAGGATTCTCTCCTTCCTCCGAAGGTCTCATGTCTGAATTGCCCCGAGGGAGTCGAGGGATCAGATTATCGAGCCACAGTTTCGGACAGTTTTTGCGAATTTGTTGTACGATGGGGGCAGGGTGGAAAAATTTCATGAAAAATAAAATCTTGAATTTACACGTGAAAAATTTCATGAAATTTCGGAAATTTATGAATGATATTGAAAAATACCGGTTCCTTTTCAAGTTTCGCAAAATGTAAAAATTATGCGTTTCTCCTATTTTTGTGTGTTAGAGTGCGGGTTGTATACTCTAGCCCCTGAAAAATATAAAATATTCCACAGCCTCGGGAAATTTCATGAAATATTCCACTAAAATTTTCAATCTTTTTTCTTATATTTCATGCCACCCTGGATACGGGTGCCAACTGAATGTAATAAGAACGGGCGAGTTTGTATTATTGCAACTGAACAATGCGTGATCTGTATATAGCTTATTTTCAAATGTACCGAATCTGCAGTCATGCAACACGCTTTGCCGACTCAAAATCACATTCACAAATCATGCAAATGTCGTCATTTATCGATTAACGTGTCGATCAAGCGGTTGCGGCCAAATGTCGATACTTAGGAAGCAGTAAATACAATGTTTATCTATTTGATAAAAAATTAGCAAAAGATTCAGGATTTTAAGTTCATGATCGACCATATTCCAAGGGGTTTAAAAAAAAGCTCGATTTGAACAACAACGTATCAATCAAATGATTGAGATTAAAGGAGAGGAGTTGATAAGGGCCGTTTTTGCGCTTACCCAACAGTTGAACTTTCACAGCTCTAAGATTTTTGGCTCATTGAAGGTCTACATACAGTTTACGGAATTTATCATGATTCGGTCGTCTCCAATCCCTTTTCAGTTCGAATTCTGGCCTATACATGGGTTCGAGGGCCGATTTTGGCGAAAAATGCGGCTTTTTCGGCATTCGACCTCAAACCTGCAAAACCCACACTAAACTCCCTTTAAACTATGCCTTTAGACGAGTGGTGATCTTGCAAGTTTGCAACACTTTCTCCTCCATTAGGACGCATTAATGCTAATAGAAACTATGTGCACAGGGTTTACGTGCAACAGGGTTCCTTTTAGCAAAAACATGTCCATTTAAATCCACTAAAAATATCGATATTAGGTGCGGCAAGCTCCCTCACCAGCCGTCTATTTTGCATACACTTAACTGGAGGGAAAACAACGGTGTAACCAACTTTTAAGAATCGTCATTGCTTTAGACCCATATTCAGGCTTAAAAAGGGACTCATAAATTAGACTTAAGAAGAGACCGAAGATGATCAAATCACGAATGCATTTCTGAAAAAATCAGCGATGAGGAAATTCAGGGCTGGCCAAAAAAGGCCTTTATCGATACCTGTCATTTCGATAGTTTCGATAAATCGATATACGTATATCGATCAACCCACGATGGATTCAGTAACGTCGGCCACGCATTCCTGCTTGGAGGGAGCTGGGAGCTACTTCGGCTCGGCTGGTTAGCAGCGGGGTTCCTGATTTTCGTCGTCCTCCGATATAAAAGCGTATCTCAATTTCTACTTGAGCCCTGTTTTACATACAGATACACGCTCTCTGGGGCTCATGCGAAAATCTAGGTACGCCCTTACGTCAGAGGTGCAACGTTTTGTGCCGCTCACCCCTGTCGCCGTCGAGGTGTTGGCTCAGCTACGGAGTATCCGCGGCCAGGGCTGGACAGCCGGGATGAGGTCGAATCAGCGCGGATCAGCGCGGCGCACAGTGGATCGAGTCAATCGGAAAAGTCGGACAAATTTGGAAACTTGAAACGCTTATAACTCCGTTTATTCGAAATTTTGAGATTTTAAAGGTGGTTTTATTGGTTTTCTCGTGAAATTTTCTCCCCGAAACACCCCTAAAATTTGAAAATGTGACGAATTAAACATAAAAATTTGCAGTTTAAGTTAAAAATTTCATGTCCGATCTCTCTGATTGATTCTATCCACTGTGCGGCGTCGTCCATAATTACGCGGCGACAGGAATTTATTGCAGCCGGTATAATTGCTCTTTTCTGATTGAACGCGCGCACCGTTCAGCCGCGACGGGTCACCACCATCACCGCCGCTGCGCGCTGTTGTCACGCGAGTGGATCATCCGCCGGCAAAACCGCTCATGTTCACTTCCGTTCCTTGGAATAGGTTAGCTCTGCGTGTAGGAAAATCAATTGCAAGTTGCAGATCAGCGATACAAGGTCGTTCATAAAAACGCAAAGCTGAAAATTGGATTTTTGGACCTCTCCCTCTTCCCCGTGACACGCGCGTACTACCGTGCAATGGAAGAACTCCGTATGAGCCCTTAGTCGTTGCCATATTTCCTTCAATAAAAAATAAATTTACTAGGAATATTGTGAATATTTTTCTTTAATTTTTCAGACAATTTTGTTCGGACTTCTATCCGGAACGTCTGAAAGTTTCAAGGATAAGTACGCATGATTTTTCTCCAAAATACAAGATTTACTCGAGGCAATTTGGCACCTCTCGAATGTTCATACGGCGTTTTTCCTAAGCACGGCAGCGTAAGTGGCTGCCCATAAAATACGTAACGCTCTAAAGCGGAGGGGTTGAAAATGCTTTTTTGTTTTTATGTGTTAAAATACAGAGATCCACACGTCATACGTCTTAAGCGCTACGAAGGGGTTGCGAGAGGGTCGAAAAATCCGAAATTCAAAAATATGTATTTTATAAATGGACGTATTTATGCTAAAAGAAACTATGTTGCAAGCAAAACCTTTGTACATAGTTCATTTTTGCATAAATACGTCAAAATAACAAAGGTTTCTAACGCATGTACGCGTTTCTCTGAAAAATTCGCATCGCTCTGAGGGTTCATCCCCCTTGAATCGGCGTTTCGTGATCAATGTTGGATAATAAATTGTCATCTTGCGGCAATTTTAAATCCTTTTTTTTTTTTTTTTTTTTTTTTTTAAGGGCCGATTTTAGCGCTACGTAACGCTGCTCTAGATTCTGTCCCCCTAAAACCTGGAGTCGTATGAGTGCGGGACGAAATCTAATGTTTTAGTGGAGTAAACCTCGCTCTTATATGCGAATCAACTCTACCCTCGAATTTAACTTCTTATTCATATCAAAAGAATTTTTCGATAAGAAAATCAAGTTCCGGGGTGAAATGCACTCCGGCTTCATCGCCTAGATTTCTAACAGTGTGCACTCTTTGCGGGTCCAAGATGACCCACATGGCGGGCGCAACGAACTCACAGGGCCAAATCAATCCCGACCATTAAACCCAGCCATAAAATAGACGACTTCTTCCTCAAAACTCTCGGCGCTGGATTCCTCTCACAAATGCGTCCGACATAAGTTTCGAAAATGCGCTACTTCTGTCGCCGCGCTGGCAAGGAAATCAGCGGGTGAAGGGATAAGCCTTTCAGGGCCGGGGCTCCAGCCCTGAAATAAAGAGCTAAGTTAACGGATAGCAGGTGCTTCGCCTTGCTCGCGCTGTTTTCCGCATAATATAGTGTGCTCTTACAGCCAACTCCCAGGCCGTTACTTGGCGCACTTTTCGTCAAAATTTATGGGAGTTTTTAGCTTTTCCTGATCCTTCTCTTGCTTCGCCGCACATCCTTCCTCCTCCGAATGCGTCCATTTGTAACCTCTTTTTGTTCCGTTTTATTTGATATGCAGGGAGCCCCCCCTCTCATCCCCCATTACCGCTTCCGTATCGCGGTTTCGCGTTTATTCTTATTTCAGCGCAACCGTATGCGCTCCTCGTCCTTAATATAGTTGAGAAGCTTCCATAACGCTGATACGAAAGTTTTTCCTCTGGAGAAATAAATGACCGGTACTTACCGCATGGAAGGGATTAGAATTTTAGAGAGGGTTTGAGTTGGATAAGTGAAACACACTGCTCTGCTGTGAAGAGCCTTGTATGTGAGGAAGCTGTAACTCATTACTTCATGTTTTAAAAAGTAAGATACTTGCAGTTAGGAACGAGTACGCTGCCGTATATCGACGGTGAAACTACCAAACCACGTATCTCGTTTGCGGTGTTTAAAAATCTACGCTCGCATTTTATTTTTTTGAAGTAGACCAAATCAATATTATTCCTTGAAATTTTCACAGAATTTTCTCCACCTGAAGAGGAAAAATCACAGAAATTTTCAAGACTGGACGTTAAGTAGTTTTTCATTTAAAAAATGAAGTATGACAGGAAGTCTGCGACGTCGCAAACCGAGATACGTGGTTTGGTAGTTTCACCGTCGATATGCAGTTCAAAGAGAATTTGATTGGGAATCGCCGCAAGGAGACACGGAAATGGACCACTACACAAGGTGTGAGTTGAAGCAGCTAATAATTGTCCCCTTCCAAATTTTCTGGGGAAAACGAATCACACAGGAATCCAAGGTGGTTACAATTAACATTAGATAAATGACAAAAATACAAATAACATCACTGTTATGGTGTAACTTATTCCATTTGATCTGTGTCAAAAATACTTGTTAGTTTCTCGTTCAGGGTTTGGTTTCCGAAGTGACCGTTTTCTACGGAAATCGTTTCGTTTTCCGCGTAAATAGTTTTCTGCGTATGATTTTGATGAGCAAATATGTGACATTTCGTTCTTGTTTAGAATTTGTACAGTCACCCATTGGCCCGCATTTAGCAGAGGGGAATCAACAGGATTACAGCATTTTCAAACTCACGTTACTTTCTTCTTTACTATAAAAATACTAAATATACACGTGCATATGTGTGCATGATTGTCTTTAAAATTACCAATTTTTTGGTAGATAAACAAAACGTATTTGCTATTCGAGGCACTTTACAGGATGAAGATGAAGATTCTCAATTTTTACAAAACTGTGATCGCCTTGGTTCCCCTCTGTTGAATGCGATCCAAGTAGTGGCGATTATGCAAGTTGGCAACACTGTTTTTTCCTCAAAAGGGAAAACAGTGGATGGAGGAAAAATAAGGGAAATTTGGACGTATTTCTGCCAAACGGAACTATGTCCAATATGCCGTGAGCCCTGTTATGTATGTATTCTTATGGATCTCTGGGCTTATGGCTTAATCACCAAAATTCTAAAACTCTTCACCTCTCTTAATTTAAAAATCTAAATTTTCGTTTATACTCCTATTTTCAAAATTATCTGTAAAGACGTTAATAGCCTGAGTCGCTGAATGTCTTAAAATTATAATAACTAACTAACTAACTTAATGCCCTAAGTTCCGTTTGGCAGAAATCCGTCCATGTTTAGTTAGAATTGCCAAGATTCTCTCGGCAAAAGTGCAATTTACAAGGGAAAATTCACAACATTGAAATGCAGTTACGTTCTATTGTGCGGAAAACGACGATATGAGCTATTGATTCCTGAAAATCAGTTTTGAAGAACCACCATTGATACGGGTCCATTCGCTCCATCTCGGAGAGGGCCCAGCGTAGGCCAGTGGCGTGGCGAGAATTGCGATGTATCGATTGTTATGCCATTTAAACCTATAATAAAAGATCGATTATCAGGGTGTTCGCAGCGAACACCTTAGTAATCGATTCTTTACCATAGCTTCAAATGGCGAGATATCGATAATCGATTATTCACGCCACGCCACTGGCGTAGGCTGAAGTGGCCCCGCGGTTGGGTTCAGCGCTACAGCTCGGACGGCGCGGTGGGTGCCATAAATTAGGGGAGTGCCAAAGCGGGTAAGGTGCCTGGTGCCCGGCCTGGGAAACTGTGAGAATTCGGAGTCGGAAATGAAACGGAGGAGCCCGCCAGCGAGAGCTGTCACATCGCGGCGGATCTCACGGGATCCCCCATAAATCCATAAAAAAACCGGGGGGTTTAGTGGCGCTCTGGCAGCGCAGTCTGGTACTCGCTCCGAGCCACCAGCAAACGCGCTTCTCCTCCAGGTGAACGAACCAGCTCTCATACACGTGTCATGTATCAACTACTCTATACGAAGCTCTACTCTGTTGCCAGATTGGTCCCGACTATCAATGGGATGAACTTGGCACACGGAGAAAAAATCAGGATTGTCGGAAGCTCGACGGGTCATTCAAGTGTTATCTGCTATCACTTTTTCTGTTTTTTCACCACCGGAAAAAAAGTCAATTGGATCTAAAGTCCAGACTCTTAAAAAAATCGACAAGAAAATGTCTTCTGATTCAATCGGATTTTTGCTTGAACCAAAAGGAAATCCGTTTAAATTAAGAGGCTCTTCTGTACGTATGCAGATTTTTTACTCTCTTGCCTGAAAAATGATGAAAATTGGGGTGAGAAGGTTCCACCCAACGGTACGTGATTCATTAGAGGGGTTAGTTGCGTTATTGGAGCTTTACGACGGGGAAGGACGGTGAGCACTGAAAAAAAGTCTTTTGGATCTAGAGTCCAGACTTTTAAAAAATGGACAAGAAAAATTACTCTTGATTCAATCGGATATTTGCTCAAATCAGAAAGAAATCCGCTCAAATTAGGAGGCTTGGCTCTCGATTCAAGCAAAAATTCGATTGAATCAAGAGTTTTTATACTTGTCAAATTTTTTAAGAGTCTGGACTCTGAATTCAAGAGACTTTTTTTTTCGGTGGTCACCGTTCTTACCCGTCATAATGCTCCAATAACGCAACTAAACCCTCTGATGAGTTACGTAACGCTGAGTGGAACCCTCTCATCCCAATTTCCATCAGATTTGAAGCAATAGAATAAAACATCTGCATACGTACAGAAGAGCTAATTGCGTACACACGTCACTGGAAAACAAGTTTCCAGGGTCTAGAGTCCAGACTCTTAAAAAATTTGTCATGAAAAAATACTCTTGATTCTACAGGATGTTTGTCGAATCTAAAGGAAATCCACTTAAATTAGGTGGCTTGGCTCTCGATTTAAGCAAATACCCGATTGAATACATTTCACACATGCTAAGCCCATCCTGAGAAAATTGAGAATGTGAATTACTCAATTTTCTTATGAACATTAGTTACGGCCTACTGATGCACTGCTACTTTACTTAAAACAGCATGTGTAATCGTAACTATGAAATAAGGTTCAACTTGAGGTTAATGACCAGCACTTTAAACATTGACGATCACTTTCCTTCCAGTGCAGGTTTGGATAGAAGTCAAGACATACTTATAACGTGACATACAAAAACCACCCCGACCGCTGCTGAACGCACTGTATGACGCAATGCGTGAAGTATTCATGCAGTCTTGTAGGCGTTAATATGTGTTACATGCCGACCGCCGTTCTGAAGGCTTCTCCTTTTCACCTCAAGTCTTCGTCATCATTGCTCTCCGCGCCGGGTCGCACCAGGCGTCATTGCGTGGTTGGTTTCTCTCTTAACTCGACTAATTAAAGGTGCTGTGAACGTGACGATTTTAGTCGTGCAATATGTGAATCAACTGCAGCAATTTTATGCAGGTGGGTTGCAACCAGTATAAATGAAGGCGTTTTTTAATGCCCAAGAAAAATTCAATTTTACAATCTGAGTTCTTTTGTAACATTAAGTTTGCAAAATAGTTTATTTGGGATGAGATCGAAGATCTCTCTCAGTTTATTATTGCTGATTCAAACTTAATGTAAAACGCGAATTTCATTACTATTTTTTGTTTGTTTCAGGTAAGTTAATTACTCAGTTAATGTCATCGTCCGCCAGAGAAAGAAAAAGTAAGAATATGCTAGAATCAAAAACTAAGGTACCGCATTTCGATAATAATCTATATATCTATCCGCCCCAGGCAGCCAGTGATTGCCGGGAATTTGTAAGCAACATGCGAGTTAACTTGTCAAATTGAAATAATTTGCATCGATCAAGAAAACCTAAAATTGGCAAAGAACTTCAGAAGTACGACCTCGTCTCATAGTGCCTTCAAATCCTGGTGATACTCTTCGCTTTACCACGCCGTTAGTTTAGTTGCCTATCCGAGCCAAAGAGAGCAAAATTCATTGATTTTACACGTCGCAACATGCACTCGCAAGTTTGCCGGCTAGTACCATGTATTCAAGAAGAAGGATCGTCCGTGTTTCTCAGGGAATCTTGCTCTTTTGAGGCGACAAAGAAAAGTTCCAAAAAGAAGTTCTTTGGTAGAAACCATTTACAGATTCAGGAAGAAAAGAATATTGAAAATACCCCGTTTTATCTTTTGCTCTTAGTTTATCTTTTCTTTTACAACATAGGATACATCGCACAACTAAAACCTGATGTGTTAGCTTGTGATAGCATTTTTGCACCCTCTTGAAAATAATTATTTATATGTTCCTTGGTGGAAGTATGTAAAACATGTAAAATTTAATGTCTGAGTTGGCAACATTGTACTGCTGCATATAACCGCGGATGTCCGATAGTCTTAGTGGCCATACCTCCATTCGTGCTGGAGGGATTTTGAATGCTCATTTTTTAGCACAATTTGACATCGACGGGCATCGTAGCCACCTTTACAAATACCATCAATGACTGTTTACATGCGGCGTTTTTCTATTTACAATTAGGAGCCTCTCAGAGTGTATCCCTGGAATTTGATGGTTTACCGCAGCTTCATTCAGCTTAAGAATGTTTTACTCTCATGTGGACCTCTTTAAAAAAGTCCCAGCTAGTGCGAGCAGCTACCATTTATTTTCTAAATAACCAAAATAATTTTGAAATGAGCAAATAGTCAATAAACTACGTAAATAGTCGAATTTCATTTTTGATTGCCTGCATGTCTATAAGCATTTGATAAAGTGCGGAGTTGCCTCTACGCAAAAAGTAAAACTCGTTAAAATTCAGGCAAAAAGTCATATTTGCAACAAAAATCACTGTCGGCCAAGTAGAAAATAGATATGTCTTAAAATGTACGTAATGAAATATACAGTGATACGAACAAAGCATGTTCGCACTTCGCACTAGGAGCGATACCACTTTTTGACCACGTAGGATGCAATTTTGCCTACTTCGAAAAGTGAAGGTGAAACGCGCTTCAATGAGCACTGCACGGCACGTGTATCTACATACTCCGCGGACACTTAATGCATTTTTCCATTATGAGTAATATTTACTTTTATTCAACCACGTAAGAAGCCGTTTTGCCTACTTCGAAAAGTGAAGGAGAAACGAGTTTCGGTCACCCGGATGCGATCACGCACCCATGCGAAATGGGTGGATGAAAATTTGAACAAAGCTCCATGCACGTTTCACGCATGTTTGCGACGGGAATGATACCACTATTCCACCATATGGGAGGCTGTTTTGTCTACTTGGAGAAGTGAAGGCGTAACGCGTTACGATAGTCTGCTTATTTCACTTAGCGCAGAACTGGAATCCAGATCCTACCACCTTTTCTATTCGGAGTTACAAGGTAATGACTTTTGTTAAAAGAATTAGTTCGGTCGCGTAAACAGTACGGACCAGGACAGAATCGTTAACGGGATCAAAAAAATTGTAACAACAAAAGTAAATTGTAAATATGACTAGAAAAATAGGTAGGGCCTGGAATCCACTATGAGCATTATACGAGCAACGATGCTTTTTTCTATGCATAAAGCCCATTTTGTCCAAGACTCCGTTATAACTTAGCGTTCTCCTCCATATTACCTTCAACTCTAGAAACTTTTCATAAGCTCTGGGTTTGATGTTTTAGCAAATTGCTGGCTTCATCGCAAGAGGGGTGGTAACGATAAGGGTCGTTTTTTGACCCAGCTGAATCTTCTTACCTCTACGATTTTCTGCTGATTGAAAATCTATATTTTACAGAATGCATCATGATTTGGTCTCTTTTCTTGGCCTAAACAAGGGTTTGAAGGCCGAGTTTGGTGGTCGAATGTAGAAAAATCCGCTGTTTTCTCCAAAAAAAAAAAAAAAAAAAAAAAAAAAAAGTCTTTAGGCTCATATTCCAGTATTAGACTTGAAAAGAGACCAAAAATGACCATTTTATGATGCGTTGTGTAAAAATAAACCTCCAATGAGCAAAAAATCTCAGCTTTGAGGAAATTCCGCTAGGGTTGGCCTGAAACGGCCCTTAACGACACTTCTCCCTTCTTACGGAATTTCAAATTAAAATGAACGTTATTCAAATCGAAATTCTCTCCGCACGCAAGAATTCCATTCATATTCTTCGCAGGAGCATTCTGGCCAGGACATCTAATAAAATGGGTCAAACTCCACGTATTCAGATTTCCAACCTACTGTTGCTAATCAACGGGCCACCTCGAACCCACCCGTTTAAGTAAACTGAATCCGAGCCGGGCTTTACCGTAACAAGGTAACTTCGTTAAGTGGCAAGATCAATCCTTTTTTTCACCACACGCGCGCAGGCTCGTGGTAAACGATAGGCACCGGTCGGGTACCTTATTTATATAAGTGCTTTTGCATGCACGTACTTTCACCTTCCGCCCGTTTGAAATGTTGGCGGAAAGGTGTAGCTTTGCCCCTTGTCTTCTCGCCGCCGACATAAGTGAAAAGAGAAACATGCACCGCTCGCTGCCTTTTATCAATTTACGTGCAAGAGCCATGTTTTTACACAGCTTTACTTGCCTCGCCGGGAGAGCGCTCTATGGCTTGTTCTCGGTGGCCGTTCGGGAATAAAAATTGCGGCACGCAGAGAAAAAAATTTCGGCGGCGAGGACTAAACTTCACTTCATACTCCATTATATTCAGTTCTCGTGTTCAGATTACCTAGGTAATAGGTCAAATTTTGAAAGTTCCTCAAAGAAACTTCGTGGAGGGGGAAGGGGTACCCCACAAGTCAAATTGTGTAAAAAATTTTGAAAGATATATTTTTCTTTTCGTTACTCACTTGCGGTAATATTTTTAGGTGAAACGCGTTTTGGAACTCAAAGCTCTATTAGAGTTCGCTGCTGACTGGTGATGGCGTTCCGAGCTCCGAAACGCGTCTCACCTAAAAATATTACCGCAAATGAGTGACGAGTTTTTTTTATTTGTTTCGTCTTCAAATTTCGGAACTTTACAATGTTTTATATCGACGTTGAAACTGCAAAAATGCGTACCTCGTTCCTGGTGTTTTGTAATCTCTGATCCTATTCCATTTTTTAAAAAGACCCTACCGACACCATGACTTGAAATGTTTACAGAACTTAAGAGAACAAATCTGTGAAATTTTAAAAAAAAATGGCGTTCAGTAGTTTTCCCTGTAGAACATAAAGTGTGACAGGAAGTCTGCAACACCGCAAACCGAGATACACATTTTGCAGTTTCATCATCGGTACGTTTTTGACAATAACTCGACTAGCGCATCGATGGAACTGTAAACTTTCCGAGTGTTATACCGTTTCATGTATTCTTTGCACCCTTCAACCGGAGGCAACAAGCTATCATCTGATGATGCGATATATTTGGCCGCTGATTAGCCTGGGAGACACTTTCTTGTCGTCTCTTGTAGCTACAGTCATATAATTAAAATTATCATGGTTGTGGTTGTAAAATACATGTTTCCTGGTAACATCTTGTTTTTGAAGCATTTGAATAATTGCTTCCTCTCAAAAGAATGTGCAATGTTTTTGTTTGATGGATTTAACGGTATCTGTGTAAAGATTTGCTCATTCGCGGCAAATATTATGAGGATTTTATTAAAATATTAAAATTACTTACCTTATTTGAAGTATAATTCAGAAAACACTTAAAAAATTTCTCGATAATATTATTGATCAATTAATTGAAACAATTAAGGATTTTTAAATTTCTGTAATTTTTTCATTGAAATGTTATTTTTAAAATATTTTTGAAATTTTTTAAAAATTGTAAAAAATGACCTCAGGAAAGAAAGGAAAATATTTTGACTACATTCAGGCATTATCCAGAAAAGATCTGGACAAACTCATCAAAAAAGAAATCCGCGATTTTAAAATATTTTGAAAAACAGTACAATAACCATGTAGTGAACAATAATTTTTTTGAAAAAATTCTCAATAACATTTCCGGTTTTATTGCGTGCGCAAAAATTTATAATCGCATATCTTTCAGGGTAATCGGCTGAATGGCATATCTTTAATCGGACAACTGGCATTTAAGGGGGTGCATGTTTTCTTTATTACCTCATTATTTTAAAATTTTAGGGCCCGTCCGGGAATTGAACCCAGGACCTCTCGCACCCTAAGCGAGAATCATACGACTAGACCAACGGGCCGATGGAAGCGGAGGCGCAAAATTCATGAACAAAAGAGAAAGTTGTTTTTATATTTCAGCATGCAGCGCAAAGCTGCAGCGGCTGTTGTGTATCGCGCGGAATCAGTCCGGTCAGTCCTGCTGGGCGCAGTGCAGGCACGCGGGCGCGGGCTGCTCGCTACTTATAATCAGCAAAATTTTGCCGTTTGCCGGAAGGAATAACGTCGTACGGAGATTCGGAACTTACTTGGTGGTTGCTGATATAAACATACAGGGTGATCCAAAAGTCCCTTCCACCCCCTCTAAATTTTTACCTAATTAAGGTAAAGATTTGAAACTTGAAGGATATTCCTAGGTCAAAGGGAGCTACTTTTTGGCCACCCTAAAATTTTCAGGGGGGCCCCCTTTGGGGGGGGCAACGGCCCTCAACTTTTAATTTTCAAATGGGAAGACCCCCTTTGTGATAGCTCGTTCGAAAGAGCATAAAAAAAGAAAACTTTTCGCGCAAACCCGAGGTCAATATCTCAAACCGTTTCAAAATGGCGGCCGGTTAAAGTTCAAAATGGCCGAAAATTCACACCGGTTATTTATCGATGGATTTGCGCGAAAATCGGTATGTTGGGGTATTTTGACACGAGAAAAACGAATTTGACGTTAGATTTTCAAAAAACCAAAATTTCCAAAATGGTCGCCAGTTAAAGTTCAAAATGACCAAAAATTTATTTTTTTAGAAATCTAAGTTCAAATTTGATTATCTTATGCCAAAATACTATCAAATTCCAAGTTTTAGGCAAATCCATCAGGAAAAAACCGAGGTGAAAATTTTCGGCCATTTTAAACTTTAACCGGCGGCCATTTTGAAAATTTTGGTTTTTTTGAAAATCTAACGTCAAATTCGTTTTTCTCGTGTCAAAATACCCTGACATACCGATTTTCGCGCAAATCCATCGATAAATAACCGGTCTGAATTTTCGGCCATTTTGAACTTTAACCGGCCGCCATTTTGAAACGGTTTGAGATATTGACCTCGGGTTTGCGCGAAAAGTTTTCTTTTTTTATGCTCTTTCGAACAAGCTATCACAAAGGGGGTCTTCCCATTTGAAAATTAAAAGTTGAGGGCCGTTGCCCCCCCCCCCCCCCAAGGGGGGCCCCCCCTGAAAATTTTAGGGGGGCCAAAAAGTAGCTCCCTTTGACCTAGGAATATCCCCCAAGTTTCAAATCTTTACCTTAATTAGGTAAAAATTTAGAGGGGGTGGAAGGGACTTTTGGATCACCCTGTATTTTTTTTACACATTCTGTACGCTTTTTTAAAGAATTTTTTTATGATTTTTTCCATATTTAATAAGGTTTCTGAAATTTTTAGATAAGAATGTCCATAATTTGTCACAAAAACGTATTTTTTCGGCGAAGAGACATACGAATCCCTTTGACACTTTTGCATACAATCAGTATGACAGAACTGAACGATTCCGGCAAGATTACAGCTTTTGCTACTTTGATTTTCCCTTTCATAACTCGACTCCGAGGACTTCCTTAGGAGAAGTGCCAAATTTTCAAAAAAATTTGGGGCGGGAACTTGAATCCTCTTTTCCCGACCCACCATACAGAAGTTCAGGGGGCGCCATTCTAATTTCTCGCTGTAGGGCGCAATAAACTCAGATCCTGAGGAGGGGAATGCTGAAACCCAACTGAAGTTATTCGGCTTTTTTTTAATGGCCGATACGAACTAAGTTGATTCTTATTCCAAACAATTCTGTCAATATGGCGATTTCTTAGAATTTTTCGTGCCCTTTGCAAGTTGTAGCAGAGTAAGAAGTAGGTACCTAATCCAAGCCTGTACACCCAAACGAAGACAGTAAACTTTATGAAGTTGCTGGAGTATATCTCATTATAATGAAACTCCCTTATCCTACGGATACCATGACACCAATGATGCGCACTAGAGCTCGTTTCCTCCACTCCTTCAGATAAAGGTGAAATTTTTGAAGACCGAGATGCACCTGCGAGTTACAAGCGCTTGTTGAAAGTGAATCACCAATAGGGAAGGAGAATTTCGACAGCCCGACGTCGAGCGATCGAAAGTCTGGTCCCTATTGGTCTTTCACTTTCAACAAGCGCTTTTAACTCGCAGCTGTACCTGCCGCTTCACACGAATGCGATGAGTTCCTTGTGCGAAATTCGGATTTCTCATAAGCAAATTGATTTTTTGCGGGGAGAATCTCTCTAGATAAGGCCTCGAAGCGATGATACTGAAAAGTAAACTTCGCCACGTAAGAACTTTTTTTAACGCATTCTTGAGAGATATTAGAGCCAAAAGAGTCCCTTACGGGAACGTTGAATTAAAATCCTTGCACGGCGTCTCTGGCTGGCGCGAGCAGGGACCGCGAGTTGCGAGTGCGAGCTGCGAGTGGAAGCGAGGGAGCCGCGGATGCTACGACGCACAGTGGATCGAGTCAATCAGAGAGGTCGGACGTAAAAATTTGAGCTAAAATTTGGAATTTTGATGTTTATTTGGCACATTTTAAAATTTAAGGGGTGATTCTGGAAGAGTTTTTCAAGAGAAAATCAATGGAACCATTTTTAGAGCCTCAAAGTTTTGTTTAAACCGAGTTATAAGCTTTCAAAGTTTCCGAATTTTGTCCGTCTTCTCTAATTGACTCGATCCGTTGTGCGACGCCCGCTCCTGCCGCTCCGCCCGGGCCCGGCACCCGGCACCCGGCACCCGGCCCGGGACGTTATCTCACTTGGCTTCATTTAAGATGTAAAATTATGTATACAGTAGACTTTGAGAGAGCTATTTCCCCTGATAAATTGTCCCGGCTAATCGATAAATTCTCGAGCGCGCCCAGGAGCGCAGCTCCCGGCTCCCGGCCCGTCGTCCGAGCCGCGCTCCTGCAGCCCAGCACCTCGCCAATTTTGAATTTACCACCGCCTCCGATCCGTTAGCCTTAGTCAGCCTTAATAGCGAGTATCTATACGTAGAAATGCGGGGCTAACCCCCTGGCCGCTACGCGGCCCTTCGCGGTAAGGAAAAGTAACCGACAGTTTGTGTTAATGTGGGAAGTCAACTGTTAGAAATAATTTTGGCTTTGAATGAATTTTGAAATGTTCTATATTGAAACTGAATCTGAGTTGGTTTGCCATTAAAAACGATAACTTCCTCACATGTTGATTTATATATAAATTTTTGGAATCCGCGTCGATTACTCGTGAACTAAGAAATTCGCTCAGACGCATTATTTTACGAATTCATGTCGTTCATTCGTAATGAAGGCTTCGCCGATGAAAAGTACTCAACGCAACTCTCAAGATGTCTCACAATCAGAGTAATCTACAGTTTCGGCCAATTTAACACAAAATTTGATTCATCAACCAAGTCTGTCAGTAACCCAAAGTAACCATAAACACGGAAATGTTAAACTGTGTAAGAGCGCTTCCCGCTCTAGGGTCCGCTCCGCGGACCCCCCGTGAGTTAATCTAAATAGAGCGGGCTCATTTAGGGACTTTGCGTTCCATCAAAGGATCCTTTTTTGATAGACTCAGCCTTTTGGTTTCAAGGAGCATGTAGGCAAAAAAAGGACGTTACATGCAAAAGATTGCGAATGGTAGAATATACAGTTTTATTTGTTCTTACCACCCTATAAGCTCTGGCAATGGTCCCTCGATAATCTAAATTCTTTCATTAGTTATTAAGAGCCCCATTAAGATCCCAAAACTGATGAACGAATCAGATAGCGGCATCGGCATGCAATAGTCTCCGTCGTTGAGTACTCTAAGATGACCAATTCTGAAAGTTCCTTCATACTGGTGTCTATGCTGCTGTGCTAAAAGAAGAACGTTCGAGAGTTGCCAAATTTCCTTCGATAAAATGTTCATTTTTGAGGATAATTATGAATATATTTCCTTGAAATTTTCAGACACTTTAGATCATATTCCAAACGAAATTATCTGAGAAATTGGCGGGAAAATATTCAAAAATTGTCCGGAAAATTAGTGATTTGCGAGAGGAAATTTGGCAACGCCTGAAGGCTCATACGACGTTCTTCCTCAGCAAGCAGTATGCTCGGTTGGCAGAATATCTGCAAACCGCAGACGGATGTCAGTGAGGTTAACTATCGTGAATGACTGATGCCGTCAGTCGGTGTGAATCTAGAATTGGCACTATAATCGCTGTCACTGATACGGCAGGGGGGAGCGGCAAGATGGAGGGAGGGAGGGAGGGTGGGGGGCGCGGACATGTAACAGGTGACAATCGCGGATCGCGGTTTGATTGGCGGCTCGCGGAAAATAGTTTTACAGTTAGAGCAAAGGTGGCGGCCGGTGTAGACGTCCAAGATTCGGACGTGTAAAATCGCCGCGATGCACTGGCTCAACTGGCTGGCGGTGGCGAACCAGAAGACACGATGACGCGGCGCACGGTGGAGCGAGTCAGTGGAGGTGGTTGGACATAATGCGGAAACTTAAAAAGCTTATATTTGCGTTATTACGAGAAGCAGAGCTTTAAAAGTGATTCCATCGGTTTTCTTTTATAATTTTCTACTAGAAACTCCCCTTGAATTTATGACGGATTGAACATCAAAAGGAGGTTCAGTCAAAAATTGTATGTTCGACTTCTCCCGATGGCTCTTTCTATTGTGCGGCGCTGCGTGGTGATTATAGAAATTGATAGACAAAAGGAAGGACGGAGGAGAAAAAAGAAGGAAATGGAGCGGTCCTATTGGTCATCCAATTGCTACCATTAAGGCGGCGTTGGATCCCTGAAAACAGAAGTTTCCACAATCGCTGGGATAGCAGCGGGCTGATAATTGAACTCGGACAAAGCAATAGACAAAATAGACCAATTGTATTGGTGGAGGCGAGTAGCTAAAATGGGCCGTAGAGTAAGAGACTTACTGATGGCAACCCACGAGAGGCCTTATAGTGAGTCCAACATTCAATCCCGCGGGTCTACTGCGACCACCCGTTTCAATCAAAAAGATCCCTCAATTTTCTCTATCTATCGATTTGACTATTGATTTCAATAATCAGCCCGCAGGGCCTAGGAATAAGAATAAGTTGGCATGTGCCTGATAAAGGGGGGGGGGGAGGTGGACGTGTAGACAAGCAAGAGGGCCGTCCATAACATTCGAGATCATTTTCGGGTCATGGGGGGAGGGGGCCCCGATCTTCAGCCCCCCCCTCCCCGGTCAACACCATGGATCGTCTTGCGTGCAAACCATTCAGCAACTTCGATCGCGCCACATTCAGGTCCTAGACCGTAGTGCAACGACGACGCGGCCACGGAGCGCACAGTGGATCGAGTCAATCAGAGAAGTCGGACATGAAATTTTCGAAGAAAGCTGCAAATTTTGAAGTCTATTTCGTCAAATTTTAAATTTCAAGGGGTGATTCTGGAAGAAAATATCACGGGGAAACCAATAGAACCGCTTTCTGAACCTCAAAGTTTGTTACAAACGGAGTTATAAGCTTTTAAAGTTTCCAAATTGTGTCCGATCTCTCCCATCGATTCGGTCCACTGTGCGGAGGTACCGGCGAGGAGCTGGTAAGGCGGGGGGGGGGGAGACAAAGTGGCGAAAAGCGAAAGAAGATGAGGAGCGATGATGTAAGACTGCAAGAGCGCACGAATGGAAGAGTGCTCGGTCGTAAGAGCAGCGGCCAACGAAAGGGAAGAAACGGCGGAGAGTGGAAGACCAGGAAGTGGAGGCTCACAGTCAGGCAGAAGAAGGGGGACGAAGAAGTGAGAAGTTGGGAGGAGAGGAGGGTGACGTTACCCCCACCAGGAGCGGGGACCGGAGGATCGACGGTCAGTGACCGGGCCCCGGCCGGGAAGCCGCGGCATTCGTGCTTTCGTGGGCCGGCGTCAACCACGTGCACGTCCGAAGAAGCGCCATGGAAACACGTGGCCCCGGTCGTAGTCGGTGCAGTTCGCTTCCGTGCCCGGATACCCAAGTGCAGTGCGCGTAACCGAGCCCCTTGTGCCCGGAGCCGAGCTGCCGAAAACACCGTAACCGCCAAATTTGTTCCGTAGAATTTAAAAATAAAAAAAAAAATCAGCAAGAGAGCAGTTAGTGCGTAGATGTGGCCGTCATTCCCTTGTGGGTGTGCAGCAAAATCAGGGCATTTACCAAAAGAAAAGCAGTGATGGTTACATTTGTTGGTTGAAAGCTAAAAAGATAACATCTTTAGATGTAGCCGTCATTTCCTTGTGAGTGTGCACCGTGCTGCAAAAAACCGGGCATTTACTAAAAAAAAAGCAGTGATGGTTGAATTTGTTGGTTAAAATCTAGCAGACGTCTTTAGATGTGGCCGTCGTTTCCTGACGATTACGTGTGAGCGTTCACTATGCTGCAGAGATCAGGATATTTACCAATAAGATCAGTGATGGTTAAATTTGGTGGCTAAAATTTAACGAGATACGTCTTTAGATGTAGCCGTCATTTCCTTTCGATTCCTCGTGTGTGTGCTCTGTGCTACAATTAGCAGCAACCATAGCAAGGCATTTACCAAAAAGAGCAGTGATAGTTTTTCCTGGTTAAAACAGAAGGAGGTACGCTTTTTCTGCAGGAAAGAAGGAACGCGAAGGGGTAGTTGGATACGGTGGTCATTCCCGGTTAGACAGCAATGAGTGCATATTAGCATTAAGTGGATGTTCACCGAAAAGAGCAGTGACAGTGGCAAGTTACATCCTTCTCATAGACAAGAAGAGATGCAAAAGTTAAGTCAGTGCGTAGGTGCTTAAGTGCGTGCAGGTCTTGTATGAGACCAAAACATACTGCTGTCTTGTGTCACTTTCTTCTGTCCTCTGGCTATCATAGTGTTTGTTATCGTTTCGATTCGTGGCCACGAAAACCAGAAGGTATCACATACTGCTATCTTGCATAAAGAAGAGTCCCCCAAAGCTTAATTTTACTGATTTTTTAAGATTTTAAAAGTCTGACGATAATTATATGAAAAACGGAGGACTCATAGATTAGAGTCCTGTCCAAACATTGGAAGCATTCTCTTGTGCACACTGCTCCAAACTACGCCCCTGAGCTGTTTGCTCTCATGTCGATACCTCATCACTCAAAAGAGTAGAGGGTGTTACATACTGCTGTACTTACTGCGTAAAACTCAAAGAAAAAAATCCCTTTTTTCGTCGTCTAGGTACACTTTAAAGATTGGAAAGCGCTGATTGTCAGTAATTTTGTGAAAAACGAAAGATTCTTTCGGCCTGAACGCTGATAGATTTCCGAAAAGTACATTTTGGAGTGTTGATTTTGTGTACTCGCTGCTCTCTTGCTCGACACGTGAGTGTGGGTGACTAGCGCATGGTAATGGATTATGGGTGAACGATGGACGTGTTCAAGATAGACCAGTCGCTGAGTGCGAACCTAGGCAGTGCTCCGCCGCCGGATAAGTTGAACGCGGAAGTTTCGTTCGACGCGGGATCCGAGTTCAACCTGAGTTTCTTCGACGGCCCGGAGGATAGTGCCCAAGGGTTCAGCGACCCCGGTTCCGTCGGCTCCACCTCAGTGTCCTCCCCAACCCCCGAAACTCCCTCGTCCCAGCTGGTCGCCGTCTCCAGCGTCTCACCACCCTGTCCGGCTCTTCTCCAACTACCCTCGCCGGGCGCCACCCCCGGCTCCGGCAACGGCGCCCCTCCCGCCGGAGGAGCCCCGGCACAGCAGACCGTTCAGGTCAAACAAGGTAACTGTCAATCCATCATTCATTGGTTGTGGGTCGTTTTTCCCTCACTGGAAAAACAAAAACACATTGGATCTAGAGTCCAGACTCTTAAAAACATCGACAAGTAAACATACTCTTGATTCAATCAGATTTAACTCTGAAAAAAAGTTCTCGGCGTTTTTACCAAGGTCCGTTGGTACCTTTACCATCTCACTTTTTTTACCAATTATTGATAATTTTACCAAGACAGACTGGTAAGCTTACCTAAAAACCGGTATTTTTACTGTTTTTTTTCAGGTAAGAATACCACTTTTATTGGTAATCAATTCCCGGTATTTTTGCCATTTTATCTCGGTAATTCTACCACAGTCGATACAAAATATTGGCGTTTTTACCGGGGTCCAGTAAAATTACCGAGAGAGTCAATAATTTTACCGAGATTTCTCGGTAAATGACCAATTCCATAAATGGTAATTTTACCAAGAAAAAACTGGGATCAAATAGAACCCTGAATTCTTGGTAATTTTACCCTTTTCTCAGTAAATACACCGAGATTTTTTTTCAGTGAAGCTTAAATCAAGAACCAAGCCTCTTAATTTGAGAGGATTTCCTTTTGATTTAAGCTTAAATCTGATTGAATCAAGAGTCCTTTTTCTTGTCAATGTTTTCAAGAGTCTGGACTCTAGATCCAATGTGTTTTTTTTCCCCAGTGCTTTTTTCGTTGTTACTAACGAAAGAACATAACTACATTTCAATACACTGAAAAAAAGTTGGCTATAAAGATATACCGCCCGTTCCGGACTCAAAGGCTGGAAGTTCCGGGTGCTGGAGCCGTAGCTTAGATTGCTCCGGGTTCTACGCCCGGAACACGGACCAACTGCCAATAAGCAAATGTTGGATCACCTATCCCTCTCCAACCCGAAGGGTCTCAATAATTGGACTACATTTTGCAATTTGGAACTATACATTCCGGCCCGGTTTAAAAACAACGTATGTGCCATTCGTTTCCCTTTGCATATAAGTGTTTATTCAGATGAGTCAGAATTTATAAGTCCAAATTGCAAAATGCAGTCCAATTGCTCTACTTTTCTGTGATACCCACCCACACCTTATGGAGCGTCTTCGAAGGAAAGGACCGTTGTAAAAACAAACCGCAAGAGTGCCTGACGCTGAGAGGGCATAGTGGCGGGAGGTTTTATAATATCTCCTGCCTCCCAATCCGGAGCGAAAAGAAAAAGTGCAATTTCAAACATAAGTTGTGGGCGGTCTCGTGGCAGATTGGTATTAGAGGTTGAATGGGTATTAAAATGACAGATTTGTCGAAACTTTGTAAAAGAGGACCCTGTTGCATGATTTATTGGGAAAATTTTCGGTAAAGTTAACAGTCTTTTACTCACCTCAAGGCTTGTTGGATGATTAGAAAAAAAAAAGAATAATATTTGATAATTAACCCGGAAAAAACTGACAAGAATCGGTACGTCAATCACTTCAAAAGCACCTATGTGCCTCTATATAAACTACCTCTAAAGAGAGCTGCACATCTTTCTATGAATAGGATTCTGGTTTTGCATAGTTCATATCAATTCAACAAAGATATATGATGGAAAAATTTACGACGTCCTCTTGCATCTTGAAAACTTTGAGCCTTTACACTTTTTTTACGACTCTTCTTTTAAAAACTACCGTTTACTTTATCCCTTTTGCACTTTCTTAAGGTATTTCAGTTACCATTTCTACGTTGTGTTGTCGTTGTTGTACGATTATGAGTCGAACGAAGTTTTAAGGAAAGTTCCATCGTATCCTCCTCTCATCTCGCCGTCTTCCCCACGAAAGCACGTATATATACATTCCAGTGCTATCAAATTTCCTAGCACACAATTTGACTTTTTACCAGGAGAAGATTGGGAATTCTCACTGAAAATTTCACCGATTATCTTTTGATCTCATGCAAAAATCAGACATATTTTGAACGAAATTTAGGCAGTAACGCTCTCGTGAAAAATAAAATTATTTGAGTCTATTTTGCAACCTCGGAATGGAGTTGCGTTCCTCCATCCGGGAACCAACGATGCGTTCTGGCATGTGGGAGCGGAACAATTTTTTCAGAATTTTTACGACTCCAAATTCTGCCTCCACTCAAAAGTTTCAAACCGCGATTCGTCAACCTTTGGCTTTATGTCGGAGCATTCTTGGAGAGACGAATTTATTTACTGTTTACATAATATTTCGAGCTAAACGAAACAAAAAAGAAGGAGAATAAATGAGTGCGCGGGACCATCGTTTGGGGAATAAATCAGCGCATTAAAGCCAGGAAAGGAGCTGGTGAATAGGCGCAATAATGGATGCTGCGACCGAAGATTCGGATGCGGTCCCCCAAGCTTTGAGCTTAATTGCGCTGACCATCTGGTGTAATAATTTGATTCCATCCTCTGTGGAATCGCCGCGTACTCCGCACCGCCGCCGTGTGGATGGAATGAGGAAACTATTCCGGCAATGTTGACCGAACCGAACATCATCTTACGATTATTCCTGGCTTGGCGCTTTTAATCAGAGATTTTTAAGGTTTCTTCGTGCTTGACTTTCTCTTCGGATCGTCATCTAATTGCGTTACTTGCTATGCGTAGTTTGCTTCGTTAGTTACCTCACCTTAGTCTAATAGACCCTCCAGTCTTTTGATTTGGTTGACGAAGAAGAAGGAAAAAGTAGAGGAGGTGGTGGAAGGAAGGGAAAAAGAGGATACTCTGAGGGGAAAAAATCGGTCGCTGGGACTGAATTTCGGTTTTTATTGAACACTAAACTCTTCCGGTTTTAATAACCGAAGTTTTCCGTCACAGGAACCGAACGTCAGTAAAGTGAACTAAAGTTCGGTTTCTAGGACCAAAAACTTTGGTCAACCTGAGCCTTCGGTGCTCAACAAGTTATACGAATAATTTACTTTACAGTTGGACTTCATTTTGCGATTAAGAACTATATACTCTCTGTCTCATCCATTAGGAAGGTTATGTGCATAGGTAAAGCTAATAGCACACGCGTTGTTTTTAATTTTAGCCAGAAATTGTAGTTCTTATTTGCAAAATGTAGTCCCAGTGGTCCACCTGGTACATGTTTTGTACTATTGCTTGTACCTCGGGGGACGCAATGTCGAATGAATTTTCCCAAGAATCGACAGCAGTCATGTATGCATGATATTGAATTTCTGCAAGTGCACTCCAATAAACGCAGGAAAGCTTAAAACTCAGTTTTCAAGCTCTTTTACGTACCTAGGCGAAGCGAGGTGGTAACGAGATAAGAGCCATCTTCGATTAAAGTCGCATTAGGCGGGTCTGCGGTCTCAGAATTTCCCACTTCCGGTGCTCGGATCCGAGAAAACCTGTACTGTAAGTACAGCGCAGAGCTTATGAGAAAGCTTATACTGCTCATGCGCGCAGCGGATGATAAAGAGCCATAGATAGTGCGAAGTGGCGTGCGCAGGGGGCGGTGGCGACGGGGGGGGGGGGCTCTGCGAGAGGAGCCTGTGGATGGGAGGTTACTGATCTTTAGTAGAAGTAAACAATAACAGTATACTAGATTCAGGTGTGCATGGTCTTCACCGGTGGTGTCGAGTCGTGACGAGCTCGGTGCTTTTTATGGGAGGAAATCGAGGGGTTTCTCAAAGGTTTGGCAACGTCGCCTGCATACAATGTTGTCCGCGACGACTGCACTCCGAGCCGCGAGTGCTGAGAACAGGGAACTAACTTACCTGGACAGATATATTGTTCGCATTGCCATGTGTGGCGGGAAAAAAGTAAAAATTACGCATGACACGCGTGCACTGTCGTATGTTAAGCAGCGTAGTATGTGTGGGAAATTGGCTTTTCAATTTTTCGAAAAAATCGCACGGAAAATTGGAAAAAACTGGCTCCACGTCCGAGCCGCGGCTCCTAAGAAATACCAAAGTTTCCGTTCGGGTACCCAAAATACTCGCATAAATGGTTTTTTTATTTTTTTTCCCCCTCTTAATTTCAAATTATCTTAAATATATTTGCCTCTTTTTAAGCACAGAAAAACACAGAGAACGCCACGAAAAAGTCATGGGGATGAAATTTACTCAATAGTAGCGGAGAGTTCTCTAAAAGAGAATGTGATTTTCTGAATTCGCTTAAAATTCACTGTTTTTTTAGGGTTTACGATCGGCACTTTCTAGCAAAGATCTAGGTACAACAAACCTTTGATAAGAAAAATTGAAAGCCTTGTCGTTTCATTGAGGTGTCTCTCCCGATTTCGACGCGCTCGGTGGAGAGCCATCATTCCAAAAGTCATTATTTGTGTAAGGAAATCAATGGTAGATATATTTTTTTTTGTAATAAGTGAAAAAAGTTGCCTTTCGTCTAATTTGGCACAATTTAAAAAGATTTCTTCCTTTTAACTTATGTGCGAATCAATCCTTTTAAAAAACTGAATGATAAGTCGAGTTTCAATTGAATGTCCTATCAAACATTAGACCGACCGACTAATTTGACTCCCTACCCTAACAAGCCTTCCTACTTATGCACCTCCTACTTAATCTTTCCTTCTTATGTTCACGCAGTGAGGCAGACGCAACCTGAAATTATCAGTTACCGCGGCGCATTGGAAAATCACGGAGTGCAACTGAAGTTGCATACCTTCCGATTCGAAGGCGACTTCGCGACGCCATCAGCGAGGCCTTTAGAGAATCATCTGGATGCGTTCCAGGAATGGCATCGATGTATTCCTATCTCGAGACCCCTCCCAGTCAAGGAATTGCTGGACTTGCCCATTAGCAGCTTTCATTCAAACTTTCGAGTTCTGAGCCGTTTTCGCGCGCTCATCGCGAAAAATGTCCTAGGAATTTTAAATGCGGGGAATATAGCGGATAAGAATCTGTTTTCGCGACGGAGTGTCGAGGTGGAATCTTAGAACCTCGCAATGTTCAGAGGCTGTGAATGAGCCGGCTCGCTCGAGCGTGGGTGGCAGTTTGAATTTTATCGTGTTCATGCTGCCGGCTTGTGACATATCGATCTATTGGAATGAGATGGTTTTGACGGATTATAAATGACTGAATTAAAGCATCTTCATTTAAAATGTCACATATATTTTGTAAAGAAAACATGCGTAATTACCTACCGAGTTGAACATATTGGCTAGTTATACTTTATTAGTATTCAGTTCCCAAGTGAAATTTTGCGTCAGCTATTTAGTGGATGGAATAAATGATCAATAATGTGAATATCCTCGGAGATAAATTTTCCAAAAAGGTGATTTACCCAAACTTGAATCGAAAAATTTGAATTTTTTTTAAAAAAAAAATATAGTTTACGGGAAACTTTTCAGAATGAGTTGCAATCAGTGTAGTTCTTATCGTCGATCCTATGACGTAAGGCCATATCTGTATTTCCATATGATCCCCGGAAAGCATGTAGCCATATGAACAGAAGGGTTCTCAAATGAAGGCTAGAAATGAAGACACGCCCTTACGTCAGAGGAGCGACGATTTTTTTGGCATTAAGGCTGCAAAGTTGCTTTATAATTCAAAAATTTTCAGCTTTGGATATAACAGATTAAAATTTTCAACGCATAGCTCTTCCGACAACTAGTTAGTACAAGAAACGACGTTTTTAGAACTGAAAACTTCTGAAGATACCATAACGGCTTAAATTGCAATTCTTACGCGTTTTTATGCGCCAAAATGATCGTTAAAATTTCACTGGGCAATTATGTCTGTATTTTAATTTTGCGTTTCTCGCTGATAGCCTCCTGTTTACCGTGCATGGTCACAGGGATAAATAAGTCAAGTATAAACCTACACTGATAAGAAAATACTATAAATCAGGTGTCTGGGGAGGCATTACATGTGTCATCCATACGCGTCTATTCATAGATGTGGCAGTGTGTTAAATTTTTTTTTACAGCTTTTAAGCTCGCTGTGTTGATCAATTTTCCTTACGTCATCCCTCCATCTTATTTTTCCCTCCGTATGAAGGCAAGTTTTACAAAACTAGGCAACCTTGGATTTCGATTTTCCTTGCAGGCTGGCAACTGTGTTGAACTTGCACTTGTATTGCGGACGAGGAACGTCCAAGGTTGTTATATTTGGCTGAAAAAACATAGCGTTTTTAAGGAATTATCACTGTAGTTGGGACGATTGTGATGTGATGTAATGTTCCAACGTAAGGTTAAGTTTCGAAGTTCGAGGTTGACGTCACCAAGCCTGATGGAGCCGTAATATTCGGCGGTCCTCTCACATGAATCGCTCGTAAAAGGGGAACCTGCATTCAAATTACCCGCTCTTGGAGGACCTGGAGTTCCTTACATCATACTAACGCGTGGAATGTTATGTTTTTTTTGTGGTAAAAAAGGAAGAAAGAAGGACGTAACGTCTCCCAAGTCAGTTAGAAAAATAAGTTTATGAGTGAATGAGACCAGCGGAGCAGGGAAATAATTAAATTAATTAAATGAAAGGTAGAAAATCGAGTACATTGCGTTAAAAAGGAAGTACGGAGAGTTTTAATTTTTAAAATTCTCAACAATTACATCAAATGCTTGGAAAATCCATACATATTTTAACATTAAGGAAAGTAGTTCGGTCATGTACATATGGACCGTAACTAAAGTATTCTATATCATCGGTTCATGTACCTAACCGAGCTTTGAAAACAAACCGAACCGTAGAAAAAGCTAGGTAGAATGAAGCAAGGATACGATCCCTAGAACAAAGGGTAAGGTTACATCGTCGTCTCCCGCACGAAGGAACGTAACTCCAATCCAAGGTTGCCAAATTGACTCCAACAATTAATTTATTTTACAAAAATGTAAGTGTGCAATTTATATCCAAATTTGTCTGATTTTTGCATGAAATCGGAAGAAAAATCAGTGAAATTTTCAGTTAGAAATGCCCAATACTTTTCTGGTTAAAGTGCAATTTACGAAAGGAAATTTGGCAACATTGAAATGTAGTTACGTTCTTTCGTGCGGAAAACGACGACATGAACCGAATAGTACGGCAAATATTGAACACCGCACTGTGCACTTAGGTTTTTATGACCAATTCCTGCAGTTTCGAGCCGACACGGGTTAGATTACGAGTTCAAAGTCCCCCCCCCCCCCCGTATCTCATGAATAAATGAAGCCCCTAGGATCGTTGAGACCCTCAAATTCGGATTCCTTGGGGTCGAATACTCATGTTTCATCCAAATCTCTACGTCAATTTCGCGAACTTGCATTTTTTTGAAAGGGAACGTGTCAGCGTTTTGGACACGAATGGGCCGAGATTTTGGATTTCTTGGTGTCGAATTCCGTACTTTCTGATTTCGAAGCAATGATTTCAACATTTCGGCGTGAGCCTCGAACTTTGAAGTAAGCACCCCTTCTTACCTCCTTGGAGCTACGAGGCTATAAAACTCGGATTCTTTAGGGTCGATTCTCTATTCGCCTTTGCGGTCCTAGACTTAGTCGAACCTAAAGTAAGCGAGAAAAAAGCCTGGAACGTTAGGTTTGAGTCACCCTGTATAAATGATCGGATATCGGGGAAAAGTCGGCAAAATCATTGGCTTTATGAGGCAATTTCCAAAATATGTTAATTTTACCAAAATTTTTGGATTATTGATAACTGGAAATAAAATTGGCAGTTTCGCTGATATAATTTTAAGTAAAACGTGATTGGGTTTCCCTAAAAGAGCCGAGAAAAAGTTACTAAGAATACAGTAACATAAACGAAAATCTCCAGTGATCGCTGATTACGGATGAAATTGGGGATTTTAAAAATCGCTAAAATCCGATTTTAGCGGTTTTCTTTTCTTGGCTTGGAGGCGGCAGCGCTGGAAGCGGGGTTGGCCGGGCCGCTGGTTGAAATTAACGTTGAATGAATTTGAAGCTGGGATGTCGGCTGCGGACGTGGAGTCGTTCACACCTGAGTGCGCAGCCGCGGCAGCTCTGCCTGAACTCGCGAGTCAGTCACTGAACTCGGCAGAATGGCAGCAAGCACTAGCACCATCCTCGCCAGCCCCGGCTCCGCTGCGCTGCCGTGGCAGCTGAGCACTCAGCAGCCGATATAAAAAGGGAAAAGAAGAAAAGCCACGCCGCACCACCGCGATCCGCCATGCCGCACAGTGGATCCAGTCAATGGGAAAGGTCGGACAAAATTTGGAGACTTTAAAAGCTGATAACTCTATTTATACGAAATTTTGAGGTTCTGAAAGTGGTTTCATTGGTTTCCAAGTGACATTTTCTATCAATAGCACCTCTTAAAGCTAAAATTGTGATGAGATAAACGTGAAATTTCAAAATTTTTGTCAAACATTTCATGCCCGACTTCTTCCATTGACTCGATCCACTGTGTGCCGTGTCGCGCCCGACCACGACCAAGACGTCGTTCGTTCGTCGCGTCGCATGTCCCTCCATTCAAGGCACAACGTGCTACAGAAAACTCTCGTGACGCCCAAATGGACGCCCCAGATGGGCCGCGGCTCATGGCGGCAAATTTTGCAATTTTTTTAAATCTAGGAATAAAAGGAAAAACTACCAACGAGAAAAGGCGACAAAATATTTCATTTCCTGAGAGTACAGTAATTTCGACTTCTTTCGTTTTTCGGTGATACAAGAGACAGCATCTTTAATCAGTCGAGTTATGAGAGAAACCAAGCACGCAATTTAGCCTGGAGGAGCAAGGAAGACGAAGACTTGAGATGAAAAGGGGAAGCCCTCGGTGCGGTGGTCGGCATGCAACACATATTAGCGCCTGCAAGACTGCATGAATACTTCACGCATTGCGTCAAACACAGTGCGGTCAGCGCGGCGCGACGCGACGGCGCGTCAGAAGTTAAAATTATTAAACCACATTTATGTTTGTTTTTTCATAATTTTTTCGTTCATTTCTTATAAATGGAAGGCATTGACCACACAGAGATAGGATTACGGAACTTAACTTTCGCGCAAAGTTCCGTGAATTTTTGCTAGTAGTGTTGACAGGGCTTTCGCCAAAAATGCGTCCAATACCAGTAAACGCGTCTTACGCACCCCTCTCCCTCCGACACGTTCACTCGATGATTTTCATTGATGTTTCATGTTTCAAAACGAATGAGAAGGGGGCGGGTGCCGGGCGGCAAAATACAGGCGGCCCATGGGCGACAAGTAGGTAAATCCGGCCCTGGTACCAGTAGTAGCATCTAAATTCCAGTCTATTCACCTCTCTTAGTATACTACCACGGTCTCGAACAGAGGAGTAAGGACCACATTAAGCAAAATACTTCTGATAGCCCATATGATTATTTTTCCCTCAAGTAAGGATAGACGAGTAACAAAGCCAATCATAGTTGATATTCGCAAAGGGGAAAAACAATTAGATACGGATGCGCAAAACGAAATGCTGGGGCATCTAATTTCGGGAATATGTGGGGTCACTCGGACGGACTTTCGAAGAAGGTCAAAACTGATTTGCAAATTGTTTTGCGAGGAAAGTAAATGACGGTCGATTTTCGTGACTCTCGTCAATTGGTGAATTTCATGAATAATTTCACTTCCATTTCCGATTTTCCAAATCGAAAAGCGACGTTAGTCATCCTGTCTACGTCATTGAATCCACCCACCCTCCGTGGTATAGATAATTTGTTCCGAGAATCTGCCACGTCGGTAGAGTCCACGCCAAATAAGTTTACGCCCTTCTAGACTTAGACAGAGGATCGTCTGACGTCACTGTTACATGTAAACTTAATGGCAGAATGAAGACGGCGGAACCTCTGTCGTGGTCTGAAAGAGCGTAAGCTTATTTGACGTGGACTCTATCAGAAGTTGATATAAATGCTTACCTTTTAAAACATGTATCGTACGATTTATAATCATTGGAAAATAAATTTTCGTGCGCATGATTACTATGGGTTACTTTCAGTTATATTTTTTTCAGTCAGATCAACCTAAAGGACTTGGTTGGTCGACTCTTTTTTTGGTAAAATCGACCGAAACCGAGGGTTATTCTTATCCAGGGATGAAGATAGTGTCCTGTCGCACTACATGATACTCTTGTTCCTCCTTGTTATCATCACTCAGGGGTTGACTGTCACCAGCACGACTCGGGTTCGGTTCTGTCGATTTGCACCTGATTTTTAACGAGGTTGTGAATTTCCAACCCACACTGGGGAAAAAAACACATTGGATATAGAGTCCAAACTCTTAAAAACATCGACAAGAAAAAATACTCTTGATTCAATCAGATTTAAGCTTAAATCAAGAACCAAGCCTCTTAATTTGAGCGGATTTCCTTTTGATTTAAGCTTAAATCTGATTGAATCAAGAATATTTTTTCTTGTCAATGTTTTCAAGAGTCTGGACTCTAGATCCGATCTGTTTTTTTTCCAGTGCAACAATTTGAATAGTGTAAAGCAAAGAAATACTAACAAAATAAATTAATCGTTCTTTCAAGTTACCTTGCATTCTACTTCCCACATTTTCACATTAAGTTTCGGTTTCTTTTTCTTACCGTGTAATATGAGTTTTTTTCCTCAGTTTGACATTAAATTTTGAAATTTTCCGTCCTTTTTGCTTTATTATGATTCTCTTAAAATTAAAATTTTTCCAACTACTGAAAACTCCGTTATGTAAACAAAAGACGTGCTGTATACTTCAACTAACACACTCGCCGTCATACTTAGCTTACGAGTTTCGTAAACGTAGTTTTAAGTAGTAGTAGTAGTAAAATAATTTTATTTTAAAGCGGTGCTTTAGCAAGGAACTTGGGAAAAGTTTTAATCTGCCGTGTTCGCGGCTCAAAGTTATCGGCTCTAAATGCAGCTTTAAGCTCTCTTCCGGCGAAAATGAACAAAACTTGCAAATTATTCCTCCGGATGGTGAAGAATGCTTTCCGTAAAGAACTTAAATCCGATTTTTCGTAACAACTCGGTGAGACCTGCTTTTCTGAATAATTTGCCCACCAATTTTAGCCCCGTCCCCTATCTAGTTTACATTACCCTTTTCCCTTTGTTGTTTTAAATTTTACCGGATTAATGAATAAATCGCGGCAAAACTAATCGAAATTCAAACGGTCCAATTGGATTTCGATTATTGCATCGCGATGTATCGAATGGCGTAGCCACTATATCAGTCTATTATACTGCCATGCTAAGGAAAAACGCCGTATGAACATTAAAGCGTTACCAAATTTCTCCGGATGAATCATGTATTTCTTAGGAAAGTTACTTACATTTATTCCTTGATATTTTCGGGTATTTTAGATCAAACTGCGAACAAAATCGTCTGAAAAATTTGAAGCTAAAAATTTAAAAACTTTCCAGTAAATTCGGTTTTTTATTGAGGAGAATCTGGCAACGCCTGAAGGCTCATACGGCATTTTTCCCTAGCATGGCAGCATAGTGGTAACAGTGCCATAGGGATTCTCCATTATATCGAACCTATTCCAATGTTACAATGAGAATAAATCGATATTTATCGTTTTCTGTGACGTAACACTAAGAGCGTCTGTAACCCTCTTGTCCGGGGGCACTTATACCCGACGAGAAAGCCGCTCTGCCGTGCTAAGGAAGAACGCCGTATGAACATTCGAGAGTTGCCAAATTTCCCCGGATAAAACATGTATTTCTCAGGAAAGTTATGCATATTTTTCCATTAAATTTTCAGATGTTTTAGATCAAATTGCGAACAAAATTATCTGAAAAATTTGACAAAAAATATTAACAATTTTTCCAGTGAATTCGGCTTTTTATCAAAGGAAATTTGGCAACGCCTGAAGGCTCATACGGCGTTTTTCCTTAGCACAGCAGCGCTCTAATCCGACGCGTCTTTCCTCGTTCCAGAATTCCTTGGCAGGTTATTAGAAAAGACAGCCGGAGAAGGGACTCGGATCGAAGAGAGTATTTTGCATTCGTGACACCGGGGAAAAACCGCGCATCTGGCACGGGGACCTCGCGGAGGATAGGCGGTTCTGGGGGAGCACGTGGGAGTATGCGAGCCTGTGCGCGAGCTAACGTCGAGACGCGTGATACGCCTGGCAAAAGGACGGGCCAAAACTCGTTATCATTTCCTGAGCTTTGAGCCCCGTTGCCCGTTAACGTTAAAGTTCTCACGACTCGGGGAAACGCTGATTGAGTCGGAGGAAAAGGCAGGGCAGCCGGCGCATCGCGACGAGCTCCGAGCTGCATCGGGATACAGTGTTGCCAATGTAGACAACATATTTTAAAGACCCTGCGCTCGTGTACCTTCTATCTGTAATGTAAAAGTTACTGTCGGAAGTCAACGCTTAGATTCGCCTCATGATGACTGGTGGCGGAAGTTTTGAGCAATATTGCTTTGCCAAATCAAACCTTGGGACTACATTAGGCGAATTTTATTTAAAGTTCCGAACCTCATCGGGAAGTTCTGTCCCGGTTTGTCACATCAATCACCAACACTAGTGGACAATAGGTCGAACCTTTTTTAGGACCACCTCGCGAGGTGGTACCAAAATCACGCACCAACGTTGCGATTCGTTAGTCATCGAATCGGAAGTTCCGAACCTCTAAATAAAATTGCTTACTACATTTTGTAATGAAGTACTACTAATTCTATAGCTCATCTATAAAAGCACTTATCTGCCTAGGGAGAATCAATGTGAAAGACAAAGGAGAGGAATGAGAAGAAGGAAAAGAACAGGAAGACATAGAAGGAGAGCAAGAATAAGAGGAGAAATAAAGAGAAAAAAATAGTTAAACTATGAAATATATGAAGACAAAAATGTAATATTATGTTTCTTATATTTTAGGTATAGTATTGTTCCTTCAAACGAACCCAGGGTGCAAGAATTGAAGTTTTAAAAAAAATATCTAAAAACCCCCCGTAAAACTACCGTAAAATCATATTTTTTCTTTTACGTATGTATCCTGTGCTCTTTCTCAGAAAAGGAGTTAAGTGCAGTGTGATCAACTGATCAATAGAACTCTGGGGACTTGAACGCACGGTTAGAAATGTAAAAATACAGGGATATTGGATGATCACTGATTATATCTTCTAAAATTGTATTTATGGATATATGTTACCGGTAGTTTTTTTTAGGGGGGGGGGGGGGCGGCAGGTAAATTTTTATCAACGGCCAGGGATAAAAAGTGGGTCCTCCATCTAATCTACTCAGGAAGTCTCATAGAATCTGGTTAACATTCTAGGGGCTGCGTATGCGATCGACCAGAAATAGCGGCGACTGAAAATCGGCAAAACAGAGAATCAATTAAAAGTTTGGTTTTCGTTGCGTGGGCCCCTCGCTTAAAGCTTCAAGTCCAAACAAAGTTTCCAGCATTTTGAAAATTCTGATCTCTAGACAACCGATTAAATTCGTGGTGGGCCAGTCTAAAAACAAAGAGGAAGATGCGATGGACGCCAGCCTCCACCACTAAGATGAGAGCGTTGGGGGGGGGGGGGGGGGCTTGGTATCCATATCACAGAGCTGGAGATCCACTCTGACAACCGAGGCCGGGGGGGGGGGGGGGGGGGGGGGGGGGGGGGGGGGCTCGGCCGGTGCGCGTGAATCTTGTTGTACAGCTCTGCCGCCCACCCGTAAGCCGTGATCGTCCGTAAGGGCTTCGGTAACTTCAGTGATGTAAGCCGTAAACAGCGTTGACATACTTGGTGTCCAACGTCGGCTTTACGTCTCCGGGTTGGAAGCCGTCCTCACACGATCGGAGAAAGAGCTTCAAAATGGGTATATAACCGATTCTTTTCCTATCATTCTCATTGACTAGCGGAGATAAATCAGGTCATCCATTACCTACCTTGTGCATGGCCGCTCGTGCGTAGAAAATTGACTTCAGTCCGCGGATAAAGTATTCAATAAAGGGATTTTTTTGAGTCAAGCAGAAAAAACAATTTTAAACAATTTGACTAAAAAACTGAGTTTTTGAAAATTTAAAGCGTCATAAGTCAATTTATATTCGGTCGATGGAAGTTCCGCGCTCGTTTCGCATTGCAGACTCTTGCTTCCTTGATGCCCACATGTTTTGAAATGTTGGAAGAGTAAATTGATGAAAATCGGCTATAAAAAAATCCCTGGGAAAATCCCTGTTCTGTTAGTTTAAGGCCTCAATTTTGAAAGACAACGAATTTAAAAAATAATGCTCCGAATAAGATCACACCGAGAAAATTGTTTGTTTTCATGTTTTGCTTTCTGTAAAAGGAGATAAGGTCCCAAAAGAACACAAGCGCACACAATAAGGATTCGGCGGTAAAAAATAAGAGAGCCCAAATGCTGTGTTGGTTTTGGTAAAGTTTGCGTTCAATTTATAGCGCAGAAAACATTGAAAAACTGGGAGACCCCGTAATGAACCGAGGGCTTGGGTTACTCTGGGTTCTCTCCCGTGTTAACCAAATTTTGGTGTTATTTTTCTCTCTCAGCTGGTAAATTCTAAACATCAATTTGGGGACGACACGCTATTCTTTGGGGTCCAAGTAAGATGCAAGCTTACAGATTTGGAACAAAACTTTTAGAACAAAAACATGTTGAGTGTCAAAGAAAATTAAAAAATAGCGAATCTACCTTGGGAAAAGAATAACTGAAAAGGATTCCTTGGGGACTTGTGGAGTGCACCGCCACCGCGGCGCGACCGGGCAACTGTGGGTCAGCGGCGAGGGAACCTGTTATTATCATTCAAGCTTCAATTTCGAGTATCATCCAAAACCGAATTCTCAATGCGTTGTTATTACACAAGTGAAGACCGGCACGACCACTCCGTCGCTCCTCTGATGTAAGGGCCTACCTCGATTTCTGTATGAGCCCCAGAAAGCATTGATTTCTATGTAAAGCAGGGCTCACGTGGAAATTGAGATACGCCCTTACGCCCGAGGGGCGACACTTCTCCGACAATGAAATTAACCTCGCCGGTGATTTTTCTCCCCTTATCTACGACGAAGTACATACCCATTGGAATCCGACTTTTTAAGGGTTCCAACACGAATTTCTGTCTATTTGGAATTATATCCCCAGACTAAAGACATCGACCTACACGGGGCGTGCAATATACTGTACGTAACACGATCCTCTGTTTTAACCCTTTTTTCGTATAAACACACGTGCATCAGTGGCGAGGCGTGAATGATCGATCATCGATATCTTTCCATTTGAAGCTATGGTCAAGAGTCGATTATGTAGGTGTTCGTTGCGAACACTCCGTCTTTCGATCCTTTTTCATAGTTTTAAACGGCAGATTAATCGATATACCGCAAAGCACGCCACGCCACTAACGTGCATCGCCAACTTGAACCTTCTTTCATGCATTCTGAACTCTCATTTAGCAATACACTGAGGTAGGGGCAAACCTTCGTTTCCCGGAAGAAAGATCGTAACCATTCCAAGTTTGCAAAATTGACTCAAACAATTCAATTTTTTACAAGAATAAATCTGCGCAATTTCCATTGAAAATATGCCTAATTTTGTACGAGAAAAAAAGAGAAATCAGTGTAATTTTCTCCCAAAAAATATCCAAGATTTTTCTTGTTTGCGCGAGAATACTAGGTAACAATGAAGGGGCAAGTTATTTGTGTTTTCAACCTATGAACTTAGTTTTAAACAATGCTCATGCATGTAATACATTTAATTTTGAGTACAATTTGTCCCTCATCTCAAATACAAAATCCTGTGCGTCAGATTTGTTTTTATTGGCCCCTGTGAGCCCCAAGGAAGCTGTTGAACAAATGAGCCAATGAGAGAAAGGCGCAGATATAACAATATCCTCCCTTAGATGCATGCACTGGTGTATGCAAAGATACCACGTCGAACTCCAAAATACCTATTCTACAGATGAAGATCTAACAGCACCCGATCAATCCAACTTGAGGCTCGAGCCGTCCTTTTTGCGCACCGCACAGTAGTGGCTCGAGTCAATGAAAGAGGTCGGACTTGAAATTTTCGATTAATACTGCTAATTTTGATGTTTATTTCGTCACATTTTAAACTTACAAGGGTGCTACCAGAAGAAAATTTCACGAAGAAACCAATGGAGCCACTTTTAGAACCTCTAAGTATTATCTAAACGGAGTTATAAGCGTTTCAAGTTTCCAAACTTTGCCCGACCTTTCGTATTGACTCCCTCTACTGGGCGCCGGAGCGAACTACGCAGAATTTCCGAACTCCCTTTTAATGAATGGCCCAACGACAAACGTGCGACGGAGCATGCGCAAGGTGGGTAAGGCGAGGGGGGGCTTCGGAAAGCGGGGGGGGGGGATTCCCATCCTCCCATGAGGCATCCGAGATGAATGGCGGCGGCAGAGCGAGCGATCGAAAATGGCAGCGAAAATGACGGTGATAATGGGAGTAATAAGAATCAAATGGACTGGAGAAACGGTACAATTCGCCGGACGAAAAGACGCAACTCCGCCGCGGCGTGAGCCGCGTTTCCCATTTAACTCCGTGCTGAGCGGGGTTCACGGGGCGAGGCAGTTAGGTGTTTACTCCGGCGGAGTGGGGAATTACGGAAGCCCCCACCAGAAAACGGTACTTTCCGAGCGTTTAAGATAAAGAAGAGTGGCAGGCGGCTCGCATCGGCGTCGCGGCGCTGCGCAGGAACAGGGGACGCCGACGCCCCCCGCGCCCCTCCCCCCGGGGGCGTCGCGAAAAACGACGACGGACGCTCCCGTCAAAAGCCCCCGACAGGATAGCGTTCGCCCGTCCCTTGTCTCCCACACCGCCCTGGCTCGTCTGTTTCCGCGAGCTCGTTAAAAGTTTCAGGTATTTAGGGAAATGTTTCGAGGGAACTAACTTATGGGCAGACATGAAATTGAAATTGTTGAGAAGGTATCCATAAACATTGTTATACGGGGTGTTTCGAAGTTTGACGCGCATTCTTACGGAATCGATTTGTGAGAACAAAGCTAGATTTTTTTTGCTCCGGAACCCCTCGATAACATATGATTTTGGTTTTTTGGGGGTCAGAAATGTGTATAGCGTGTGATAGATCATCAAAATTTCAATTTTCAAGCATTTTCATTCACAACTGCAGTCACAATAAAGAAAAGAAAAAAAAAAGTTTTTTGGCTCTAACTTTGAGGAGCTTTGAAAGGAAGGAGGAGATTTTTGGGAAAACTTTATACAGCAAAAAATTCTTATTTTGATCCCAAAGTCGATTTTGAAATTTTCGAGTTTAACTTTGAGGACTCGTAGATTTTAAGCATGTTTGGATAAGTTCAAATTCAGAGTTTGTCTTAAGGTGTCAGAGTATAAGTAAATTATGTTTCTTTTTCCTGTGTCCTCAATTCCACGAGAGTATAATACATTTTGATTTTGATTTTGTTTCAGGTAAATATGCAGTTCTTTAACAAGCAAATAGTAATCCATTCATACTGTGAGTAGATGCACATTTTTTTAAAAAATTCTTTGAATCCAAAAGGAAACATTGCTCTTCCTTGTTGCTCATTATTAGAATATGAATTATAACCAATTATAATATAATTCCTACTGGTGACCACGAGTAGGAAAGAAGTGACCACAACTTGAAACTAATTAAGTTTCAACCATTATTCAGAATAAAACATTTCAGGACAGTATCTCCTGCAAATTAAAGAAAAAAATAAAAGAATGCCTAACAGAAATAATGCGATAGCTCAGAGTTCGCAAAAAAACTATTGCTAGAAATATCAGGAAAACTGATGCCATGCTGAATCACTCGGAATGTAATTTTCAATTTCAGTATTTTGGCATGTCGCATTTGGCGTCAAGAATACTAACCACTCAATTTTTTTCGAGCTCTTAGTCAAAATAAGCGTAGAAGCTTCGCATTTTTACGAAGCGTATTACGCGATTTTGCACCCATCGATGAGGTCATTCCACAATGGAGAGTCTGTAATCACCGGTCCATGCTCCTCGCCAAGCTCATCGGCTTAACTTTTATATTCGTCGGGAAAAAACTACAATCAGCGAAATCACGAATGGGACTGAATTGGCCATTGTGGCTAAATTGAATGTACAGTGCAACGTGCATGTTCGTGAGGATGCCTATATTCGTATATGTGTTGAGGCATTTTTCGTTCGGCCGGGAACTTCTCTAGAATGGGTTATAGGTTTCCCATCATTAGCGGGTGAGCGTACCAGAGTCGCTATTCCCGTGAAGCGTTCGCGCCAAATTTCTAAAATCGAACCAAAGTTCCTTCCTCCCGTCTTTTAGGCCGTTACTGATATTTCTAACGTCCTGATAACGTTCAGATGGCGTAATAAGCGGCATGTAATGTAATGCGTACAAAATTCAACTATTTTTTTTTTTTAAAGTTGGGAGCCCTAGAAAAAATGAAAGTTATTCGGAAAGCATTTTATATTTGACATTTCGGGTCAAAGTCAAATAAAAATAAAAAGATGTCATTTCTGCGCACAGATAACCAAACATTTGGTAGAAGGACTGAAGTGGTCATGGTCTCATCCGTAATTAAATGTTTTATGGAAAAAAACGTAAGAATATCAGTAAATATAACTTTAACTGTACCTTCTGTAAGTACATGTACGTAGCGCGACCTCACACAGTATATGCGTTTAATAGACGGTTTCTATGATGAAAAAGCTGTTCCATATTTAATTCGTGGAAAATCATGAATTGATTTTAATTTTAAATTTTTCTCAAATAATTAAATTGTTAGCACATTTGGTTGAAATTTTTGCAAATTTATCGATATTTTTCAAATTCTATATAAATAGATATGTTATAATTTTATTGCAATATTCCATGACTTCAGTGATAAATGTCATAATTTCCGTAAAATGTCTCACAATTTCATAGACATATATTAAAAGTTGATCGATTTTTATTTCAAATTTTGTTGAATTGTTTTAATTATTTTCAACGATTCATATTGATCAAAGTATGTCATACAATTCTATCTCTCTTGCCTCTGATTGGTTGATAGGCTTGCAGCTTGTTGAAATACCGTAAAATCGCATGTCTTTTGAACGAAAGAGAGAGCCCAAAAGTTCGGTCGTGGAAAAAAGAAAAGAAAATAACCGAATCAGGCATCGGTGGATGGAAGCGAATCCAAGTGCCGACAAATTACAGCCGAGGTGGAGCCGTTGAGTTTAATTATTTCTTTTCCCTTTTACAGGACCAATTTCGTCCTTACATTTTAACATGGAGCCCTCGTTAAAGTAACACTTCTGACCAGTCATTCCCCCGCCATTGTTGTCTTTGGACTGCGTTCTAAGTGCAGTTTATTTGCGACGGCTCAACAACGTGCTTTTCGTGCACACCTCGCATACTGCCGTGCTCAGGAAGAACGCCGCATGAACATTCGAGTGTTGCCAAATTTCCTTCGATAAAATGTTCACTTTTCAGGAAAGTTACAAATATTTTTCCTTGAAATTTTCAGGAACTTTAGGTGGTATTGCGAGCAAAATTATCTGAAAATTTGGAAAGAAAATATTCATAAGTTTACCAGGAAATTCGTTTTTCATCAAAGGAAATTTGGCAACGCCTGGAGGTTCATACGGCGTTCTTCCTTAGCACGGCAGGATGGTCGGCGAGGTGAGTGCATTCACATGCACTCTTGCAGACTTTTTGACGTTGGATATGAGCGGACAGTAAGACGTATTGCACGCTTCGGGCATCGAGGAGACATTTGCTGCGGGCATTGTTTGATTTATCTTCATCCACCGAGTTAAGATCGATGCAAAAATTGTATTTAACTTTATTACGCAAAAATGAACCCTTATTCTTGACTCGGAAATAACGTATTTGCCATTAATCTTCCCATGCACATAGGGGATTTTATCACCTATTACTTCCCTTTCATTGATATGCTCAGAGGTTGAGCATCAAACGAGCATGTTCATTTGAAAGAAAATATTATAAAGTACCTATGGGGATAAATTAAACCTAAAATAAATTTTAAAAAACCTAAAAAGTTTTTTAATCAGAAAAGTTCAAACCTCGAAACAAGTTTTTTTTCTCGTGAAATATCATCCACTCTTGAGGTGCACCTTACTGAAACTGCATAGGCTGCACAAGATCACAAGGCATGGATTAACCATGAATTAATGAAATATACATTTCAACTCCCATTCAGAGATCCTAGCTGTAGGTGCTTCGATAACCGAAGGTTGCCAAATCTGGAAAATTCAATATTTTATACCATGCATGTATCGAAACGAGTAAAGCAAACATAGATCTGGCACCTCGGGATAACGTTCATTCTCCATCGTTTTAATCTCTGGATTAAGCCGAGCTCTCGCCCTGCTCCGTCCTCTTTGATGCACTCTTTTTTCCCTTTGACGCACCCTTTTTGTTCCTGGAATCTGGATACCGAACATATTTTAATTTACCCCATAATGTTATTTGTTTCCATGCATTCTATATTTTTAAAGACCGCTGAGAGGGAAAGGTTATCTGCACTGTGAAGCCTCTAGAATGATGATGGTTCTCGTTCTGCTGTTGTTTCGTGTGTGCAGTACCGCAAATGTATACGTACACTACCAAGAAATAAGTTAAAAATTATGATAAATTTAAAATTCAATAAAAAACCAAAAAATCGTACTTACTTTTAGAATAAAATTGAAATAATATTTTTGAAAAAAAAAACATTAATTAACGTACCCTGTTTGTTCCTGGAATCTGGATTCCGAAATTAGTTTAATTTACTCCATCGCGTTATTTGTTTCCATGCATTCTGTATTTTTACAGACTGCTAGGAAATACGCAGAGGGTGAATTAATAAAAAGATATGACGTAATATTAAAATAATGATTAGAATTGAAAAAAAAAATTGATTAAAAAGAGAAATATGTTGATCATTATTTTAAAGAAAACTTAATTATTAGTTTAAAAGAATATTAAATAATATTAGTCACATTCATAATTTTAAAAAATATCGCATAAAAAGAAGATTAAATCCTGGATAATACTAAAAACTTTAATTTTCCTCAGGTCAAATTAAAACATATTTATAATTTTGAAAATATTCAGTTCAACTTAGATTAAAATTTCCTCGTAAACACGTTTTAATCTCCTATGTGTAAGGGTAACACATGCACTGAAAAAAAAACTCTGGCCGTGGGAGCCGCAATTACGGGCTATATGGAGATACCGTCCGTTCCGGGCTCAAAGGCCGAAAATTCCGGCTGCTGGAGCCGTAGCTTCGGCCTCTGAACCCGGAGCAATCGAAGTTACGGCTCCAGCAGCCGGAATTTCCGGCCTTTGAGCCCGGAACGGACGGTATCTCTATATAGCCCGTAATTTCGGCTCCCACGGCCGGAGTTTTTTTTTCAGTGTGCAATTTCACGTCCTCGATCAGCAAAAAATGGAGTAAACTGTTTGCAGCAAATTTTTGGGGAAAATTGAGGTGTTTTGCATTAAAAATTCAACCCCCTAATTTGATCCTTTTCAAAGAAAATCACCCCCCCCCCCAAAAAAAAAAAACAACCGTCCATCGAATCTATCAAGTGAGTACTTCCTAAAAACGGTCATCATGAGTATAAACATCATTGAAATTATACATATCAAAAGGCGGAAATCTTCGATTCATTGTGCTCCATCAAACCCACTAAAAAATGGGAGAAAAATGAGTATTCCTTCTCTAACATTACCGGATTCATTTCCCCGGGGCTTAAAGGTCTTCGAACCTGATCAAATGAGAGAGAACCCTGACCGGCTCTCTTGCATTATCCTCGCGTGATACCCGTCAAATAACATTCGAGTACATACCCTAAAAGGACGAGTAGAAATATTTCAACCCCCCCTCTCCTCTCCCGCCTTCCCTATTAACTTCCTCAGCGTGATCTCGTCCATCAGCTGGAATGTTTCCACGTCTAATGGGGCACTCGCATTTTGGGAAAATATTTCCTTTGTATCCCGTATTCATTACATTAATTTTACTCCTTAAGACTCATTCACCGTTAGGACAGGGATTTCAAGTATTTGCTCATCAGTTCCTTCGTTCGTTTACCTCTTGTGCTCACCCAATCTTGGCAATGAATTCGTGGCTGCTCTAGTCGTGGACTTCCTCAAAATTACTATAAAATTCCATGCGGTTTTGTTATTATTATGTTCCATTATAATATGAAACATCCATGCATCGTTGACTTTGACCTGGTTTTATTTAAGGGAAATAAGAGTTATTCTTTGCTAAGGGTTTCAATCTTGATTTTATATAATGATGAGGAGTGATGTTCAGCTTCTATATTCTTCGAAGTGATTTTCTGTTCACGGTATAAACTTGAAAAAATGCAACTAATGTACTAACTAAAATTAGTGAAAATTATAATTTAATAATATGTCTAATTAAGAAAAAGCAATTGAGAGATATATTTTAAGCGCTGCGATAATCTTCAACGATCAATGATAAGGGATTTTTAGAGATTTAAATAGATCTAAAGGGGAGATAAAATATTTCAAAAATAAAGTTATAAATATTTTCTTTTAAAATTTGCAAACTTTTTAGATCAAATGACAAACGAAAATCCCCTGAGAGAGAAGAGAGGAAGAAAAATATTTTTTATATTCATATACATTTTCCTAAAAATTTGTGATTCGTTGAAGGAAATCTGGCAACTCCTGATGGCTCATACGGTGTTCTTTGTTAGTACGGCAGTACAAACCACGGGTTGAAATGCGTAGCGTCGTATCTTCGACTAATCAGCAATTTGTGTGACCATAATGGATCAAAATGAGAGAGTGCAGCTCAAAATTAAAATGTACTCATAAAACGGAAGAAAAAGTATAAATATTCAAAAAATTGTTTGTCGACTGAAGAGGTACAGAACTGGTTTCCAAGCCTCGAGGGAAGTTCTCGAAACGGGCGTTGAACTCCTGAGCTGACCAGCGTCTTTCCTCCATGGCTCCAATCTAAATGAAACCGATCCAGAGAGAAAGAGAGAGAGAGACAGAAGAGGAAAGAAGAAAGAGGGAAACATGAGTGGATCCAAAAGCAGACTTTAGACCAACGGAGATATGTGCCTCTGTGGTCAAGGGTTTTTTTTTACCCCTGCACAAAAAAAGAAAGCCTGGACAAATTTCACCAAAAATGCGAAGTGAGGAAGTGCGGATATGAGGCACATTTATAGCTTGCACTGTTGTCAATTTTCATGAAAAATCCGCAAATTTGCGATGAGTTTATATGGAGTTGAATGAAAATTGACAGCGTGGAGTGAATGTTTGTTGCAAGTGGTCGGTCGGTGGAGTGGAAGAAGTTTTGACGACATATTATTGCGCAACTCCTTGACGTGTCAGACATTTAACAACGCGCGAAAGAAACGAGGGACGAGAAGCTTTTTGGGCAGAGAAAGGTTTGCCGTCAAAAAAAAAAATTGAAAGTGATTTATTTGTTGAGAGGTACGTGCTTGTATAAGTGAAGACTCGAGTTCATTAAATTCATTTTATTACCCTTAAAAAATGTAAATATCTATGACTTTCAAGAAAACTCGTTTATAAGTATACTTTCCAAGTGAAAAAATTAGAAAACATATTTTTAACTCTAAACTCGGGGTTTTCAAAAACACAGAGGAGTTGGTTACCTTCTTAATTCACCAGACCAGAAAGGTCCAATTTTTTGAATGCTTCTATTGTAGCACACCTCTCAAAGAAAGAAGAAGAAAAAAAAAAGAAAAAAAAAATGATTAATTTGAGTATTTTAATGGGGAATCTGAACTTAAAATCAAAATTTTACTTATAAGATGAGCTAAGGCAATTTTCAAATTTTTACATTCTCCGGTGATGCTAGAAAGACTTAATCGACTGAGTTATTGATGAGATTGATAAGGCCATCGGTGGGTTATGGGGGGAATTTTTGATGACGACCTCGTCGAATTTATCTTTGAAATCATCGGGGAAATAATTTGAATTATAAAAAATAATTAAATTTTGATAATTGTAGCAAAATAAATTAATTTGACCACACCCGTGCATGCCGTACCCTTCTTTTACACAGAAGTCGTTCATTTCAAGTCTACCTCGTCTGCTGTCAACACTGCGAGGAGCAACAACAGTGGCGAGGCGTGATCGATTATCGATATTTCCCCATTTTTAGCTATGTTAAAGAATCGATTATTAAGGTGTTCGTTGCGAGCACCCTGTTTATCGATCCTTTTCAATAGATTTAAATGGTAGATCAATCGATGTATCGCAAAGCACGCCACGCCTTTGAGGCAACAAACCTCGAAAGGACAAAAAAATCAAATCCCACTTACTCACAGATCCAACTTTATCGAAATCACGCTCCTTTCACTAGCTGCAGCAGTATTAGCTTTGAGATAAAACTACTTTTGCTTATCTCGAGCAACCTCCTTAAAGCGCAAGGGCTTAAGGATCCCCGTTGCATACTTGCACTGAGAACTGCGTACCTAAAACCTAGAGTCTGTGACATTAAGGTACATGAAACTATTCACAGTTTGACAACAATGCTTGCTCATTGGAAAAGATTAATTTTGATTTAATTTTAAACTCTGCAGCAAGCAATCTCGCTTTTGTTCGAAGGCTCTTACAATTTTATGCTTTTCCTCCAGCCTCCGTCCCTCCTTTTTAATTTTTCCTCGGCGGGGTTCGTCTGCATGAGACAGTTTCGCGAGGCTAGTTGCGGGCTCAAACCAAGATAAAGGGTTGAGAATGAAGCGTTGTTAAAACTTTTAAATGAATCAAAACATGTTGGAGCCCTAGGCGTCCTTAACAAGTTTTAAAAAAGTTCCGAGCGTGAAATGAGGAGCTGGCCCAACAGTATTCTGAAGAGGAACTAATTCCAAACGAGCAAATGATTAAGCTATCCGTAAATTTAATTTTTCTAGTTGTTTTATAATTTATTTTTCTTTAGACATGCTCTTATCAATTATTAACAATGTTTATACTTTAACGTGAAAAGGGCCGGCCAGGTTTGCCTTGTGGTCAGGGCGTCCGACTCTCGGTCAATAGGTCCCGGATTTGAATCCCGATGGTGGCGTCTTTTGCAAGGAACTGACGAGTGGATCTGCAGGAACAGATTCTTCTCGCCTTTATCTCTATAAATTTGAGAGTCTGAAGCATGGATGTCCCTATCGCCCTAATGTCTACGGAAAATAAATCTACCTCTACTCGAGGCTCCTAACAGATCAAAAGCGTGATCAAAAAAAAGTGAAAATGTTTAATGATACCTCTGAAATAATTATCAGCAAGTTTCTTTTTTCATAGTCATCGAGGCAATAATCTTTGTACTAGCATATGTTATTGAAGGAAGGTTCTCTGAATCGAGCTTTTTAAAAGTCAGCAAAACTGGGTACTTTTGGATCTAATAACAGTTTCCTCCTGTTCTAATACCAGTTCGTGCGGTTCTGATACTGAGTCATAATTTTGGTTTTGATAGCCGTGTTTTCGGTTCTAGTAGCCGTAATTTCAACTATTTTGGCTACATGAACTTAGAATACACGGTTACCGGATCGACTGGAAAGTACGGTTACATGAAACTGGAAAGTACGGTTACATGAACGTAAAAATACGGCCGATATGGAAAATCGTAAGACCGAAATTTTCTTCGTAGTTTCAAATGAAGTAAATGGAATACTCTCTGTGAAGGACCTCTAGCATAGAAAGAAGCATCATTATTATAGGACAGCTCCTAAATGAGACTGTGATTCCCGAAGGTGCGTGAGGAAACGTGAGTTGCAACGATTAATTTCGCATTCCAGCGGGGTTTGACTCACTTCCGCGTTTGAATCCTGATTTTCAAATAAATTATCATCTATCGTGCAGCACGTTGGCCTGATGGGTCCCGCCCAGCGATGCCGGACTTCGTAAAAAAATCTCAAAAAAGACGACTGGAGGATTCTTCGTAGGCCTGCCCATTTTCCGTAGATTTCAAACTAAGTAATCTCTCGTCTTTCGAAGAGTGATTGGAAGAATTTTCCGGAAACTTGTGTTACCTTTCTCGGCATGAAATTTACCGGTAAAGCTTCAACCCCTCGGCAGCTGGATCGTCTCCCTGGTCTGAAAGGAGCATCGTGCGGCAAACATGACTCCTCAAAAAAAATTCCTATTTACAAGCATTTTTTAGATGCAATCCGATGCATTCACTCTGGGGCCTGTTCCTCTCAAATGACCGGAGGGACATGAGTTTGGAGCGGATTTCACTCCTTGTTACTCATATCGCTCGGGGTTCAATGGAATGGGGGATGGAGGGCCAGGCTCAAGAGTTGAATGCACTCCGGGTTTCATGAAAAAAAGTATGGCAAATTTTATCAGAAGCCTGGTAAATTATTGATATGGTAACATCATAAGTCTACTTTCTCCTTGATGCAGTTTTACTGCAGGGTAAGTATGACCAAACACACGGTAGTATTCACCATACTTATGATGAACGCAATTAAAGTTACGGTACTTGCTCCTACAATGTCTGTTGGTCAGAGGCGTGTCGTGCTTTACGATAAATCGATCGATCTGTCGTGTAAACCAATGGTAATTGGTCGACAATCAAGGAGTTCACAACGAACACCTTAACAATCGATTCTTTACCATCATTTTAAATGGGAAAATATCGAAAGTCGATTATTCACGCTACGCCACTGCTGTTGGTGATAACCACACTCATATCACTGTGCCTCATATCATACTTTTTTCAGTGCTCTAAAATTTCTAACAAAGCACACAGACAAAACTGCTATTTGATACAGATGACTCAATGTCCTCATCGTGATTTCCGTAATTCTTCATGAGAGACATACGAGACAACTCTTCTCTCTGCTCTAGCTAAAGTTCAGGAGAATCTAATATACTTTTAGTTCGCACAAAACAAGAAATGCCAATTTCACCTAAAATCGTGCAGAAGTGGCTCAGCACATGCGCACTGCGTAGTCCATCCATCTCAAGTTCCGCGAAACGGTCGCCAAGCTGTCATATTTATCATTAAATACGCATGCTCCACTAGTGAATTTCGCGGTTCACTGCACGGAGCGGCAACGCCGCGGGGTTTAATTACGGTGCTCTGGTGCAAATCGGGCGGGTAAAAAATCGCTCCTTTTCGAAGTTTTTATAATTGGGCCAGGGGGCCTGCGGGTCGCAAATGTGAAATCATGGCGCGGCTACCGGTCGGCTACCGGTCGGTTACCTATTAACACGTAACGAGCGGCGATATGCCGCGAAAGGACTCTTGCCCGTCGTGATGTAACGGCGCGCTTTTGAAACATTTCTGCGATATTCGCCCGAGCCGATTCCCAGGATCGCGCCCCTTTCTCCGAACGGAGCCGCCCGATACCCGAGCCGAGTTCGTCATCGATCAGATCGATATCCGATCGCGCTCTGATTAAAAAAAACGATCCATGGATTCGGTACGTAACAGGTCTTCAGATGAACCAGATTCATCAGCTATTCAAAATCGTATTTCTAGGAATGAAAAGAGGGGGCATCGATAAGAGCAGTTTATGGGACCACCTTGGGGCCGAATTTTCGCGGTCCTTCCACCGCATTTGAATATATCTAGAGGAGGGGGGGGGGGGGCAAACGTCCAAAGTGAAGATTCAAAGTGATGTCTGTTTAGCCAAGTGTTGCCATCGATTACCTTCAAAGGGGAGCTCTACTTTGACGCATCGATGCGCAATTTCACATTGAACGTGTGTCCAGCCCTTAAAACGAATCTCGACTGCAGTTAAGTCCGGCTTAGCGCTTCTGATTGGCCAGAGGTGCGCGGTTTGGACGCATCGGTGGATGTTGCAATGTTGCATCTCCGTGTGATTGAGCCGACAAAATTCGGCCCCTGCATTTCCTCGACTGTAGAATTTTTCGTATCATGATTTGCTCATTTCCGGTCTCTAATACTGGCCTAAACATGGGTCCGAAGACAGATTTTGGCGAAAAATGGGGCTTTTGCGAATTTGCAGTCCGATGTGGAAAAATCAACATTTTTCAAGTTCCTTTCGCAAGTTCCATAAGCACTAGACTGGAGGGTGCGCCCCTTGCCTCTACTTCGCCCAACCTCTGCGGGAAACCTCGCGCGCCGCACTACCGTGCTAAAGAAGAACGCCGTATGAGTCATCAGGCGTTGCCAAATTTCCCTCTACAAATCACGATTTTCAGGAAAATCTGGGGATATCTCTCCTCCAATTTTTCACAGGATTTCGTTCGTAATTCGATCGAAATAGTCTAAAAATTTCAAGGAAAAATATTTATAAGTTTCCTCATAAGTAGACATTTTATCGGAGTCAATTTGGAAAATTTCAGATGTTCATACGGCGTTCTTCCTTGGCGCAGCAGCGCAGTTCGTTCACCTTTTTCGGTGCATTAACCTCCAAAATCGATATCAATGAGTCCTTCCGCAGACGAACCATACGGAGAAACCATGAAAGAATAACGAATAAAAAGAAGTATTTTAGTTTCGCTCGTGAAACTGCAAGTAAATGATCATCAGATTCGGACTGTGCACAGTGCCAAGCTCGGCCCGCAATTTTGCCGCGCTAAGGAAAAACGCCGTACGAGCATCCAGGCGTTGCCAAATTTCGTAAGATTAAATATTTATTTCCACGGAAAGTTGTGAATATTTTTCCTTGAAATTTTCAAATCCTTTAGATTAAATCGGGACTTAAATACTCTGAAAAATCAGAGGGAAAATTTTTATGAGTCTTCCTGAAAATTCGTTTTTAATCGAGGAAAATTTGGCGACATCCAAATGATCATACGGCGTTTTCCCTTGATTCAGGGATAATAAAACCGTCCATTACGGCCGAGCGGAGGGCGATCAAAACACGGCCGTTCATGAGCGTCTGCTCAAAATAAATTGATAATTAAATTAACGACATTGTATTATATCACGGCCCCGGAGTCGACTTACAAATGGGCCGGGAAGATATTAATCCCCGATTACCTCGGTAAGTGAACGCTGCAAGGGGGGGGGGGGGGACGGAGGGGGGACGGAGGAGGGTTCGGTCATTAATCTGGTCGTAGAAAGTCGAGCTGGGGGGAGTGGGGGGGCGAGTGGAGGAGGAACAAGCGTTTTGAAGAAAAAAAAGGAGGAAAAAAAGGTAAGCGGAAAGTTGGAACGTTGTTAAAGTTAGATCATTCGAGGGTACGGTTTCAGCTCGTCACGATTGCTGATATCCCGGTTGCTTTTCTGAAGTCGTGACAAGTCGAGAGTAATAACGTTACTGGTTTGCGCTGTCGCTGAATTGTGCGCGAATTCTCCCTTTTTTTCGCTATATCTCGACCCATTAGCGTATTCTACCCAGAGTAGTTTCATTCAAACTCTTTGCGAGTCTGTCCAATAATTTTTACTCAAGACGATTCCATACAGGCGAGGAATGATGAAATTGAGTGACGTTTTTGCAATTTTTAGGAGATGAATTTAAATTTAATAGGTGAAACGGAGCCGTTACGACATAATATGGACGTATTTCTATCAAACAGAACTATGTGCACTATGACATAAGCCTTGTTATGCACATATTCTTATGGTTCAGGGCTCATGTCTTAATGCACATATTTCCGTTTGGCAGAAATACGTCCATATGAACTTTACACTAAAATGTTAAGGCGGGAAACTGGATTCATCTCTTACTTTTCTCACAAAGTTCAAGAGGTCTCTTGTATTTTTAACCGACTTCCGGGTACTTATTCGTGGTCTCGACAATTTGGATGCATTTTTTACACGAGAAATGGCAAATCTAACCAGAAATTAGTTTAATTTAAGAATGGATAATTGTATTTCCGCTAAAATTATCCAAAATTCCTGGTATCAGATCCTGCCAAACGGCCCATCTGGTCTACGACTTTTTTGAAAGTGCCTTCAAAAAGTTGTGTATGCAACAAATCATCCGGTAAGCTCGAAAAGTTGCCTCATAGTTCCGTTTACAGTTGACATTTAATTATGCTCAGGGACGATGTATCTTAGAGACTTCACACGAACAATCCATATCGCTCTCGCTCAACTTCCACTCAACTTTGGTCATCAGTCATCACCAGGAAAGTTTGAGTGATGACCGAAAGGAAGAGTTACAGTATGGGGATGAAGATTGGAAACGAAATCTGATTGCGATGGAGGTACACATTTTCCGACTATAGCATGTGCAGTAAGCATCGAACTTCAAACAACGCCTTTTTTGCAATGTGCAATGCGCCTCGCACGCAAAGAGGTGCGGCTTCTCGGAGGCTGAAGTGCCTTGATTTTTTTTTTTGCCGAAAAACTTCGTGCGTGGGACCCGAGGTTTAGGTCATATGGATCTCTGAAGTTCTCGGATTGAGCGTCTGAACACTTTAGGTCCAGCTGCTGAGGTTTGGATCAAACATCTGAAACTTCAGTTCTTACATCTGAAGTACTTCGGTTTTCACATCCGAACAACTTCGGTTCTCACATCCGAAAAACTTCGGTTCTCTCATCTGAAGTACTTCAGATGTAAGAACTGGAGTTTCAGATTTGTGATCCGAACCTCGACAGCTAGACCTAAAGTGTTCAGATGCTCAATCCGAAAACTTCAGAGATCCATATGACCTAAACTTCGGGCCCCACGCACGAGGTTTTCTTCTCCGTGCAGATTCCGAGCAGAAGAAGGTGATCAGGTGGTCCCAATGCCGTGGATCCCCAAAGTTCCTTCCTCCGTTCAGAAAAAAAGCTCCAAAAGCCCCGCTCGGCAGCGACGCTTTCGGACATGAAGCTGGCCGTTGTACCCCAGCTGAGACCGGTCCCGGTCGGTGCGACGACGACGGCGAGAATTTACAAGGCACTCGGACGCACTCGGTGTGGACTCGGCCGGGCTGCAGTGAATGGCCGGCTCCGGCTGTTTTTCGTCTCGCTTTTATTTTACTATCTTCCTCACCACCGCCGCCCCGCCCCGGCCGGTTACTCAATCGACTTTCGGATCGGTTTCAGGCCTGAAAACAAGTACTCCGACAAGTTCCGATGACATAATTTATCTCCTCCGACCTCATTCATCTTCAAGCCCGGTGACCTTCTCCGGAATGCGTCCTCAAAACGCATAGCTCAAAAATCTTCACCGGAAGTCGAGTGGGTCAGTATTGCGAGTCGTGGAATGGGAATCGTATCTCGATGGTTGAACACTTTGATTTCCAGAGACAAAAACCCGTTTATCCTAGGTTGATCGGACGGCATCAAACAGAATTATCACATTCCGCGTTGCCTAATTTCCTCTTACTGCTATTTTTCAACAGAAAACTATTCTGCCGTGCCAAGGAAAAACGCCGTATGAACACTCGAGATTTGCCAAATTTCCTCCAATTAAATGCCCATCATGGAAGGGAGTTACTTATCTTTTCTGTTGAAATTTTCAGATGATATCGACCTAATTACGAAGAAAATTCTCTGAAAATTTGAACGAGAAATAATCACGAGTTTTTCTGAAAACTCGTATTTAATCAAATAAAATTTGGCAACTGACGAAGGTTCATACGGCGTTCTTCCGTAGCATGGCAGTATTTGTCACAGTGCTCTGAAACTTATCTTGTGTTTACCATAGATCACGGAAATCGCTTTTAAAAAGTTCCTGTGCGGAAGGTCGTCTGGATTTCTGTTGAAAAATAAAATATGAGAGGAAATTAGGCGGCATGAAATGGAAATTGTGCGTGGATTCTTGAACGTTGGCAATATTGCCCCCTCTCCATTAATATATACTTAAAACAATCGATTTTTGGTGAGTCAGCTTGTCCCACCAAGAGTCGACCCATAAAAGTTGGATTTTTTGGCATCCTCACTATCACTTCTCGAATATTATATCGGTCCCAATGCTTCTGCAATATTTATTCATTATTTTTCAGTTCTTATGCACAAACATCACAGGAAACTATTATCCGGTCGACCCCAGGTTCATTCGTTCATTTGCACAATCATTTGAGGCGCTCAATAATTGAGGAATTTTTGTGTCTCTACTTTTCTACCCTGGCGTTAAAGTCTCCAATTAAAAAATGCATTCTTTCAAGCAACGACTCGCAGTTAACGGCTGATTTAAAGAGGGACTCATTACAAATACCAGAGAAGGGTATGCAAAGCCTATATTACTGTATAATATAACCAGGGGTGCGCTCCCTTGCCACACCACAGCCCTATCCTCGGATGGCGCTTTGCGGACTTCTTAGAGTAAAATCAGTCATTTAGATGTAAGCAGAATGGGCCTGTTGCAAACTTTTGCTAGAGCAAAACTAAGAGTTGTTTCTTATAGATAATGCCTCAAAAATCACGATGAGCGCATCGGCAAACTCTGAAATGCACTCATAACTTCACAAACTGCGTAAGAAATTTGCGGTTTTTTGAGCTTCCCGCTTCAAAAACGATACTACGGCACAGGTGAACATTTTGTAAGAGGAGTCGTTCCATTGTCGGCAATAATCATCATAGCCGACGCCAATCCGCCAAAACACGTTTGATGGGACGAGATAACACCTGAACTGGATTAGACCAGATAACAATCGGTGTGTTAACGTTCATATTTTCCACGCCCGAATTGATTGACCTTGAACTCTCCTTGAATTACGCGCGGAACTGCGTGCAAGCGTCGGCCATGATGAATATCGCCGACGATGGAGCGACTCCTCTAACAAAATGTTCACCTATGCCGTAGTATCGTTTTTGAAGCGGGAAGCTTAAAAAAACGCAAATTTCTTACGCAGATTGTGAAGTTATGAGTGCATTTCAGACTTTGCCGATGCGCTCATCGTGATTTTTGAGGCATTATCTATAAGAAACAACTCTTATTTTTGCTCTAGCAAAAGTTTGCAACAGGCCCATTGTGCGTATACCATGCGAAGCCTTCAGCGGTTTGTTCAAAGTTCTTCTTTTAAAATCAGCGCGCATGGTACGTACAAAAACAGCAGAATTTTCGTGTGCAATCACCTTTGAGTTTCGAAAATTTAGCTGAGAGGTTCTCGAGTACTAAAAGTTGAGCTCTCATTTCTTTGCACTTCGGAGCATTCCGTAACCTACTTTGAAAGTGTCTGCTTTGAATTAACTCTTCTTCATTTGATTAAGTTTGGATCCCCCGCCGACGCACATCTAAGGTGGAAAGTTCCACTATTGCACGAAAATCGTAGATTCCAGCTCTAGCCGGGTGTATCGAACCGCTACCGATGGACAGCACGATGAGTAAATTCTCCAAGCGTTGAACAGACATGCATCGTTGCCTCCTCTCTGTGAATCCCCAGGAGATCAATGATTTTTCTGGTTAGAGGTTAGACAAACAGTGCTACGGCTTTTGCAAAAACGACGGAAGAAGAATAAGAAGAAGAAGAAGAAGGAAGAAGACGAAGACGAAGAATTAGAAGAAGTACAAGAAGGGAAAAAATAAAAATCCGGAAGTCCAATGGTTAAATTTTCTGAGTGGATCCATGTAGCATATTGAGACCATACAAGAAAAAAAAATACACACATTATATCCTTTAACATTTATGACATTAATTTATTTCGATTGGTTGAAAAGACTGTTTTTGAGGTTATTTATTTTGTTAAATTGTACTTGAAGTTAGTCAAAATTGTCCGTCTTCAAATATCTTGTTTAAAAGATGTCCCGGTGGTCATTTCATCTAAGCATGTAAGTTCTAAACCTAAGATAAAGGGTGGTTCGTGTTCAGAGAAAAACTATGAATAAAAGGGAACTTCTCGTATAGTGATGATTCATATTTTCGGCTAGAGTGCATTCGATGGATCTGCTGTATTGACGGAAAAACAATCATTTTAAGAAACCATAGATCGGTACAAAAAAGAATGATAGACACCTAACTGTTTTCAACGCCGACCAATAAACACACTGGAATCAGGAACAGGACAGTTTATTTCATTTGCCGTTAGCTTGATAAAAAAATAGAAAATTCTGCCATAATCGATTAAAACTACCATTTTTCCTCGCACGTATCCAACTTCCGAAAAATTCGTATTCAATGAAGTGGCAACGTTGAGGGAGTTATCATAGTCAGTAGAGGCTGCAATTTCATATACATTCTTGTTTCAAGAAGAATACGTGCCCCCGTAAACGACCTCCTTCCGTGAAAGATCGTATCTGCTCCCTCCCCCCCACTCTAAATCCCTATAGAGCCATCGTTCACTTATTCACTCTTGGCTGTATAGTTCACTTCGCTAGGCTGTGTTCATTTCGTAACTTTTTCAGCCGAGAATCCGATCTCAAAATGTAAAGCATGTAAATTCATCGCGGTACTATAACACTCGTTCAGGGCTGTTAAATAACACTTCTGGTTTACAGAGAGCGTGGCAGCCAAGTCGAACAAAGATTAACCCCGCCTCTTATTTTGTAATTGGCCATGATTTATAATAGTTATTTCCTCAGGATAAATTCTTGGATCGTAACTGAAATTTCGACAGGACACTCACCAGTGTCAAAGTTAGGCCTCGTCTCAGATAGGTTAACAATTTTCTCTTACGTTAGTGGGTAGATAGAAGTTTCAATCGACGTAAACTTATGAGAAAGGTAGGTAAACTTATTTGAAACAGGGACTGTGCTTTTAGTCTTGGGGCTTGTTGGGCGGCTTATGACTTAAGTATTTTAGTCCAGTCTTTTCCCTTTCTTTTGATTTTTCAATATCATTTGTAAGTGTACGAGCGGCTTGGAAAATTCATGATTTTTCTTACTGTTCTAAAACGTGCAAAACGTGCATCAGACAATTCATTAAAAAACGAACACTGGAATTCGTGAATTGATGGTCGCTAATGAGAGGGAAAGATAATGAGATAATCCGCTCCCCCCCCCCCCCCATTCTTTGAAATTTCTAGCAAGATCCTCAGTGACTTTCCATTTGAACTTTTTAAAAGATGAATAATATTCGATGCAGATGGATTCACAAAATTTTTCTCATATTTTGATTAGTTTTTCCTGATTTGTTCCGAATTTTTATCGGCTAATTTTGTATTGCTGGTTTTCAGTTGACGGATCATGAAGATCACGAGTTTTGTGAAGATTAGTCATAAAATAAGATTTTAACTCTGGATGAAAATGCTTCTGCGTGCAGATCAATCCCTTTTTAAGCTATCAAGACTCATGCAGTTGCATTTAAATCCAACAATTGGACGTATTAATGTAAGAAGGAAGTATGCGACCATGAACTAAATCAAAAGAGTCTATGTGCATGGTATTGGCGTGACAGTGACTTCCGACCCTTGCGACAGTGACTGATTAAAACTTTAAGTTTATTTCTCCTTAATTGACGTTTTATAACCTGAAAATTTCAAAACGTCTTATAATTCTGTTTCCGTTTCGTTTGAAATCGGGGGGGGGGGTTGGGGGAGAGGAGGGGAAGGAGAAGGCGAAATCTCTGTTTGAAACTCTCAGCAAAGATATTAGTTTTTACTCTGAAAGGATTACAAAGAAGAAAGGTTCAACATTGAAAAGTCTAGACTGCATAATCTTCAACGAATAAAAGCAGTTAATGCAAGTTTATCTTCATTATGTGCATCCATAGCACTGACCACCTCATAACACAATTAAAAGTTGAGTCGTGAGACGAGACCAAAAGTTAAGCAAACGACGCACCGCAGGTGCACAGCACTAACCGTTCGGCCAAATCTGGCGTCGAAGGTGAAGAGTGGTCACCAAAGGATCTGCTGATGGGCCCATAACCAGTATTTCAACTTGTGGAGTAGCGTGGGGCAGCGCCAACCGCGAACCTCTCATTTTAGGAAAGCGCTTAGATAACGCTGATAAAGCGTGTTATTTATTGTGCTATCATTCGCCGACGTACCCTGTAATTTCATGTATCCCGTTGCAAATCGTATCTTATTCCTACATGCGCTTGCGCCGTTCCCTTTCTCTTGCACTTTCCTTTCCATCTTTGGGTTTTGCTTAATGGTGACCGTTTCTTGCGGTGACGGGTATGTTCCGGAAGACGGCTGTAGGAGCGATTCGACGTGAACCGTGATTGGTGGGTATTTTTAAGCGCGCAGAGGCTTGAATCGATATGTATTTACTGCTGTATATTGATGTGGTCCTGGTCCGGTCTGGTATGTATGCACCGCCGTACAGTGGACTTCGGGAGACAAAGGAATATACAGACTGTGGGAGAGGTTGGACGTTAAATTTTTTTTTTATTAGAACCGACAATTTTGACGTTCATTCCGTCACATTATAAATTATAGGGAGTGTTTCATAAAAAAACAAAATAAGGGACGAACCAGTGGAGCCTCATAACTTTTACGTTTCGTACTTCAAAATTAACTTAAAAAGTTCGGCATGCTATTTATTGTTATTTATTGGCATACTAGAGGAGAACGCCGAATGAGATTTCGAGAGTTGCCAGATCTCCCTGGATAAAACATGTATTTCTAAGGAAAGTCATGTATATTTTTCCCTGAAATTTGCAGATATATTAGATTAAATATACAGAACAAAACTGTTCAAAAAATTGAAGAAAAACATTTTTCACAATTTTCCCAGTAAAGTCATTTTTTGATGAAGGAAATATGGCAACGTCTAAAGGTTCATACGGTGTTTTTTCTCAGCACGGCAGTATATACAACCTTACAACCCCTCCCTTCTCCAATTGACTCGTACCACCGCGCGTCGTTTTATTCTCACTGTTGAGAGGAAGAGAGGGGTGTGTACTTGCAAATTCAACGAGAGTTCCAGACCTGTCGTAATTGGATGTACCTCTACGAAAACAGTGCATTTACATGTACGCTAGCGTGACTCACTCTGCATAAATGCGTCAAATCAGAGTATCGGCTCAATCCTGGAAGCGTGTGCCATGTCACATCGACGGGAAAAGTCCGGTCATGTCGTCGTTATAAAGACGAAAGAACTTATCTCAATTCCAATGTTGCAAAATCTACTTAGACAATCTTTTTTTATACAAAAAAATATCGGAGCAATATGTCTAGAATTGTGCTAATTTTTGATAATAATTCATGAAAAGATCTGTAAAAATTCCAATAAAAATGTTTAATAGTTCTCAAATAAAAATAAAATGTAGAAGGAAATTTTGCAACGTTGAAACATAGTTACGATCATTCGTCTAGAAGACGATGATATGAACCGTGATGGGCGCTGATTGTAAAGCAAAACTTGGAACAAACAACTGAAGGCCTCGCACAATATACGCACTCAGTTCTGCTTCCTTCTGAATACCTGCTTTTACAAACCTGACAGAAGTCAGCAAAGGGTCTTCTGATGGTTGGAGTGCGCTAAGGCAAGGGAACGCCCTCTTGGTGATATAACACAAAAATGCAGACTAAATATACCCATTTTTGGTATTCTTAAAATAAGCCGTTAACTGGGAGTCTTTGCATTAGAGAATGCATTTTTCATTGGAGACTTTAACGCCAGGGTAGAAAAGTAGAGACACAAAAATACCTCAATTGAGCGTCTCGAATGACAGTGCAAATGAATTTTGTACATATTAGATGCTTTATTTCGAAAATTTTCGGGGAGAGCCCCCCCCTCCCGGACCCCTTTACGCCTTCCCCGTTCGAAGTGTCTGGATCCGCCTATGTCCGATTCGAACTGTTTTGTGCATGAACCAGTTTTACCGGTCCAAATCCAGCGTCTCGAATGACAGTACAAATGAATTTTGTACATATTAGATGCTTTATTTCGAAAATTTTCGGGGAGAGCCCCCCCCCCTCCCGGACCCCTTTACGCCTTCCCCGTTCGAAGTGTCTGGCTCCGCCTATGTCCGATTCGAACCGTTTTGTGCATGAACCAGTTTTACCGGTCCAAATCCATACAGTATCACGTCGACTTATTTCCTGTGCGTGTCGAACAAACCTAAATCTCAGGTGACGCACTCAACAATTTCGACGTAACTCAGCGTCGGCTGTCAGTGACCGTTGTCGCCGCGAGCGAGTTGCAAAATTTGCAGGGGCAGAACTGCGCAGAAAGTCCCCGAAGGGCTCTCCCGCCCCCCCTCCAACCCGCAGGAAGGAGGGTTCGCCGATGAAAAACTACGCGGAAGTGCCACGGAGCAGAATCGAAAGTTGCCTCGCTAGTGGTGGAAGAGGGATCAGAGTTGAAAACTGCGGGAGAGGAAGGACGCTGCTGTGAGGGCAAGTCAAATTGCCAGATCTCCGGGGAATTAAGCAAGAACGGTGTGAGGGATTATAGCATGATAGTGAGATTTGGCAGCGTCGCGATGAGGATGTGTGAATGTGTGAGTGGCCGCAAATGAAGAGTCAATTATTATGTAAATTTTACAGAACGAGAAAGAAAGACAGAAAGAAAGAGCGAATGAGGAAGAGGCGAGAACGGAGGATTCGACTCGGAAAGGAGGAAGACCGGAATGATAATGCGCCGCGCCGCGGAGTGGAGTGGAAGGAACTCCAGGTAACTTTTTACTCCTGTTTATCGAGCCGCGCTTTGTCTCGACTTCGCACAGTGGATCGAGTCGATGGGAGAGGTCGGACACAATTTGGAAACTTTAAACGCTTATAACTCTGTTCACACGAAACTTTAAGGTTCTGAAAGTGGTTCCATTGGTTTCCTCGTGAAATTTTCTTCTCAAAGCATCCCTTAAAGTCGAGTCAATAGGATCAAGTCAATAGGAGAGGTCATACAAAATTTGGAAATTTTAAACGCTTATAACTCCGTTTATTCGAAACTTTTAGGTTCTGAAAATGGTTTCATTGGTTTCCTCGTGAAATTTTATTCCCAAAGCACCCCTTAAACTTTATCGAGTCAATAGGAGAGGTCGGACCAAAATTGGAAACTTTAAACGCTTATGACTCCGTTTATACGAAACTTTGAGGCTCTGAAAGTGGTTCTATTGGTTTCCTCGCGAAATTTTCTTCTCCAAGCACCCCTTAAACTTTATCGAGTCAATAGGAGAGGTCGGACCAAAATTGGAAACTTTAAACGCTTATAACTCCGTTCATACGAAACTTTAAGGTTCTGAAAGTGGTTCCATTGGTTTCTTCGTGAAATTTTCCTCTCTGAGCACCCCTTAAAGTTTAAAATATGATTAAATCAACATCAAAATTCGCAATATTAGTCAAAAATTCCATGTTCGACCTCTCTGATTGACTCGAACCACTGTGCTTCGGAGCCAGTGTTGTAACCTTGCGCTTTATTTATGAATGAACGAGTCAATGCCTTCCCGAGCGTCTTCGCCTCGCCCCCTCTCTCCCCCACTCGGACGCAGCCCCCCCCCCCCCCGGTTCCACCGCGGCCGGCCGGTCATTTTTCATTGATCCATATGTTTCCTCGCTTTTTCCCGATTGTGTTTTGAACGGAATCGCGGTTCAATCCGTTTTGTTTTCTTCCTGCGCCCGCGTCGTCGTGGCGAGCGAGCAATGCCTCCGATCATGTGCATCGCGGGCGCTGCTCGGCACGCAATCGCTCCGACTCATTCACATTCGGAGTGGATTTTACGGACGCATCGAGCTGTGTCCACGTTTCGAGAAACGAACACTCGCGGGTTGATTATTGAAATGAATGGACAAAGCTTTAAAGTCTCGATGGACGATCAAATTCCCGAACCAATTACCATCAGAAAGTCGGGAGTCATCAGTCTTAAACTCGTTGATTTGCTTCATTTTAAAATGAAAACTTGGCAGAAATGTTTCTCGAGGCAGGAAATGATGAATGGTGGCACTCCGTTCTGATCTTACTCTGAACGGAATAGTGCGGCCCGTCAAAATTTGATGGTAGACGGTGACCATCAGTCATCAGCATGTCTACTTTGATCGGAATTGGTTCGGAATTTGATCGTCTATTCAGGGCTTTTCACAAACATGAAACGAACCTATTGGTGGAAGTGGCAGGTTGGTGGTTGTAGTGGACTAGGGAGGTAAAAGAGATCAACTAACTATAACGGTAACCCATGAGAGACCTTATATTTAGTCCCTTTAGTCTATAAAAACCATCCCTTTGAACTAATTACATCACTCTATTTTCGCTTTGTCTTCTTTGTCTATCGTTTTGTCTAACAATTGCAATAATTAGCCCGCTGGCGCTACACTATGGTCCAAAACTCAAGAATGGGAGGAAGTAAGTCGGATAATGACTGAAAGATCACGAAAGCTCTTAAACTGATGTTTTTTGAGTCGCTGATTTCGAATTTGATGTCAAATTGCCCATATTTAAACACCCCGAACCATTAATTGTGGGCAAGTTTACAGCATGCCGCGCCGCGGCGTGATGCTAGCTCAATATACGCATTGACGCCTACAAACCTGAAGGGATACTTCAAGCATTGCGCAATGCGTGAAGTATCCCTTTAGGTTTGTAGGTGTCAGTGAGCCTTCCGCAGTGGCAGCACGCCGCGGTATGCGGCAGTATGCTATTTCTCCGTTTCATCGATGTGATACTATCGATTTAGGAAAATACATATTGTCTACAAACAGATTTCAAAGTTTTAAGCAGCAAAATATCCCGCAAAAAATTAGGAACACAAGTGAAAGTCACCGCTCCACGCTAAACGTCCTGGTTGGACGTTTGGTGAATAATGCCTGCCCCCTTAGCCTTCAAGCTCTCGTGACATCTGAGAGTGATACCACTATTCGGTCATGTGGGAGCTCGGGTTGCCTATATGAAAAACTGAAGGAAAACTGACAGCGAGGTAAAGTTATCGCTCCGCACACCACACTCGATGAATTATTCCTGCTTTCTTCTTCGAGCAACCGTGGCATTTGAAGTGATACCACTATTCGTCCTCATGGGAGCTCGGGTTGCCTATACTTAAAAATGAAGGCAAACTGACAAAGAGCTAAAGTCAGATCAAAGACATCTCTCTAGGTTTTCCCGAGAGCTTGAAGAATTCCGTGATGATTCTGTTTTTTCAGGTTTCGAGATGCCCTTTTATTGCTCATATATTTTGAAATAGTCACTACGAAGGTGGAAGATTTTTTAAAATTAGTCAGAAGGGCCACCGGACTCTCACTCAGTGTGGGGCCCGGGCACCTTAGAAGTTTTCACCAGTCCGGCCCTGTAATGCATTACTCTTGATGTCGATAAGGTCTGTTTTCAGGCTCGGAGCATCCGTTGCATAATCAGATTTATTTTTGCATTTCATCAACATAAAATTCACTGAATTTCAGACATCTGCAAATTCCTCCGATCTCAAAATTCTCGCGTCACGGACAAAAACGCGGCAGGCGAATTTGCAGCGTTTGCATTATTCACATTCTACCTTCCTCGAGGCTTGGGCCGGGTGTAAAATCTTGTACTTCAGAAGCCTCGGGAGGGGGGAGGGGGTCGGTCTTCGTAGGCGGAGGGGGCAGGGGGAGGCGACACACCTTCGGGCGTCATGCTAGGAGAATTGCCAATAAAATGAAATGTTTGTAACGGTGCTTATAATATCCGACTCGTATCAGCGGCGTAAATGCCAGGACGAGGAGCTGATATTACATCGGCTGCAGGAATAGCAACCGACTCGAAATAATGGATAAGAGAAAGGGAAAAGGGGGATGGCAGAACGGAGAGGAAGAGAGAGAGAGACGGAGGGAAGGAAGATGACAGATAGCGTCCGAGTCGCAAGTTGCAACAGTGTTACTGACGACTGAGTTGCCGGCTATTGTTTCGATCCTTCGAGTTAAAATATTGTCAAAATGTTGGGAATATCTCATCCAGAATATAGTTGGAAAAAAAATTAAAAAATAATGCGACCAGATTTTTAAGTGATATTCCTTTTAAAATTTAATGTGAAATAGTATACTTATAAGGTATGAAAATATTCCTGTTGAACTGTTTAAAAAAAATATTAGGAACATTCTATATATAGATAATATTGTTGAAAAAACATTTAAAAATGCTTTAACCATATTTTCAGGTGGAATTGTTTTCGAAAATTCAAGATAAACAAGTTTTAATATATTTTTACGATGACTTTATGAAAATATTCTTGTTAAAATATTTCCACCGTATCTTCAAAGTATCTAGAGTAAATGATGGAAAATACTGTAGTAAAATATTTAAAGAAATGTTCCAATTTATTTTGGTGCAAAAATATCGTTTAAAAGTAAAAAGGGAAATGGCCATGAACTTTTATTCGCGTGTTCATGATACATGTTGATGCATAACTAAAATATTTTAAATTGATCAAGAAATACTTTGAAATATCTATGAAATACTGTGCGCAACATTTAAAACAAAAAAATTAAAAATACATCAGTCCTCATTGTGGTCAATGTTAGATGAGAAGTGGTAGTCCAAAGCACCTCAAGCCGCAAGCTAAATTAGGTTCTTCTACGGCTGTGCACCACGGCCATTCTCCCTAGTTTCCCTTAAATATTTCGAGCTTCTTTAGATGAAGCAGCGAACTAAATTCTCTAAAAATTTTAAAGGACGACCCAAACTATTTCTAGAAAATTTGAATCATATTAAATGAAATTTAGCAACGTATAGCTCACACAGCGTTCCTCTTCGGCAGGGCGGAATTCTTAACCCCGGTGCATGATCCACCTTTCGCTTATGCACGTTTTCCGCCCGACTACGACTTCCGCCTCCTCGTGCTTTGCGATACATCGATCGATCTGCCATTCAAACACATGGAAAAGAATCGATAGATAGGTTGCTCACACGAACACCCAAATAATCGATTCTTTACTATGGCCTCAAAAGGGGAAATATCGATGGTCTATCATTCACGCCTCGCCACAGCCTCATTGTTATGCTCTTTTCGAGATTCGCTTTTACTCGACGCAATCTGATAGACACCATCTCCTCCTAAAAGGAAGACACAGCGCGCAGATTCCTCGATACGAACGAGTTTCACTTTCTACCGGGATTTTTTCGCGAATCCCCGGATGAGAAAGGTTATCACGTACGTTTTGGAGTCATCCGGCTTTTAATTTGCAAACGAAACGGTTGAGTCAGAAGTTATCAGATGATGACACGAACCACGAACTCCTGGAATAACGCGACGGGACGCCTTTCGTATTGCACAATATTCAGATGATATCAAATGTATAATTCGCTGATTGCATTTTATCTCTTTTGCCTGGCCAATTAGATGGATCCTCTACCAGCGGAAACCATGAACAATTGTAAACTGTATCACTGTCTTGGGTTTTACTCGAAATTTTATTTTCTATACATTTTTTGATGAGAGGAAATTTAGGTTGCTTCGCGTAGCAACTTTGTGCTCAACAAGTTTCCGTGTTGCTCCACGCTCTTTGAATGTAGAACACAACGCAATGCCAGACGCCGCGGCATAGTGCGACCATAGTGCGACCATAGTGCGGCGCGCCGCACTATGGTCCGAATAGCCGGTTTAAGCGGCATTAAATCAGATATGTATGTTTAAACCTCGCAACATGAGTTTTCAGGGGTTTTTAGGGTCGCTGAGTGCAAAAATGCTATTATTCTTCAGGAAAAATCCATTTTTAACATTTTTATACTTTATATAACTGTGGTAATATTTTGTTCAGAAACCTTAAATTGAGGTATCCGGTTTACGTTGACGCGGTGGAGCAGTTGACATCGCGTCTTACTTATCATCTTGGTATCCCGGGTCCGATTCCCGGTAGATTTTTTTTTTTTTTTTATAAGTTTAAAAAATAATTTTACATTGGATGGACTATAAGAAGCTAAAAGTAGAGCCTCGTCAAACACTACTATCAAGGGAAGTTGAAAAAGACAGCTCAGGATAATACTTCTACGTTTCATGGCTCCAGAGGCCTACTTTCAAGTCCCACCGATCAGCCGTTTGAACTTGTTTTCGTCTGCCAAGCTAAACTTAAGCTTAAATATATCCATTTTGATAGATTATTTGTTTGAAACATGGGTAAGCGTAAAAAAAAACGTTTACGGGACCTCAAAGTGGCTTCCTAAGACAATTTCATTGCTCGGGAGCCTTACTTTCAAGTCCCACCGATCAACTGTTTAGACTTGTTTTCGTCTGCCAAGCTAAACTTATGCTAACATATATCTACACTGATAGATTATATGTTTGAAACACTTAAAACGTCAAAAAAAAAAAACTTTTTCGGGGCCTCAAAGTAGCCTCCCGAGGCGATTCTTTGCTGTTCTTGAGCACAAGTTTCAATAATTGGTCCCGATCAACCCCATCAACTCGTATTATTCTGCCTGGGCAGATTTAGTCTCTAATGCATTCGATTTGCTAGAATATGACAATGGAACATGATAAAAGTCATCGTCAATGGCATATGATAGCTAATTGTTGTAAGTGATAAGAAACGCGAAAACGTCTTTTTCATGAGAAATAACTTGAGGCGATTGTGTGTGATTGATCTGCCACTCAGACTAAAAGGTAGTCTAGAGTCATGACAATAACTTCCGAGTAAAATTACGAGGTGCTCAGAGGTGCAAAGGATATTTTTTGGGTCCTACTTTTGCGAATTTATTGAAAAAAGTGACTATGTCTAAGGGTTAATCTAGAACATTAGATATGATGAAAAAGAACAGTTTCAGCATGAAACATCTTAAACTTATCTTATATTTTGTGAATCAAGTGCCCAAACACTTTCAGGTACGGTGAAACGACGAAAACAAGCCCTTAAACACAGCACTGCCGCTCGGTAACTGGAATCGCACTCATTAAGTGCTCCGCGCGCCGCACTTCCCAGGCTTGTCACATCTTTATTAGTGCTTTAATCGAAGTGAAATTTTACAGAAGTCTTCTCTACAGTATGTACTATCGATCTACTGCTTAAAATCTAACTTTTTCCAAACTTCACTTTTTCGATTTATTGCCGCTTAAACAGGCTATTCGGACCATAGTGCGCCGTGGTAAATTGCGATAGATTGTGGCAGGATGCCACTATTCGTGCTCTAAGATTGTCAGTGTTGCATAGCAGAATATTGAAGGCGCGCTGGTTTAAATCGCATGTGCCCGTTGGTTGGTGCGTGTAGTGCGACACTACATGTTGGTTCCACACTGCGCCGTGTCAGATTACTGTATAGATTTGTGGATACCACTATTCGAGCTCGACCATTGTCCGTGTTGCATAGCCAAATATTGAAGGCGTTTTGGTTTCCTTTCTGCTTTTAAATGGGCCTTGCTGAATTGCTATAGACTTTTTGATACAACTGTTCGTACTCGGTGACTGTCCGGATTGCATACACGAAATATTGAAGGCGCACTAGCGACCCTACCGTTCGAAATCTTAGTTATGTTGGATACGGATACTAAGATACGGAGATGATAGAAATCATACGAAGACATCAGGAGATAATATTCTTTTCAAGGGAATTGGGTAAAAGCAAGAGGAAAATCAATGAAAGGCTGATCTAAGACAGCAATTAGCGCCTTTTTGCCAGTGTGAAGCAAGGAATCGCAGCGTCCTAATCGAAAAACTATATTACATCCTGCTCGGCATGCGGTTTTAATCGAACGTGAATCCGTTCTTTCTACCTCATCCCTCGGCAGACTTCTTCAAGCAAAATCGATTATCGACATTTCCCCATTTGAAGCTATGATAAAAGATCGATTCTTAAGATGCTCGTTGCGAACACCTTCATTATCGATCTTTCTCCATAGGTTTAAATGGCAGATCAATCGATGAATCGCAAAGCGCGCCACGCCGCAGTTTTTCTTCCTTCCAGATCGTTCTGCAGTTCGCATCCCGGCTACGGGCTCGCATTAAAATTGCAATCTAACGATGTACGGGTACGCGCGAGGAGGTGCTGAAGGCTGTTATTCTAGTTACCGGGGAATTTATTTCATGGGCGCATCATTAAGCGCGCCTCGCTCAAACGCCGTCGAGAATTTCTCACCTGAGACTCGCACCTCCCTGTCTCTGATTTGAGGAATTCCTCTTGCTGGGGTGTTCTTCTTCAGAGAAAACTACCGATCTCCCCAAAAATAGAATTTTTGGAATGCTCGGTCAGCTCAGGTCTCAAAACGAGCACTTGTAGCGACCTCGCGCACCTTCAATTTTAATGATAAGTCGGGCGAGGCAAAATTTAATGTCAAAATAGAAAATTTTCAACAATAGGATGCCGAAGGTAGTTCTTACGGCAAGAGTAGAACTAAGCAGAAAAAGAGGGAGGCCACGGCTGAGATGGATAGAGAATGTAGAAAAGGACATTAGAGCAATAAAATTAAGATGATGGAGAACCAGAATACTTGACAGAGTGCAGTGGCGGGGAATTGTTGTTGGGGAATTTTCTCCAAAAAAAGAAGAAAGAAATGGAATAGAACTGAACTGATTTACCTAAGAGTGCTTCATATCCTGAGTTTGCCGTATATTTTATGATTTATCTGATATTGGAAACTGTAGAAATATGGATTTGAAAAAGAGGATATCTGCCGTCTTGTGACGTCATGAGGCGGCATTTCCCACTTAATCGCATGTGTTTTTGTAGATTACGTAATTTGGCCATATCTCCTCAGGTTGTTCAGCTTATAGCAACCAAGGATACCTATGTCCAGTTCAATCAGTTGCTCCTCCTCAAATATGAAATTCACAAAATTTTAAATACATCAAATTCTCCAGGGAACCACCATTTTCGGTCACCTCACTGAGATTCACAAAAGACATCTATTTTCTACGTCAAACCGCGGTTAACCGAATCTTTTGGATTCCGTGACTAAAAGCGTTGGTGGAACTCATTTGAACGTATTTCTGCTAAACGGAACTACGTACATTATGACGTCAGCCTTTATATGCATATATTCATATGAGTTTCAAGGGTCATGTCTTAATGCACATGGTTCCGTTTGGCAGAAATACGTCCATTTATAGTGATCTAGTTGTTTTCCAACTGACGTTTTTACCATACATAGAGAGTGTGGTAATTTATGGACGGTCCCTTATTCCTAGTAAGGAAACGCGGTGATAACCTAGGGTCGGCAGGTCCATTGATCCTTCTCCGGCTCTTTCAGCCGAGGGATGAACTTGTTTTGAACACCATCGTGCGCAGGGAAAACGACGAATTTACGCAAGGTCTCCAATGGACTTACGTGGTTTTTGCGAGGAGTTCTGGATCGCGTGATTTTGCGTGCTTGGTGTAACGTGCAATGCGTCCGGTGCACGCGACAGCGGCGACGCATTTTTCGCGACTCTGCATCTGCCGCACACGGAGTTAGTTTTAATCTTTTTTAATTTTTATTTTTTATTTTTATTTTTTGCAAACATATGTTCTAATAGAGTAAATTTAAATTGTAATAAGGAACATATCTCTCTTACCCGGAAAGAGAGGACCAGGCATTATGTATACACATTATTGACAAATAATGGGCCTGTGAAAATTTCAGCTATTGAGTAAAAAGAAAAGTTGTTTCGCGTAGAAAATGGCTCAAAAATCATGATGAGCGCATCGGGGAAGTCTGAAATACATTCCTAACTTCACAATCTGCACAAGAAATATGAGGTTTTTTAAGCCTCCCGCTTCAAAAACGATACTACGGCACAGATGAACATTTCGTAACAGAAGAAGTTCCACCCAACCCTTACGCACTAGGATGCTGCACAATACTCAACATGGCCGCTTCCACGAGAAAACATTCAAAAAGCACCATGTTCTTTATCATCGCAAGGAAAATGTAAATATAAACACGCCGGTTTAGAAAATCCCATCTCGTGGCGTGTGTTTTGGCTTTAGCGGGTTGGCGTCGGCCATGTTGAATATGTGTAGCATCCTTGTGCACAAGGGTTGGATGGAATGACTCCTCTCACGGAATGCTCACTTGTGCCGTAGTATCCTTTTTGAAGCGGGAAGCTTAAAAAAATGCATATTTCCTGAGGCTAGGAGTTTATTTCAGACTTTCCCAATTTGCTCATAGTGTTTTTTGAGGCATTTTCTATAAGAAATAACTATTCTTTTTACCCTAGCTAAAATTTTCAAACGACTCATTACTTTCGACCGATCCATGGGTTTTAATCATCACATCACGGTTTATCCAGCTTCCTTCCCGATCCTTTTAGTCGGGCAAAAGCGAGGAGGTTCTCCACTGTGAGGCGTCACTCGTTGCTGCGGATCATGCGGTGCGCAGCGTGTATCGCAACATTCAAACTTGGCGCGGTTTCAACTTTACCATCAAACGAACATAAACCCGACGCCGCTGTTGCCAGATCGCCGAATGGCCACGATCCGAAACACCGAAAAAACCGCATCGGATCGATGACACGCGACAACGCTGCGGGTTTTCAGTCAGATAAGCCGGAGGTATGCCGTTGGGTACCTCGCGGGGTTAATTAGACGCCGGTTTTGTGCACAAACTTAGCCATCTAAACTTGGATCCTGCCTTTTCTTCCGCGTCGAGGTGGGTGTGCCTTAAGGCTACAACGGTCGCGAGCAAGGAAAGTTTAAAATTGATTTAATGGCGGATATCGGGGCTCTCGCTTTATTGTTCGGCCTTTATTATGCACCCGAGTATTTACCAAAAGCCCGGTTTATATCTTTAAATTTGTAGATTATCGTCGTTCCTTTTTTTGCCGTGCTGAGGAAAAACGCCGTATGAGCCTTCAGGCGTTGCCAAATTTCCTTCAATGAAGTGCGAATTTCTTGGAAAAATTGTGGATATTTTCCTCCGAATTTTTAACAGAATTGTATTTTCACTTTAATATACAGTTTCCAGGAATTGAAAGGAAGAATACACGTAACGAAAACCCAATAAAAGTATTCAAATTAAAATTCCTTCGGAGGAAATTTGGCAACTCTCGAATGTTCATACGGCGTTTTCCCTTAGCCTGGCAGTTTTCTCAGTCCGGTTACACGTAAATTCACAGATTATTGCGGTTTCACCCAAAGATTATCTCTTAAAGTATCCTGTAGGCATCTAATAATTAAATAAATACACTATGGTTGCCTCAGGGATTCATTTCTGGTTGGATCATCTTCTTCGCCTCTTGGATATTCTTGACCCGGAGAATAATGAATGTAAGCACTTATAATTCCCCTGTCTGATTTCAGGTCAAGAGCTATCTTCGCATACTAGTTAAAAATGTTACTTTTCTTTGTGGTAACACTTATTTTGGCCCCGGAAATAATACTGCAAAGCCACTCAGACCAAAATAATTGCTACCTCAAAACTAATAGTAGAACCGCGACTAGAAATTAAGGTTGGATTTGAGATCAGATATGAAAATTGTAAGAGGTACGATTCATTTGTCTCTGAGCGAGATTTTAAACTAACGTATATTGAATCCATCGTTCTTACTTTGATGTCATATGTTTCCCAATAATTATGCTAATAGAATTCAAATTTTGTTTGTTACAGGTATGTTGGAGTTTACTGCATTACCACCTGTCAGTAAGTCTGTAGTACAATCAATTTTTCTTTGTGTTTCGCCGTCTCAGCTTGAGAAAAAAGCAAAATACGATACTTTAGACCTTACTTATAGAGGCCAGTAATACTTCAGGTCTAAAAACAGGCAAAAAATTGTATGAGCCTCAACGAAAGCAAAATCCAATGTCCAATCCCAGCCGGGCATTCTTTTTTGTGACTGCGCATCCCAGCATTTCCCATTTTTTCAGCCAAATTCTGATTTTTTCACTTGCTGAGAAATTAGGTTCTAAGTCTACCTTCGTATCATCCACGGTTCAAACGAGACTTTAAACTATAAGCAAGACGACTGAAAATTCAACTTTCAAGGGGAATGAGGGTGAAAAAATGAAACTCCTGACAATACATCTGATTAATTCCCGCCTCGTTCGGATCGTATATAGTCATCAGTCGGTTTCCCAATGCTTTTTTACTTTGCGTAAAATATACGCACGATTAATTAAATTAATTTTATTTGTAATCTTCAAGACGAGATCTTTAAGACCTGAATTTTTTAGGCACGCAGAGGTCAGCTTCTAATTCAAACCTGAAATTTTCTCAGAGAGGAGGAAAGCTTTTAGTTTCTCAATGAGCTTGAGAGGGCGTCCATTTGACTGCGGAGGAAATCACTCAGAGTGAATGTAATTTTGAAAACGATGGGCCCCGGGGCCTAGGGCGGGGAGGAGGGAATGCGGGCCGGAGCAACGCCGCACAGCGGATCGAGTCAATAGGAGAGGTCGGACAAAATTTGGAAACTTTAATCGCTTTTAACTCCGTTTATTCAAAACTTTGAGATTCTAAAAGTGGTCTAATTGATTTCCTCGTGAAATTTTCTTCTCGATGCATCCCTTCAACTTTAAAATGTGACAAAATCAACATCAAAATTTGCAGTTTCAGTCAAAAATTTCATGTCCGACCTCTCTATTGGACTCGGTCCACCGTGCGACGGATACAATTCGATAATACAGTTTCATTAATCAGCGCCCGCTTTGAAATCCCATTGAATTAAACGTTCAGTTTAATAGTCGGCCACTCCTCCAAGCCACGTTCATCATGATACTCTCCCCCCCCCCCCCCCCCCCCCCCCGGTTATTTTTTCTCCTTCCTCAAACTAGTTTTTTCTCCTTCAGTTTTTGGCCCTCGCCTATTCCCATTGACTGGTCCGACTGCACAGCACAATTTTGAATCATCGGGTATGGACTTCGTTGTCAAGTTACTCTTCTTTAAGAAACTAGGGGGGCACGCCCCCTGGCCACCACAAGGGCCCAACTCTCAGAGGCCGCTTCGCGCTCAGGTTTGACAGGAGCGTAAAACTTATTTTGATGAGGAGATCTAATGAAATATTCAGGAGCTGAAAATACAACCTGCAATAAAGAACTGAGGGTTTGACGAGGAACTTTGAACATCGAAGTTTGACCAATGAGAAATTTTTCTCTTCGAAATTTCAAAACTTAGTTTTTACTATATGTATACGTATTTTATGGCCTCCCAAGTCTGCTTAAAAACTGTTATTAATTGCATTTTTCATCTCTACTGGTTTTCCGGTCTATATGAACTCTATGGACCTCGCTTCAGTATTTACCTTGCGTTATACTATCACCAGAAAAATTATTCATTATCAATCATTTTAATTGAATTTTCCCTCGAATTTTCACCAACAAATTTTCCATTTTTGTTTGTCGCCACGATGCAAATGTAAGATAATAATCATGCCCTCATAAAGATTTACCAAAGTTATCAACTCCTGAACTTCCGTACTGTATAGCTTTTCCTGCCTAAAATCATTTGTCAAAAATGCATGTGAAAATATTGATTCATTTTCTCGAAGAGAAAAAAAAGAAGAAAAATTGGGCAATCTGAAACATTACGATGAGTAGTTAGAATTTTTTGGTCGCAAAATAGCTAGTCCTTTTTATGTCAAGATCGAATTCAGACAAAATCTCTAAAAATATAAAAGCATTACAACTGTATTAAAGAGAGTTTAAAATTAATAATTCGTGTTGAGATGGAAGTCAAGACGGAATAATAGATCCACTCACTTTGGCAACTCTGCTTAATAGACTATCTACAGCTTACAGTGGCGAGGCGTGAATGATCGATTTATCAATACCTCCCCATTTGAAGCTGTGGTCAAAAGCAGATCAATCGATATATCGCAAAGCTCGCCACGGCACGGACAGCTCATCCTCCTGCGTGTAAGCATCACTCATCAAGAAAATAGCAGGTTCCTCTTTTGGAATTAAGTGAGGTTGAATTTGGAACTGCTGTTTATAGCTACTTGTGAGTAGGTATTGTGTAACCCTCCCGATTCCTCAGAAGAAAACGTAATTTATGCTCAAGATTTTAAACTATTCTCGCTCTGAGAGTGATAATGACTGTTCGATGGCGTATCTGAACGTTACGATGAGAAAACTCATGTTTTTTGACTCAATAAATACCCACAAGAAATAATTTCAATAGAATATTTTCAAACTTAGGGGTCATTGATAAATTACGTAAGGTACTTTCCCCCATTTTTAGACCCCCTCTACCTCATAACGCATCGTAAGGCATCCCTTCCCTCTAAAAATTACGTAAGGCTCGACTGACCCTCCCCCCTTTTTTCAATCATGGCAGATCTAAGCTTTACGTTTTCTTTCAGAAAAACAATCCAATTTTTAGGCCAACATTGTTATCAGGGAAACAAAATTTTTGAACTAAGATCATACTTACTAAATATTAATGATACAATTAGTTTAATTAACAAAAATACCTGCTGCAAAATTGAAGATGTTTTTTGTTTTGAAATAGTTAAAAGTATAAAGTATAAAATAATGATGAAGTTACCAACTACTCATCATCCTCCGGAGCGAAGAAGTGGGAAACAAGAGCAATGACAGGAGCCTAGTCCGATCGGTCAGCAATCGGCGATGTGCTGATTTCCTCTATTTCATCTTCAAATGTATTAAACCTGACAAAAAATGGATTTTTGCATTTTCTTTAGATATAGGCTGGAAACCTTACTTCAGGCTCAACCTTCCCCCCTCCCCTCGCTTACGAAAAAGAAAATAGAAAAAAATAGGCCTTACGGTGCCTTTGCACCGTAAGGCTTTTGCTAGAGACTCCCCTTCCTCCCATAAGAGCCTTACGTAATTTATGGACGGCCCCTTAAAATCTTTCATAAACTGTCAAATATTATATATTGTTCAGTGGACCTACGAATTTTTGCTCGATTATTTCCAGAACTAAAGAATAAATGAAGAAAGAATGCATTCCTGATGAGGTTGGAGATCCATGGGGGAACCAAGTTACATTCATCATCTTCCATCACCTGATCACTTTTTATTACGGTAGATTCATGAATATAGGCGTTTTTATACGTATATCTTTTGATACGCATGAACACGTTCATCATACCGTGTAAAATGAATACAAAACATGATTTGAGTCACTGAATGGAGTATGAATGGACGTTGTCAGGACTCAAGTAAAAAAGTACAAGTAACCTCATCCGAATTTCACGTAAAGCTGTATGCACGCTGTGTAGACACATCTTCCAAAAGCACATCCGTGAATGAAATATTTAGCGCCTCTAATCGTAAGTTTGAAGCTTAACCCTCTGTGGCATGAACAGGGCCGGATTAAGTTAGGTAAGTTAATGTAGGTATCAAAAAAAGAGAGAGAAAAATCGGATTCAGAAAATAAATTACAAACGAGAAAAGGCGACAAAATCTCTTTTCTTGAGAGTGAAAGTATAGCAATTTCTAATTTTGTCGTCTTTCGGTGATACAAGAGACAACACCTTTAATTGGTCGAGTTAAGAGAGAAACCAAACACGCAATTTGACCTGGAACGGAGCGGTGCGGCGGTCGGCATGAAACGCATAGCGCCTACAAGACTGCATGAATACTTCACGCATTGCGCCAACATAGTGCGGTCGGGCAGCGGTGGAAGTTAAAATTATTAACCACGCTTATGTTTGTTCTTTCATAATTTTTTCGTTCGTTTTTTATAAATGGAAGGCCTTGTCCAAACAGGGAAGGATTGACGGAACTGAACTTTTGTTAGTGTTGACAGGGCTATCACAAAAAATGTGCCCAACACGAGTAAACGCGTCTCATACACTCCTCCTCCACTGGCACGTTCACTTGATGGTTTTTATAGATCGTATTCGATAGATCACACAGGTGAGATTATATTGTTGATATGATAAAGTTGAATCAGTAATATGCTATTTTGGAGTGCGCTAATTTTCGATCGTCAAGTGAATGAACGGTGAAGAAGGGGTTTCATTAAAGTAAAACAGAGGACAAATTCAACCTTACAGAGGACAGAGGAAGGAGTGAGAAAAATTTTTGAAAGCTCTGAAAAGTTAGGTTTTCATACTATGAATCGCAAACTTAGTAAATCCGTAAATATTTTCTCCAAGGGCAGGTTTTGCTAAAAATATCATTAATCTTAACTTTAGAGTTTGGTAAAATTCAATCGAACTCGCTCGTTAACATATTGCTTAATTGGACTGTATTTTGCAATTTGGAACTCTAAATTTTAGCCCGGGTTAAAAACAACGTATGTGCCATTAGTTTCCCTATGCACATAAGTGTTTTTTCCAGAGGAGCCAGAATTTATAGTTCCAAATTGCAAAATGCAGTCCAATTATTCTCTTCGTTATTAGATCATATCTACTTTTAACGGATATTATCATTTGCTAATATTGTAATTGTGCCCAATAAAAGGCAAATCATTGACATTAATAACAAATGTCTAATTTGGGCAAATTTTTGAAAATAATAAAAAATGTCTAATTTTGGCTTTAATTGTCGTTGTCTTGTTGATTTTCTCATTCTGTTCCCTGAATTAGAGATCCTACCAAAAATTAACATCTGATTTACGTATCAAGCGGAGCCAACAACGAAATTTTACAGCATGTTTTGTGGTTTAAAATACATGTGGCACACTCATCCTATCACCCAAAAATCAAATGCAAAGCTGATGCTTAACACACAACCCTCGAGCTCCGGAGTGCTGAACACCTTCAAACCGATGCCAAATTTTAAAAGATTTCCATGCCTCCTGTAGGATTGATAAAATGCGCGTATTTAACCGAATAATTTGGCAGCATCATTTGCGTGTCTTTTGGGTTCAGTGATCTTTCCCCAAACGAGAGTGATGATTCTGACTCCAATCGCTCATCGGCATTTTTTAGATAGGAGCTTAACATGTTCCTCTGCGGCAGTAAATTTAACGAATTCCAGCCATTCAATTCGTTCTGCGGTCCGTCTTATCTGGAGGAAAATTTCCGATAAAATCCGAAGGAACTTCTATTGTATAATTTCCGCGGAATAATTTCAAAAAATACATTTTTCGATAAAATTTTCAAGATGAGTTGAGAGTGAAGCGGTATCCTAAATATTTTCAAACGGAATTCCAGTTGATTTAGAAGGAACTCTTTTCCAGAAATTATTTATTGAAACATTTTTCTTAAAGTGGACTGAAAAAAAAAATTGCCCATCGTTTAAAAAAAAAAATCATGTTTTAAAGACAGTTCTTCCGGAGAATATTCAATATCCTGAGTGTATCACCGTAACTAACCTACTTTACACTGAAGAAAGTTATTCTAAAATTGTTTTTTCATGATAAAATCACAGTCAATTCCACTTTTCTTTCCACATGGGCACAAGGGGAGACTAGAAAGAATACATAGTTTCCCTTAATTTTTGCGAACTTCCAAAGATTGTCCATTTTATAACCAAAAAAGTAGACAGATATTTTCTCTCCGGAACGATAAGTGATAACTTATAAGTAATAACTTATCGTTCCTAAGAGAAAATATTTCTTTCCGGAACACTAACTAATTGCTCCGGAGAGTCAATTAGTATTTCGAACACCATTAACGTTCAATTAGTTTGACTAGGAATCCATACTTCTGTCGGCTTCAGCTTTGAGTCGTCCACTAAAGTGTTAGAAGTTGAAAATAAAGAACGGAGCCATTTTAAATCGAGGTGCTGCATTCTGAAAGAAAATTGGCATCCAAGAGACGAAGTGACTTTACGTAAATTATGTATACACAACTGCTTTTTTGCGGAAATGAGCTCCTTTTGTTTCGAATAAAAAGCTCTACTTTAAGCTCGTGCAGACTCTTGATTGTAACCGACAGTTTAATTTCATGCGGAAAAGTGAGATCTCACGCTTAAGAGAAGCTCTCTAGATTTATTCAGACTCTTGCCGCGTATATTTTCACGAAAAGAGAAACAGGAGATAAAATAAGAGAAGACGGATTTCTCTCAAGAACCCGAGTTTTTTATTTTTCAAATTTATGACCGTCCAAGCGAAAAAGGTTCTTGGTTTACGAAGGCAAACTTTCCACATGAGTCATTTATATGCAAATAGATTAATTAATTTTTGTAACAATAAAGGATGTAAAACTGTCCGCAAGTTTCTGCTCTGGAATCAACACTTGATCCAAATTTTTCTTAAAAGTACCTTTTTTGAACTCTTACCTTAAAACTGCTAGTTCATACGACAGAACTTTTTTTTATCAGTGGACCGTCTTCAGAATGCAAAGCCAAGAATCCACTTTAGCGAACCGTCTAAAGATACAAAAGGACAAATAAAGTCTCGGACTCCTCATCCCATCCCGGGAAGAAAATAAAAAGCGCGAAATGGCCCGGCGATAATAGGAGTACTGTCCGTAAACCGGGATTTCTATAGAGGTATGGACGACCCAAATTCGAGCGTAATCAATACAGCCCCACGTGCTCTCTGAGGCTAGCAGACATTCCCCTGATTTCCTCCGTTTTCCCTGCCCCAAGTTTACCCACCCCCCTTTTTTTCATCCCCCGTCGCTCCCCGTCTCGGCTCCCTTTGTTGTAAAAAAGCTATCGCTTGGGCGGTAATTGCCTTAACAGGTTTTCCACTCCGCGGGCAAATGAAATTATCACAGTAGACATTCATCGCGACGACATGTCGCACAGTGGATCGAATCAATCGGAGAAATCGGACATGAAACTTTTGACTAAAACTGCAAATTTTGATGTTAAATTCGTTATATTTTAAATTTTTAAGGTTGACTCTAGAGGAAAATTTAACGAGAAAACCAATGGAACCATTGTTAGAACCTCAAAATTATGTATAAACGGACTTATAAGCTTTTAAAGTTTCAACATTTTGTCCGACTTCTCCTGTTGATTCGATCCATTGTGCGACGTCGTGTCGATAACCGACTTCGCTTTATGATCGCTGGCAGCGCACGATGCAGGCAAATTACATATCGCGGATAGGATACTCTTGCCCGAACGGTTTAACGTTCGCATTTTTCGCCGCCTTGTTACGGACGTCAAAAACAGGCGTAACCTAACTCATTTTTAAATAATCGCAGAGAGCTTTGCGCTTTTATTGGTGCGCTTCGCCTACTGACCCAATTTTTTTTTAAAGTGTTGTAGTGAGAGATTTATTATGAGCGGGAAAGAAAAGGCTATGAGGTTCCCTCTGGAAATTCTCAAGGGGTGGAATATAAAGATAAAATGGATGCCGCGTTAAACAGAAAGGAACCAAGCCACATCAGCTATTGTTAAAAATTAGGCAATTTAAGTTCTTACATGAAAACGGTTGTACGGATTTTTGTGCAATTTCATTGAATTTTCTGCAAAGTGCGAAGGAAATTCCTGAAAATTTTCGAAAAAATCCGCACAAATGCTCTCTCCTAAGAAATTAAATTGTCTATTCGAATTTGGCAGTAGTTGATGTGGCTTGGTTCCTTTCTGCTAAACGCAGTCCAAATATTCGTTCCGTTAAAATATTTTGGAGAACAATTTTGGGTCATTGGAAGGTCCTGGTCTCATTAGGTAAAAAAAAAAAAAAAAATTATGAGGTAATTGTCTTTAGAAGATTTATCGCACGTCCGGTATGTTATTACTTCGTCGCCTCCTTAACGATAGAACGTAACTATATTTTATGTTGCCAAAATTTCTAATTACCAAGTTCATTTTTACCAAGAGAATCTTGGGCATATCTAACTGGAAATATCTCTGATTTTTCCAGAGATCTCATTCAAAAGTCAGAAGAATTGATGACGGAAATGGCACATATACATCTTTCTTGTAAAATATCGAATCGTTTGAGTTATTTTTGCAACCTCGGAATGGAGTTCCGTTCATTCGTCTAGGAAACGACGATTTGCGTCAAAAAAGATGATTTTTAGTCGGTTCTCGTCTCAACTGAACCTAATAACTAAAGGAAACTGAATTAATCTGTGTTTCAGAGCAACACTATGTAGCTGCAGATTCGAACAGCTCGACACCCACCAAGTCATTTGTACCTTGCAAAGTTTGCGGCGACAAAGCCTCAGGCTACCACTACGGAGTAACCTCTTGCGAAGGATGCAAGGTAAGATATCTTCCGAATCATCTTTCCCAGTGTTCCTATTCCATGTCCCTCAAAAGTCCTGAGATTCGAAACCGTTTTGTTCCAATTTCTTCCGCCGCATGACCATCAAAATTTCCGGAATTCTTTTAAATTTTTTTCAAAAGTTCCGGAAAATGCAAAAGATCTGAAACATTTCGTGGAACCATGGAGTACATAGAGTCGTAATGTAAGTGGGAGAGCTGGCGCCATGTTCTGCTCGACGAGTTCCGAGCCTGGTGCGAGAGGTCACTTTTTCGATACATATTCGATCCAAAATGGCGGTGTGGAATATGGCCGGGTCCCCGTGTATCGCAAACAATCGATTGGGTATCGAAAAAGGGACCCGGCGTCGCACAGGAATCTCGGAATTCGGGACCTAGAAAATGCTTAAAAGTGGCGCCAGCTCTCCCACTCGCATTATGACTCTATGTACTCTACGCGTGGAACTTCAAAAGTTCCGGGAAAATTCAGGAAAATCTCAAAAGTTCCGGAATTGGGTACTAGTTCCGGGAAATCGGAGTATTGATTATTCCGGTGCTTCCTTCAAAAATACGTTCATATGACGCTCTTCCCTCGCACGACAGTGCAGTTTTATTTAAAAACTTTTTTTTGTCTTGTTTAAAAGTTAAATCTTTCACAAGAGAAGGTTACGGTTAACCTATCGTAATTCTGTCTGAAACACGTGGGTTCTATCACTCCTCGGTTCACTGTGAAGAATGAATTCCTCTCTCATGCAAAGCACGCAGAGCAGTACCGAATTTATTATTTGCGATTAATATTCCGCTTGCGTCGAGCACGTGTTTTAGGTACGAGCGCATTTTTGCGCGTACAGCAACCACTAAGCTCCGCCAAGAATCATCCTCCGCGAAGAACATTACTGCCGCGCTAAGGAAAAACACCGTATGAACATTCCAGAGTTGCCAAATTTCCGTGGGTAAAGTGTTTATTTTTAAGGAAAATTATGCATATTTTTCCTTGCAATTTGCAGGAACATTAAACCAAAGTACAAAGAATATTCCCTGAAAAATTGGAAGAAAAATATTCATAAGTTTACCAGGGAATTCGTGTTTTATGGAAGAAAATTTGGCAACGCCTGAAGGTTGATACGGCGTTTTTCCTCAGCACGGCAGATTAGTTGTTACTCTCTTTCGGAGGCAGCCGCCGAAATAGCCTCATTATCAAAACATCAAATACCACCCTTCCGATCCTAGGAAGGACGGCTTGTAAACTTTCGAACATTGCCAAATTTCTCCCGGTAAATTGCGAATTTCCTAGTGAATGGAGCTCTTTCATGTGTGAGGAATTTGCGAGCTAAGCACTGATTCATGTGTAAAATTTCGCGAAGAACACGATGGTGCCACTGGTTTTCTCTGAAATCAACTCCAAAGCTCAAAAAAAGCTCTCCAAGTTGAGGCCGTAATAAAGGCCATAAAAACAATTTTTTCTCTCTTTTCCCCCTTTTTTTCATCACAAAATTTTGCAGGACTCATCTCTTTGCTTTGGTAACATATAAGCTCGATTTTAAATCTCTGTGGACCAAGGCTCTCTATATTCGGGGACAATCACAATTAATTCTTATTCTCCCCGCAAACTTACACTTTTTTCTATTCTCAAATAGATAAACAAACAGCCTCATGCCGAAACCAGGTGAATCACGAGAGCCGGGGTGTTTAATTAAATCGTTTTGAATATCGAGGAAAGTTCACTAGAATGCAGCGTGTCATAACGCGCACAATACGAAGCTCGAGCAGCGTTGTCAAATCCCGCTATAAATGCACCTTCCCCGTTTATTCCCGAACGAATGAGTCGTGAGATTTGACAACGTCGAGCCCAAACCGTGGCTGGGCAGTGGACGATCGATGCGTTCCGTCATGTTTGAGCCCAGAAACGATGATTATGAGGTTCGAGCCGTAGGAAATGACTATCGACTGCGCGTGAATGGGCCTCAGTTGCAACATTTGCCCACCAATACTTTATGAATCTATGCAGCATGGAGGAGGGTACCTATGAAGGGAGAGTGTCGCTGTTGCCGTGTTTGTGATGCTTTCTGATCAGGGTGGCAGAATTTCATGAAATATAAAGTCTTGAAATTTCACCACATCGTATTATCTAACGTTACCCTGTAAAATTAATGCACTGAAAGAGCCTTCGTTGTCTGATAAAAGCTGAATCAGTGAAGGTGAATAGGGTACGTTGCAGAGAGAAAATTAATTAACCTCGATTTCTGATTGTGTACTAGTTCCAAGCAACTCACGGGGCTCTTAGGGTCGATGTGAACAATGCTTGATGCATGTAATGCAGGTTATCGAGGATGCACTAAACCTAGCGCGCCTACAATTTTTGGCGTATGCAATTAGCACAATCATCGAGCTAGAAAAGTTGCATCAAGGCGTTAGTGTTGACTTCGCACCTGTTCGTTGTTGTGTGTTCATTAGAGATTCTGACTATATTTTTCCCCTTCTGATCAATGGTGATTCTTGAAAAATGGCAAAATTTTCTTCTCCTTTCTTTCAATTTAAGCTGTCATGAACAAAACGAAGGAACCACGGGGGCGGGGAGGGGGGGGCAAACAAACAATAAACAAACGCTCTTGTGTGAAAAAAAATCGATTTTTCCACACACACACACACAAAAAAAAATGTATATCGACGCTGTGAGTCTCAGCTTGTGTTTTAATATTTTAAAAGAGGATGAAAAAACAGTTTTTCTTGGAATTTTTCTGAATTTCTCTTTTTTACTCAATAACATTAACAGAAAATTTAAGGATTTTTTTTATATAGAAAAAAACTTAATTTAAAAGCACTGTAAAACTAAAAACTAACTTAAAACCCCTATATACTTTCATAAATTGCGATGAGGATACGCATTTAGTAACGCCCTGTATGAACAGCAACTGTAAGAATCGCCACAGTCTCCGGTTTCAAAGGAAATCAGCGGCATTATCGTGTCCCCGCGTTTTACTCGAGATTCGTTTATAGAAATCTGAAATCCCCGACTCTTACAGAAACTCCATTTGCATCGAAATTACAAAAACACCATAAAATGCGAAGGAGCAGTTCTCCATCGGAGCGCATCTCCGACGGAAACCGATCGTAGAACGCAGCAACGCTCAACTCTATTTAAATTCATGGTAAATAATCGATTCTGGGCGAGATTTGCTCTCTCGATAATATCGATTATTTTACAAGCATTTGAATGGGCGAAACCCAGTGCAACCGATTCGCGAGAATCTTTGGTAGTAGAGGTCGCGAAAACGAGAAACATCGCGTCCCGATCATAACATCTGTGTTGATCGCGAAGCCAAGCTTCACCACCGAGCGAAAACCACGTCTATGTGTTGGGTTTCCTATGGAAGCCGCGCGGTTTCTGATCAGGAAGGTATTATGAGAAGCTTATTGACAGCATCTGAAGAGGAGGGGGCTAATGGGGGGGGGGGGGGGGCAAGAAGCGCATTATATGACTCTAACTACGACCGCGCGGGTGCTCTGGGACGCTACTCGAACCGGGGACCGGCCCACAGTGTGTCAAACCCCCAATCTAGCTGCTCAAAACCCCCCTTATATCAAGTCAACAAATGGTGTTATTTATGGTCAGAGTGGGTCCATAGGCACCCACTGGTTACGTATCTATCATGGTTATCACAAAAATAAATATTTTGGTCGCTAAAATGATAGGGATTGCAGCCGGTAAACGTCCAGCCTCAATCTCGCCATCAGGAGTGGTGCCACTGTATTGCTTTTTTTTAGAGTACTTCGTGGCGAAAAAGGGTCATTTCTGGATGAAACGAGATGTCAAAGGCCAGAGAAAGGAAATATGACCGTTGATTTCTCCAAAATCATTATTTAAGTATTATAATTGCTCATTGAAAACAGTGCCCAAGACCGTTTACTTTTCCTGGCTTTATTAGAGCCGCAAAAGCGCGGAACTACACGGAACACCATGAAACTTATATGAGAGTGTTCAGAAAACTATCTAGATTTGAAATATCTTTAGTTTTACTGCGACCTTCCGCGACCTTGAGAGTGAGAGCACATTTTCTTCGGCGATTCCTAGTGTAAAAGCGTGCATGTGGCGTCATGCAATCTCCCCTTACATTCTGTCACAGGTGAATTGAGACGGAGGCAGCATCTCACCACGCGCGCTCGGTCCCCTGATTTGAGTGAGCCTTATCATGAGGCTTTTCACCGGTACAGATAAGATCGAATGGTTGCTCAGTTGACTGCCTCTTTCGTTTTTACCTGCATGATCGGGGTTCAAATCCCGGGCAGACTAATTTTTTAAAATTTTATTTTCTTTCATTACGATTTTCCCATTGTCTATACTGTCATGGAGGGGGGAGGGGGGTCCTCATAAATATAAAGTTGCATCCTATTTTTAACAAGTTTCTTGTATGATTTGAAACAGACTTTCTTATTTATTTCTAATGAGGGAAGGTTTCGGACATGGTTTATGAAACGTAGGAAAATGAAAAGGAGGGGGGGGGGGGGGCTCGCCGAAATTTTCATTTACAGACGAACATTTTGAAAATATTATCTTTGACTTGTCACTTAGAGTTGCCGAAACGTATCATTTTAATAATATGGAATTCATATTTCTTTGGATGGCCAAATGAGAAATTCGCCATTTTGAAGTGGAATGCATAAGCCCAAGACATCCTCCAGGACTTATTTTGGATCGGAAAACACAATTTGACTAATTTTTGGGGTTCATCAGGTCACATAAGGCGCCTAAAATTTAGTTGAAATTTTACGATTTTTACATGAGTTGAACAGGATTTTTAGATGGCCGCCATTTTGAAAATTTTGATGACTAAGTTTTGAAATTTTAGGTGAACCTTCTTCAAGCTTACACTAACGCCTGTGCGAAATTTGGTGGTTATCCGACCAAATTTAGAGACGTGAAGAGGTTTTGAGCAGCTAGATTGGGGTTTTGACACACTGTGCGGCCCCATGCTAGAAGTGACCGATGCAAATGGAGTCACCAGGTCTCCTCTGGTCAACAATGAACCAGAACCAGTCGCCCGAGACGTTGCCAGATTCGACACTGATTAGTTCCGTTTTTTACCGCCTCATCGCATGAGAACGTTTTAAATTATTATCAACTGGATGCATATTGTCGGTTTTAGCCAGGCAAATTTTAGGAAAAATTCCTGCATTTAATCAAGGAGAGGGTGATTTTTTACTTTCTTGCTTCCCTCTCGGGTATAGGGGAAGTATTGTCATCGTCCAAGAAAAAAAAAGGTTGAAATTTTATCATTTTCATCATGATTTTAGATTTTCGTATTCATAGCTGGACTAAAGCTCTGGATTATTTCTGATTATTTGATTGGGTAGAGGAAGTATTGTCATCATCCCAAAAAAAAAGGTTGAAATTTCATCATTTTTATCATGATTTTAGATTTTTGTATTCATAACTGGACTAAAGCTCTGAATTATTTCACGGTAAATAAAGTAATAGAAACTTCCTTAAATTATTGAAATTTCTGATGATGGATCTCCCAAAAGTTATTTGAACTTTTTTATAAATTTGTAAAGAGGTAAGATTTGTGTAAATAAAGTTGTGCGGAATCAGTGAGATTACTGAATCAGGATACCTGCAATCTACGATTTACAGGATTTCTCTCAGTGTTGATGATGATTCAGATTTTTTCTTTATACACACACATTCTCATCATAATTTTGTACATATGTTAGTGAAAACCGACTTAATGATAATCCTGTATCTTTTCTTAAAATTTGTAAAATAGTTCTTTTTTTCATTATACGAATCAAAGAAAATGTTACCGCTGCTACGGCCGGCAGGTACTACGTCCACAGGAACGACAGGGGGTCTGTGAAGACCTCCTTAGAAACGATTGTGTGTATCGCTATGTCTTTGCTTACATCCGTGCCTGTTGCTTGTTTATGACTATCTCTGAAAGGATAATTATTTTTAGTATGGCTCAGTCCATTCCGTTCTGAAAAATGTTCACCACTTTCATAGTATCCGTGAATTCTATAGTTTTGGGCATACACGAGTGTACAAAAAGTTACAGCCATTAGTCTGTAAATTAGTCTAAAACTATATCTGTGTCTAAGACTATGTCTATGACTGTGTAAAAAGGTATGCATGTTTATGCTGACATTCTTCCGTCTCAACATACCGAGCTAGACATACGTATCATCACTTGTTCTTTATGAATGGAGAAATTTGGCAGCAGTGGAATCAGCGTGACTGGTCCACGCCGGGCTCAAAGCTCAAGCTTGAGGAATTCTAGTCCTGCGTCGCAGCTAGTCAGGGAAAGTAGACGTAACAAAGTATATCTAGCCGTAATTTATGGCACACAATTATATTGACTCCAATTTATTACATAAAAACTTATGCAACGCCGCTAAATGAATGTATTTAAGATTATGCAGCCGTCGCCTTTCCTGTATCGTACGCGCGTTTTCAACAAAATTTTATACCTGAAAAGGGCCGGCCCGGCCCGCCCAGTCCCGTTTCTAATGGGCTGGATCCTTGTCGATAAGTACTCCCATATACGCGATTTTGAACCCATTATCGAGAAATTTTGCCAAAATGAGGGCCTTGGGGGTCAATTATTGAATCGTTATCGAGTGATCCTGATCGATAAATCCCTATCTTAGTAATGCTTTCTATCGATCACGGTCATTCGATTTCGATATCGATTCATCAATCGAGCCGCATATATTCAATATCCGCTATATCCAATGGTGAGAACCTCGCAAAAGTTTCGCTCAATGGCTTTAATGTTCTCGCTACCTTCACCTCGTCAAACTCATATTATTATAATTTGGTCCCATGAGGGCCCTAATTTCAACTTTTATGCTTCTTCTTCTACTTTCCAAATTCTGACCGGCACTAAGCTACTGCCCGAGGAGATCGGGATGATAGTGATTTGTGACTGTGGCGTGGCGTGCTTTGCGATATATAGATTGATTTGCCGTTTAAACCTATGAAAAAGGATCAATAAATTGGGGGTGTTCGCAACGAATACCTTAATAATCGATTCTTTACCATAGCTTCAAATGGAGAAATACCGAAATTCGTGCATACACAGAAAGTCGAACCACTCGTATGCTTGGAGTCAGGAGTTTGGAATGAGAGTGGGTTGTTTCGTGAGTGAAATAATTTCACACCGGGAGAAGATCTCGAGTTTCTCGGCCCACTTCACGAAGAACTGGATAAGTTGAAAGATGGTTTCAAAGCACTTTAAACATCTGGTTTTGCCGCAGTTTCGAATTTCTGTGAAAAAGTCCTTATTATACATATCTTTACGCATTAAGTGAAGGATGCGTGCAAAATTCGAGCATCGAATACCTTTATATCATTGCGATCATACGGCTGGAGTGAAGAGGGTGAATAGGGAGACCGAACAATTCACTACAATCACCAAAGCCATTTTAATATGGATGTCAAGTCATTAAACGAGAATTTTTCACAAAATCTGACATACTATGAAGTGGACAATTTCGGGGGATTTCGAGCGGATTTCTTTGCATATTGTAGATAGTATCCCTTAAATAGCCAATTTCTAAATTATTCTCATCGGGGCTAGAGACTCGTGTCAAATAAGAGGGTGCTATCTAATGTTCCAAAACTGAGTGTCAGATAGATATACTCTCGCACGATAATTAACTTATTTTAAAAATAGAGATAGACTTATTCCGCTAATTTTTTTCAAATTTGGAGTGCTATTACAATGAATATAAGTACGCACTTTTGAACAGGTACTGTAAATCTTTAGTTTTATGACAGTAATTTGAGATTCAGTGTGGATTTTCTTTAGGATGCGGAAAAGGACAGCTACGACCAACGTTAAATTGTTCATCGGCCTTTTTTTGACGTTTTTATTCGAATTCACTCTTCTGGAAGAAGCGGTAGTCCAAGATCATATGAGCCCTGTTAAAAATCAATGAAGCAGCTCATCAGTTTATAGGACTAAATTTTGCATTGAAAAACTGCTATTCCTGGCTCAGTTTAGAAACAGCGTATATGCCATTAGTTTTTCTAATCAGATATTTGCTTTTACGGATGAGTCACTGAACTACATACAATAGTTCCTTATTGCAAAATACAGTCATATTGAAGAGGGATTTTCAGCTGTAGCGGAATACAACCAATACCGTCTTTTATGACCGAAGGCAAAATTAAACAGGCACCACACTGCATCGAGCAAAAATCAAGAAAAAGTTAGACCATTACAAGTCATTTTTGTAAATCTCGCCAATGTGAAGCAACAGTGTCCCTTAAAGACGGCCATTCGCAATTAATTTACTCTCTTTTTTCCTCTTCTTATTTATTCTATTCCCTCTCCCCTCTTTTTTCCCGTCTTTCTCCACTGATTCACCCTTTCAATTTATTTTCTCATTTGCTCACTTTAACTTTCTTCCGGTTCATTCGCCCCCCTCCTCATTTTGTCCCTCCTCTGACGTAAGAGCGTATCCCGATTCCCACGCGTGAGCCCTGTTCTCCGTATAACTCCATGCTTTCCAGGGCTCATGTGGAAATGGAGATATGCCCTAACATCAGAGGGACGACGATTTTTCTCAGTACCTGAAATAAATTACGAGGGAATTAATTAGGAAGTAAAGCTTCAACGGGCGTTCTGAATACTGAATATTCCCGGGCGATGAAATAATGTCTCAGTCTTAGTTTCATCGAGTTCAATCGCCTTCGATCCTTTTGCCCTGATTTGTTTTATGCGTGATAATTAATGTAATTCCTAGTTATTCGTTAGCGGGCGGAACAGGGCGGTGGGTGACCCGATGTATCAGCCTCGGATTACGTCGTATTTCATCGGCGTTTAATATTATGCACAAATGCTGCGGTTGTACCTCGCACGGGATACACATCCTGAACAAATGTTGCCAAATTTCTCGCGGCAAATTCAGCAAATTTCTTCCAGATACAAATCTAGAGAGGCATCGAGGGCAACGGGATACACATCCTGAACAAATGTTGCCAAATTTCTCGCAGCAAATTCAGCAAATTTCTTCCAGATACAAATCTAGAGAGGCATCGAGGGGAGGAAACTTAGCAAAAGCGAAGAGAGGAGTGCGAGGACTTCCTTCCAAAATTTTCTTTGAAAAAATAACCCCCATAGTATAAATGATAGGCGGGTTTAACCCTCAATTCTATTTTTGTTTTACGTACCAAATTTTTTTCAAAACAATTTTTATGTAGCCCATTAACCCCACGTTTCGTACCACAGCCCCTATTCCCCAGAAAACAAAACTGATTGATTGGTAAAAATCCAATATTTTTGAGACCGCCGCTAGTCAAAATCTACGCTTCCGTGCCAATATTCCTCCCGAATCCTCCTCCAGCGGGTGGATTGTTGAAATTGATAGACTAAGTTACAGACAAAGAGGAAATGGAACAATCCTATTGATTGAGACTGATGGTTGTTACAAACAAAGAGGGAAATGATGGACTAACTTTAGGATCTCTTGTGAGTTGCCGTTAGCTATTGTTTATCACTTACCTATTTCGTCCACTGCAATCACCCACTTTTGCCGATAGGATCCTTCTTTTTCTCATTGTCTTCTTTGTCTATCGTTTTGTCTATCGTTTTGTCTATCGTTTTGTCTATCAATTCCAACAATCAGCCCACAAGAGGATCTCATGTCTTATTGGTCGCGATTCGATGCATCTCAGGATCAACATAAAAAATTGGGGAGAGATTTCAGAGGTCAAAGTGAACAGTTTTGGTCCTTTGCTTTTCGCAGTCCTAAAGTTCAATCCATCTGGCCATGGGGGACGGGGGTGCAACTTTTTGAAGCGAATCTTTAGATTAAAAAAAGGATGCCTTACCTCCAAAAACATTTTTTTTAAATCAAAGAGATTTTGGTTTAAATTTAATAACGTGTTTTTAACACATTTTCCCCCAGTAAATTATTTGTGACTGAATCTCAATTCCATCCGAAAAGGCCCCTGTGATTTTTTTCATTTTTACAAAGCTATTTTTAAAGATTAAAAGTTATGATAAGTACCTATCACACGTTACAAAATAAATCTTAAAGGAGACACCACTCAACGCAAGGTTAAACCTTAGTGGGTAGTTATATCCATTTTATTTTGTTTTGTATACCTTTTTTTTAAAAAAAATCTCGTGGTCTTTTGTTAGATTGAATTGATTTGAACAAATCCTATTACCCTTCATATATTAAGGTTTTTCATGGCGAATGGGCAACATGGCCGAAGACGACGTACGTTGTGAAACCCACAGGACAATTGGCCGGCATGGCCGGCGTTGGCTGGACTCGGACGTCGGGCCCGCGGTGAAAGGGGGTCTCAGTCCCGCTCTTCCTGTTTCGCCTTATAAGTTGCACCGGCGCGGGCTTATCCGAGCTGAAATTCAACCACTCGCTCGCAAAACCGCGCAACCACCCAAGTGAACCCCATATCACTTACGTCGTTCTGCGGATCGCGCGCTCGTCCACGTCGACGATAACAAGGAGCGAAGCGACCTGGAGCGGTCGCTTTTGAGCCGGGGAAACGGGGGAAAAAATTGTGTCGCTGAGCCCCGGACGCCGAGGCGAAACCGCGTATCCGAGCGGGGATGTCGGTGGACTTGCGCGGTTCTCGTCCGAATCGGCGGTATCCTCGCGTGGATTATGTATACGAGCCCCCCGGGCCGAGAGCTGGATCGGATTTATGACACGGAATACAAGAGGAGAAATTTTGCATCGGGAACGCGGGTTATAAGCTCGAGTCGCTTTGCGCTTCGCGTTTACGTTCGGTTAGGCCGCGGTTATACAATTTTATTATACTACACAGATGCAAAATTTCATCAAATTGTATATGATTATAGTTAGTTAATTTATTATGAGGATCTGCAACTAGGCTATTTATGTCGGAGACTAGGAATTTACCTTAAACTGTTAAATTACTTGTAAAAAGAGCTTTAAAATTTCATGAATCGCGATGAATTTCATTGAAATTTCGCGAAATTGAGTAAAATGTTTACAAACTTTCTCAAGACACTCATGAGGTCATAAATATCTTGAAACAAAAATAATCATCTCATAAATTAATTATCAGTAGTTGAGCTCTGGCGTTTTTGTCAAATTCTCGATTATTTGTTGCGGATTGCATGCCTAGTCCCTGAAAATTCTACGAATTTTTTTTTTTTTTTATGAAAAAAAAAAAACTGCCTTCAGATTAAGGAAATAAGTTTGTGAAATTCCATTTTGCCACGCTTGCCAGACAGTACTGTTTCAGTGGTGTTGGTGAGTGGTTACGAGGCAATTTGGCGAAATCTGATAGAGAAGAATTTTACTATGTTGGCAACCTTCATCTCTTGCACAACATGCGTGAGAGAGCCCTAAAAATAAATAAAATTCAATCATAATGTTTAAGAAGGCTGAGAAAATGCATAATTTTGAAAACAAAAACTAAAAACATAATCGTGTCGCGGCTTAGCGGTTACAACGACCAGTAAAATCCAACTCTGGTTTAATAACGGAAATACTTGTCAGATGTGCCTCCGCGTCTATCGCATGATAATTAGAACATTTTATATTTGAAAACTTATTCCTTACCAGCTATTTAAAGAGAGAAAGCTAAAGTAAAGCGAAAAAAACATAGCACAAACAAAATTACCACTCCAAGCGCAAGCACTCGCAAAGCCGAAATTAGCATTTTCGCACAAGGCGCGAGCAAGCAACTATTCGAACGTCAATGTAAGCTTTTTGCCTATAGCGCTATTTGAAGGAAATCTTAACTGGCCGCGGCTTCTCTATTAAAGAGCTCATTTCACTCAGGTTTAGATGAATCTGTCCGCTTCTGTCGCATACGATGAATTACAATCAATGTGATGAGACTGCTAGGGTAAAATGTATGTTCCTGATATTGCAATGTTGCAAATTCCGCTAGTCTTTAATTTTCCAAAACAACCAGTGTTTTCCAATAAAAACATGTAAAATTGTGAAATGTCAAATATTTTAATTTGTCCAATGCATTGAATGTTTTTCAATTCAACGTTTCAAATCGGGTTCAGTGCAATGAGGACGTGCACAATGTTGGTTTTTAGGTTTCATGAGTATATCCGTTGAAATTTGAGTCAACTATCATCAGTACCATAAGTTCTCTGACTTCCTAAATTTTTATTTTTTGTCACAGTTCGTTCTGCCGTTTTACTCGGCCGATTCCTATGATTTTTTTCTGTTACCAACAAATGAAATTCCTTAGATGAGCATTCTCTAATTAGATTTTAGAAATATGACCCATATTTTTGCATACTACCTGATGAAATTGTGAATTTTTCCATTTAAACGACGTAAATTATCATTATTTGTCATAGTTCATTGTAACAATCTACTGTGCCGATTTTCGTAAATTTTGCAGTTATTGGTTGGGGATAGTCAATAGATGACCCCGCTTTTTTCAGATCACTTCACGGGGATTCGCAAAACAGCCTTTAGAGGGCGTCAAGCTCAAGCGCCCCCCCCCCCCCGTCCGTTTAAAGTTCGCT